>NC_045764.1:104950202-105253327 GCF_008692025.1 Phocoena sinus | reverse complement strand
ATTCATGGAACGGGAAGACAGTTCCCATCACGCTAGTCCAAGGTACCATTTTTAAAGCAAGCAAAAAGATGTG
Source organism: Phocoena sinus (assembly GCF_008692025.1). NCBI lineage: Eukaryota > Metazoa > Chordata > Mammalia > Artiodactyla > Phocoenidae > Phocoena > Phocoena sinus. The sequence continues at coordinate 105,253,254 of NC_045764.1, read as the reverse complement.
TGTCTTAATATACCTTATTCTAAGTAGCCATTTGATAGGAGAAATAACCTTTGTACTGAGGTTTTGAAAACGAATGTAAAGGCAAACACTGAATTTTCTCCAGTAATCTTATTGCTCCGGCAAGGCACAGGATCCATAGCCATTTACGTACCAAATGATCCCCTCAGGGATAAACAGTTTCCATCGGTGCAAATGAATGTTCTGGTATGTGTATCAGCAGAATGGGAGATAAAGTTAAGGAAGAAGATGGAGAGAATTCAGTGTTTAATTTTGTCCCAAAGATCAGAGACTAGGAAAGGAAAAGAAGGAGGTTCGTAGAGGGAGAAGGACTTCAAGAGCCAGTGTTAATGACATCGAAGGCAGGTATTCTTCTCTTCTGGTCAGTGCAGACTATCACCGGGGAGCCTGCTGAGCCCTCTCTGGAGAGTTGTCTAGCTTGCGTCATAATGCTGTGCCCCAGGCCGGTTATAGTCACTGGCCACCGCTTTCACATGATCAGGAGCTCATCAGCTAATTCCAAGTTTGCTTTCTGGAGATTGGAATGGGACATCACCATCTACAAAGTGTTTCTTTGCTTAAACTTCTAAAGTGTGCCTAACAGATAACCAAAACCACGTATCTCAAGGGTCTTGGTAGAAAAGGTTTCCTCTCCCAACACTGAAAACTCTTCAGATCACATGAATGCATAATTACACCAATGTTTGTTTATGTAACTGTTTAACATAAAGAGACCTATCTGAAGGAGACTTGTTCAATATCATTAAACCACCAATAACCCCCATGCACTAAATCTACTGGTAACATTCCACTAGCAATGAATGTACACTTACATTTCCATCTTCCCTAGAAATGCTTTATTTGAAAATTTATCAGAAAACAACTAATCATATCAGACAATAAGAAACTTAAAATCTATACCTAAGATATATCAATACCTTTGCCGTTCCAAGCGAATGTAGAATAGCATTTGATAATGTGATAAGAAATGTTCTGTTTGTCTCGTATTGTGTATGTTAAAAGTAGCGTTAAATGGAATAATCGGTCAAAACTTTCTCTAGCATCTCCTGGCAAGTGATTATGCAGGAGCCGGAAATTTGGTAGACATCCTTCCTTCCTAATTCCTTCAGCAGGAACATTTAGGACGGTATAATGATTGGCTTTAAGGAATCTTGTGCTTGTGAAAAACTAACCTGATTCTGCTTTATGCATTCAAAGTTCTGCTCCTGCCAGATTCTTCGCATACCCTGGAAGCTCCTGGAGGCTTTTGACTACCTAGTACTGCCCTCATGTGGGCCAATAGTGTCACTGTTACAAGCAGCTACCTGCTTTTCATTTTTGACATTCGCAGAGGAAGTAAAAATTATGATTTTTAATAGTTTTTATCCTATACATTGGTCTAAATTTTCAACTGAAATAGACTGCTTTCCAGTCTCTGAATTAGCCAGAAAAAACTACTAGGTGGGTATGCTTGGAAATAAAGAACAGGGGAGAGGAGATAGGAAAATCTAGGCCAATGTTCTCTCTCACCTGGGATTCTTGTTTTTCTCCTCCCAGAAGGTCAAATCCCAGCTGAATCAGTATGCAGATCACATACACAGCAACCACAGTTCCAGACTAGGAAATGTGCTAATTGGCTCACCCGCTCAAAGAACCAGGGTACCAGGCATCTGACACACAGCCTCTGAGAGAAGCAGGGCTTAATGCAGGACAAAATGTTCTTGCCACTCTGCACCGTCGCCTATCCTTGCTTCTAACAAGCAGTCTGGCCATACACAGTGGTGACTGGAGCACTTTCATAATTATTTGCCTCTTTGTAGACTAATGTGTACACTTGGGATTTTAGAATGCAATCTAATTCAGAAGAAATTAAAATTAAAGCCAGTACCCCTTCGGCCTTCTTTCCTCATACATTTCTCCTGTAGTGTTCCAAATAGTGCTCTAAATAGTGTAATGCATTCGAAAGGTAGGTCAGAAACTTAATCTCAGTGGTGTTAACACCCTTTAGACCTGTTCTTAGCATTGAGAATATGGTCAAAGCTATAGTCCCCTACCAGACGGTACAGTCCAAGAAACAATCCCGTTGGTTACTCCATATAATTTCCCCCACTATTTGCCTCATGACTCCAACTCACATACTGTTCAGTTGTTTTCTGAGATCGTATCTGGAAGAGATGGAGTGCATTCGAGAAGGAGCGTAGAATTTCGTGAAAGAGTGCTTGCCCAGTTCCCGCAAGCCATAATATCCTTGGAGCTCTCTGAATCGGAAGCTATCTTCCCGAATCACGGGGCGTCCGTGGAGCTGATTCAATAGGAATAGGAACAAACCACAGGCCTCGGCTGTTGATTAACTCTGATAACTTACCCTGCCTAATGAGGTGGAGGTCTTTCATGCTGCCACTGCCTGATGGAGCTAATAAGATGTACACTTATTAAATATTTAGATAACTGTGGTAGTCATAATAGTGGTAATGATAGCCACACGATGACATGATGAAGAAGAAAGCATCCTTGAACTGAAAAGGTTTCATTCTGCCAAAGCAAGTCAAAAGAGCTTAGAAGACTGCCATGACCCGTGTGCAGAAGACATAAAGATTATTTAGTTGTTCCTTTGCTTTATAATGTTTTTATAAACGAAAAGTAATCATCTAGAAGATCTCCTGGGATCACCTGGCTACGCAAAAATTCAACCAGTTCCCAGACGACATAGATAACTTTCTCTTGATTGGAGTTTGTATTTTGACCTGAAACTAGCAAAGAAAAGCTCTGTCTCTGCTGCTGAAAATTTTTTCTTGCTGGTAGTTTTCAAATTTTCTGTTTCACAGAGCCTCCGAGTTTGGGGCAGGGTGAGATGTGAAGATGTCAGAAAATTCAAGAAAACTTCTATTTTGTAAGACTCGAAAGGATTTGATAAGAATATGAATTGTCAGTTTTGCTCATCACTCAGTTCTAAAAATCTATACTCAAAACCTTTCATGTCTGTCTAATCCCTCACTAGCATCAAACATAATAAAATCAAAATAAACTTCTGATAAAAATCAAGTTTCAAAATTTTACCATGGATTTCTTTTCTGTTTGATTCTTTTTAATCAGCACCAGATACACCAGAAACAAACAAGTTTCTCCTAAATCCCATTTTGTCTCAGCAGTACTCCTAGCAGGGAGAAAAAAAAGACAATATGGAAATGATGCTAAGATATTTCTTCTGTCATCTCTTTTAACAAGTTCATAAAAGCAATACCCATATTGGCCTTATGAATTTTCCAAATTGAAAATAAGATGGAAATAATACAGTAAGGCTCAGCTTTTGAATCTGTAGTGATCTTTCTCTTGCATTAGGAAATTTTACATCCCTGACAATTCAGTAGCACTTTTTTCTCTGTTCTCTTAAGTCTAATGTAAGTCTAATGGGCTCATTTAAGCCTGTAATGAACAGCTTAGGAGTCTTTACTTTCAGGTTCCCAGTCCTGGTAGGTGACAATAGCTAGTTTGCATTTGCCTTATGTATTGGATGCTGCATGGTAGTGAAATGCAATCCTTTGCTGTCTATACAATTATTACGATGTTTCTGCAACATGATATGCTCACTGACACTAGTTTACCTTTGGCAGCCCCAGGCTTGCAACCTGGTGGTATTTGAACGTACCTGCTCCGAAGAAAGCATAGGTCTAATGACAGCTTTGTGACGTGGAATGAGCTGAAAGAAGGCTCAACTGACCCGATTATAACAACATCCCTGAATCTGGAGATTCTTCTGGCTACTGATGATTACCTTTCTCATATTTGGCTAAAAAAACAGAGAGAAACATCTTTGACCAAGTCCCTGAACTATAGGAACTTTTCAGAGATCTTATTATTTTTTTCTTTTGTCCTGAGCAAGAGAGCTAAGGATAGCAAACTCTCGGGAGCATATTTATGACAGTTGACTCTTAATAGAGTTCCAGCTAATGTTGATGGAAGAGCAACAGTGGTACTTGCAAAATTTCTATTTTGTAGTGATCGTAGGTGGCAATCTGATCAAGACAGAGAGCAAGGAATTGTGGTTCTACTGTTTTAACAGTAAGATTGTATGTCTATGAGGGGCATTCGATGGCCTAAAGGAGATTCTGGACAGTTGCAAAAGTCTCCCACTCTTACCCCTTCCCACTTCTAAAATCCACTGCTAGTTTGGTGACCATTTTGGAAGTTTATGTTTAATTGTTTTTATATTTCATGATATGTAATATTTAGAGTAACATAAACAAAAGAGAAACATCCTGAACAAGTGTGGATCAAAGTAAAACCTACCTGATGAAAACAAACCAAACGAAATATTTATTTTGCACCAGTGGCTTTTGCTCCAGTTTCCTCCACGAGATCTAAATTAGTTCTATTAAGTCTATTTCCCAAAGAAGCTTTCATTTTCTGGGTCCATCTGCCAAAATGGATTGCCATTTGTATTGGACCCAGAAAGTGGTAAGCATGTTGAGAGAATTTGCTACAGATATGCCAGCTACTGCTGATATAGCAGTAGAAATGTTGCATAAGATTTCTTTGAAAGGAAGAACAAACTAAAAACTAGCTATCGAGTACAAAAATTTCTCATCACTGTTGAGGTGCCATGAGGCCCCAAATTCTTCCTTACAAAGCCAACCACCAGATAGAAGAGAGAAAAAAAAAAAAGAGTGACAATTCCAATGTTCAGAAAAGAAGTCAAGAACTGACTCTAGTGCTTTCCTTATGTTCTCTCCAGAGCTCCATGGAGCATGTTCTGTGCTGTTAATTGTTCCTAATCAACTGGATGAAAGAGAAAGCAAAAATAAGAACAACTCTTTGCTATATATCTAGTATATGCTCAGTTCTCCTCCAAGATAGGGGACACCTAGGAGAATCTTAGAAAAGATCTTTCTAGACATTTCCTCCCACCTGTTACCCAGTTCTCCCACTTGCTCTTTTTTCAGAGTGCTTTTAATACCTTCCCTGAAAATGTGTGCGGCATAATAATATGATAATAAGGGTATAATCAGCATAATAATCTTTAATATTCACGTAGTTCAACCTTCACCAAGTTCTAGCCATGCTAGAAAATAGATTTTGAATGAGTAGAACAGCCCCATCTAAGTCACTCTACTTAGAAACAGAGAACTACTACCATGAGTGTGTGATAACACTTTGAGAGCTGGTTCTTTGAGCAAGGTAAGAGTTGAGTTCCGTGATGTACACCAACAATCCCATATTTTATCTCTCTCAATTTGCTGCATTATAGTTGTCTTCTGACTTTGTCAGAATAAGATAGTCCAGTATTAACTACAGATAAAACCATGCTTCAAACAGTGCATAAATTGGACACTTGCAGAGATCTGACAGAACACGGTGCCCTCATTTTAAAATTTATTATGTCCCCTCCTTGCCCGAAGATAACACAATGTCCTAGACTTAGCACTTATGACAGACCCTACAATAGTACCGGGTAACTGTAGTTCAACTCTTAGTCCTTCAATTTTTCAAAAAAGTCATTCAGCTATAAGCTAGGTTTACCCATTCAGACTTCTTTCCGTATTGCTTGGATAAGTGAAGACGATGATCTTAGCAGCAAATTAATTTTAGTTTCCCACAGATAAATTCATTCTGAGAGAAATTGAGCAAGAGGAGAATATACACAAAAGCTGCATCTTTGGCCCGTGGGCTATCCACTTATGTTTTTAACTAACGTGAATTTTGGGAGCATTTCCTTATATAGTTGTGACCACTAAATTGTAACCATCCTGAAGACATCAGCTATATTCTATGCATCCCTGCAACTCTCAGATTACAGAATATCTGACCAGTAGTAGGTGCTCAATAAATATCTGCTTAAAAAATTAAGTCAATGAGCCAATGGACTCCTTGTTTTCTCTCTTACCGTAATACCATGATTTGCAGAAGAATGCAGAATATAGCAATTAGTCACATCTACTGAGTATATAACAAGCTAGCAAGCTCTTCACCCCTGAGTTGGGAAAAGTTAACTTATTTATTTCCTTTTTTCTCTAGACCTGCTTAACAGAGCTGCCTATTCATACCCCTTTCTAAGGGAAACCGGCCTTCTCAAATTTCTGCAGAAATTCAAAGGTTACTTATGGAAGAAACAATTCTATACCCCAAGCCATGGAGAATGGAACCAGAACAAGACATTTGACCCAGGAAATGTTTTCATATACTAATACGCTACCTAGGGATCTGCCCAGGTGGACGGCTTGATTTCATGAGATTAGCCAATTATACTCTCAGTCTTTAGAACTTGAGTGGGAAAAGGAAAAAAGTACTTTCCAGTCAAAAGAGGAAATAACAGAGGAACAGACAAGGGTAACTTTAGTGATGAGGAGAGATGAGATTGGGTAGCTAAACTTCATTAGTGGTAAATCACTAGGAGAAGAAGACCCCCAAACTCCTGCCCCTGAGATCTTTAAAGGACATAGAGTGCAGAAGCACCTCCATGAGGACCAAATCTATTACAGAGCATGTACTTAGATATCTGAGAGCCCACTACTTAATCCATTCCAGATGTGTTCCTAAGCTGCCCTTCTTTGTTGCTAACTTGAGTAGTACTTTATTCCTTACAATATAAGGATCCTAATGAGAAGCACTCAAAATATTTTCACATTTGTGAATAAGTGAAAGTTTTAACCAGCCCTCTTCTCTCAAAGAATGATTGAAGGAGGTGGAGAAACAAGGAAAGAAGGATGTCAGAAAATTAGGGAAGGTTCTACTATTCTTCTAGGATGGATATGCCCAAATCGGTAATTGCAGGCTTTCATCTGCTTATCGGTTGAATGTCATAATGAGCATCAATCTTCTATTTGTCTGCGATAAGCTGTATAAACTAGGAAGTTTTGAAAAAGCCAGGAACCATGGTGAACCTAGGATAAACTGCAGGTAATCGGTGCTGCTTTTTTTTTTTTTTTTAACATTTTTATTGGAGTCTAATTGCTTTACAATGGTGTGTTAGTTTCTGCTTTATAACAAAGTGAATCAGTTATACATATATCCCCATATCTCTTCCCTCTTGCATCTCCCTCCCTCCCACCCTCCCTCTCCCACCCTTCTAGCTGGTCACAAAGCACCAAGCTGATCTCCCTGTGCTATGAGGCTGCTTCCCACTAGCTAGCTATTTTACATTTGGTAGTGTATATATGTCCATGCCACTCTCTCACTTTGTCCCAGCTTACGCTTCCCCCTCCCCGTGTCCTCAAGTCCATTCTCTAGTAGGTTTGCGCTTTTATTCCCATCTTGCCCCTAGCTTATTCATGACCTTTTTTTTTTTTTTTTAAGAAATCGGTGCTTCTTAATCTTTAATGCCCATAAGAATAATTTGGGGATAGCGCTAATAATGCAAGTTCTGATTTCATAGGTGTATGTTGGACCTAGGGTTTTGCATTTCTTACAAGCATCCAGGTAATGCCAGTGGTGCTGATCTGTCAGTCACATTTTGAGTAGCAAGGACATAAAATGAAGAGACCCTGTGTGCAGCTACACAACCAGTTTAATTTATGTTTTGTAGGATGGTAAATAGAAGATGACCATTCAAACCAGATCAGTTCACCATTTCTGATCTGTGTGGCTTTGAGCAACTCATTTAACCCATTTAGTTTCCTCGTTTGTAAAATGATGATATTTATCTTGCAGGATTATTCTGAAAATTAAACGATGTAACATATGTAAATTTCACAATAGCTCCTAAGCAAATGATATTTATTTTTCATTCATTCCCTGTGTTAATCAAAAAGCATTTTTAACAACATGCAATTTCCAATAATAAGTGTTAGAGGGGAAGAAATACATGATCCCTGACCTAAAGAGTTTACAAACCAATAGGAGTAAAAACCAAAATGTCCATAAATTGCTATGATATGATGTCAAATAATAAATGCCATAAGAGAGGTAAGAACAAAATGCTTTCGAGCTTAAAGAATGAAAGGTTTACTGAAGGATGGAAGAAAGAGAAAAAGATGCAGAAATAAGGGAAGATTTCAACAAGGAGGTTGCATTTGAACTAAACCTTAAAGGATGAGTATGCGTTCACCAGGCAGAGAAGATGGGGACTGTCATTTAAAGCAGAAGGTAATAGCTTGTAGACACCATGCTACTGTGGAAAACAGTGCCCTGTAATGGCAATTCCGGATTTCCACCGTGGCTAGAACTAAGTTGAATTGGGAGAAGAGTAGAGAGATGAAGCTAGCTGCACCCAGAAGGTAAAGACCTCATATGCCATGCTGAGTTCCTGGGACAGATGGCATCTCCTATTACAGATCCCATCACACATTATCATAATTATGCATTAGCTCAAACACAACTCTGTACCTCGACTACAAATGTCTGATCCATAACAAGTACTCAATGAATTCTTGTTGACAGCATAAATGTATACATGTTTCAGGGAGAGAGTTTCTTGCAGTAGGGTAAAAGGCCTTAAATAATATTCCATAGATAGATCCCATACACAGTTGCCTGTTCTACTGTCTTGCAGTGACCCCAGCCCACATAGACGCTCCAGCATAAATATGCTCCTTAGAGAGACACCAAGCATTTTTTTATTTGGAATGATTGTTATATTATATAACAAAACAACCATCCCATTATATGACCCGTTGCATGCATTCCATTTGCCCTCCCTGTGATGATTCAACCTCTTAGTGGTATTTAAGATAGTAAAGGTTGAGAGCAACCCTCATACTCTAAGTGGATTGGGATCATCAGATGAAAACCATGGTGTGTCGGCATTGCATCCACCATCACTTGTAACACAAAGTTCAGTAATATAGCTTGCAGCTACTAGTTGATTAGTACAGCTTTCTAGGCTAGGACTGCTGCTTTCTGAAACAGAAGCACGGGGCAGCTTATTTCCCCACAGAAGCAGAATGATACAGTCTCCAGTGAATGATATGATTTCAATACAGAAAGTCTGCTTATATCTCACTTCATTTTTATTCCATCTATTGATTCCTTCAGGATCGTGCACATGTATTGGAATACCTTTATTAAATCCCTCAGGCATTCCAGGTGAACACAAATAGAACAATTAGGAACACCCGTAAGAGAACAATTGTAAGTAGACCTTGCCTTCGTATTATATTAGGAATAGAAACCTTGAATTTATCAGATGGAATCATTTAAGGGCTGGCTCTAGGCAGAACGCCGAAACAGGCAAAAGCTTACTTTCTACGGAGGGAGGAGAGCACAGAGGTCAAGGGCATGGGCTGGAGGCAGGTTACTTGGATTTGAAACCTGACTCGAAGACTTCCTAGTTTTGTGATTTTGGATACATTGTTCAGTCTTTCCTGCTTCAGACTCTTCATCTATAAAGTGGGGATTATAATATCCATAAAGCTATGGAAAGTTAATCCATGAAATATTGATTAGAATAATGCTGACACACAGCAAGAGCCTAATAACTGTGAGGTATTCTTATAATCTCCAGGGTCTCCACCCCACTAATTCAATAAATATCCCCTACTTCCAGAGTACCTCGTTCCACATTTCTAGTGCCCCCTATATCTTCCTCCTTCTCATTTCTGGCAAGAGTTTGAGTCATTTATGTTTGTGTAACTGTGTCCCCACAAAATGTTGCCCCTGACAGAAATCTCTTTATTTAACTTTTATCTCTTACTGTAGAAAGGAAAGTGCTTTTTTTATTATTAGGGAATCCACAGCGTTAATAATCAAGTGGGAGGCCTATTTTCCCGGCCCATACCCCAAGCCCCTGAACTTACAGCAATATATATCCGTTTGTGCAACAAATATTTATTGAAGAGTTCTGTGTGTCAGATACTCCTAGGTGCTGGGGGTGGTGCAAAGATAAACAAGGCGATGGAGATGCTCAGTATTTACTGGGGAGCATGGGAGAACCAGGAAGGGGGATTTAATCCAGTCTGCTGTGGGGGAGGAGGGGGTGGCAGGAAAGGCTTCTCTCTGCATTATCAGTGGAGACTTTCCGAGGGTTGTTTAATGACAATCAGTTTTCATTTGTTATTTGACATCTAACTGGTTAGAAGACAAAGTCTTCTTTCTCTTCTCTTTAAAAACCCTAAACAATATCCCTCCACACATTTTTAATGCTCAGAGGACAGGAAAAAAAATCTGATTCCCCAACTCAGACGTTGGAGACTTGGGTCACAGGAAGGAAAGCTTTCCTTCAGACATTCCTTACACTATGAAAACAGCCTGAGAGCATTCATTCATTTATGCACAGTCTTCCTGCGCAGTGCTTACTAAGCACACACGATCCGTGTCAATAATGTTAAGTAAAATGGAGTTTATAAAAGGCATTGTGGGACTTCCCTGGTGGCGCAGTGGTTAAGAATCTGCCTGCCAATGCAGGGGACACGGGTTCGATCCCTGGCCCAGGAAGATCCCACATGGCGCGGAGCAACTAAGCCCGTGCACCACAACTACTGAGCCTGCGCTCTACAGCCCGTGAGCCACAACTAGAGAAAGGCCACACACAGCAATGAAGACCCAACGCAGCCAAAAATAAATAAATAAAATTAAAAAAAATAAAAAGACACTGTGTTTCTGTCCCCGTGGAAGTTAAAAGCTGTTGAAAGATAAGATGTATCCTACAACAGAAATAGTTAAATAACAATGAAATGAAACATATGATTAATTCTCAATGAATTCTTCTATCAATGATTCTTGATGTTCTGGAAAAGACACCAGCTAAGAGCAGACACTGAAAGGTTCATCTCAAGTGCCACTTCCTATCTACTGGAAGTAAATGCCTGGAAAAATGTGTAGCCAGTGATTATGTTACTTTGCCGGACTCAGAAGGAAATAGCTTAGGGACTAATGTTGGTCATGCCACAGGAATGGGAAGTGTGAGCACTTTGTCACTTCCTTTCCCTGGTGTGCTGGCTATACAGCATGACAGTTAAGAAAAGATTTTGCAGTCTAAGAGACCTGGATTCTGCTGTTTGCTAGCTCTGTGGACTTGGGCAATTTATTTAACTTGTCGGAGCCTTAACTTTTTTCAGTTGAAAAGTGGAGATACTATTGTTTACCGACCCTCCCAGGTTTGTCCCTCTGCCTGGTGTCACTTGTGCCAATAGAAGGAGACCGAGTTTCGTTCGGAAGCAAAAGGAAAGTTTTATTCTTTGACCAGAGAATGGAGGGATGCGAGATCATGCTCTAGAGTACGTGCTTTCCCCAAAAGACCCCCGGGCCTGCCAGGCTGCTTTACAGGGTCCTTGTCGGCAGGGAGGGGCTAGGGTTCTCACGGGTTTGCACAGGCGTGCCGTTCACAGCTCTAGATCCCAGCGCCTGCCACCGCCATCTTGAATTGAGGTGTCGGGGGCACACAGCACTTCTCTCACAGACCCCCAGACCAAGGTGCCAAGCACAGCCATTTCACAGGAGGAACGCCGGTCTGAAGAGCCGGGTGCAAGGCCTCTGCCTGCAGTTCCCTATGAGCAAGTCTCACCAGATGAAGCACAAAGGAAAAGAAAAAAGTTAGACTTTGGTTCGTTACCCAGATTCTAATTTTATTCCCCAGGAATTGTGAATGGGCTTTGCCAGCGACAAGTCCCTCCTCTGTCTTTTGTCCTTCTCCTCATTCCTCTTGTCTTCTGTAACTACTTTCTGCTGATATGGGGTGTTGTCATAACCCGGGTGGAGGAACAGAGCTTCTCCCCAACTGCCTTTACATCTGTTGGCTTGTGACCAGGTCCCGGCCCTGATGGTTCCTATCCCTGAGCAACCACCATTTGTGTAACCTTTTGGAGACAAAGGACACCAGACAGTTTAAGATACATGGCCCCAATATTAGCAAGGGAATCATTGTCACATGTCAAAGTTTTCCTAAAAATCAAAGTGTCTAGGTCTCTTGCCTGTAGGCACAAGTGTGCCCTGATGGTGAGGCTCAATGCCGTGACTGAATATCCCTGGTCACACTTTTATTGTTTTTTTGAAAGATAAGCTTCAGGTCGGAGAGAGGTTCACAGAGTAGTCAAGGGGTCCATTGCCTCAGGTTGTCTCTCCGGAGGTTGGGGCTCAGGGCCCCTCTTCATTCAAGTGTGATGTGCCCACAGGGTGATCCCTGCAGCTTCAGGGCAGAATGTGTGGTTAGAATCAGCAAGTCGGGCCCACTCCACTTAGGAGTGAAATGACCTTGTGGGCTGCTGCTTTTCCAGGTTTTCAGGTCCACCTGGTGTCCAGACGAGAAGGGGTGGAGGGCCAGGTGTGTGGGTGTGGCAGTTACCATTATCGCCCTACCTGGAGGGCATGCTTGAGTTGTCCTATTTCAAGGGAGCTAAGGTGTTCCTTCTCTCAGGCTTGTGACTGGATCTACCATACGTGAGTTCAAATGCTTTTAACTTTAACTTACCCCTTGGAGCTAACCACCGCAGAAGCAGGGCAATCAGAAGCAACTTAATCCAATTTTCTTGAGTTCCCTGACATAGCCTGACTAAGGCCCGTTTCAAGGTCTGACTGGATCTCTCTACTTTCCCTGTCGGTTGGGGTCTTCAGGCTGAGTGCCTGGTCCATTTTATGCCCAGGGCACCTGTTAACCCCTTTGTCACTTGTGACACAAATGCTGGACCATTATGACTTTGTAGAAATCCTGGGAGCCCAAACCTGGGGATTATTTCTTTGAGTAATGCCTTAGCCACTGCAACTGCCATTTCAGTTCTAGCAGGGAATGCTTCTATCCACCCAGAAAAACGTGTCTACCAGCATCAAGAGATACCTGAAATTGCCCAGTACACTTGGCATGACAGTGAAATCGATCTGCTAATCTTCTCCAGGATATGTCCCTCTGGTCTGAATGGGCCTTGTCTGGGGCCCGCTGGGAGGGAGGGGTGGTGTGGTGTTGGGGGTGTTCATTGTACAGATGAGGCATGTCTCAATTGTTCGACCGATTATACCTTTCATTCCAGGAGTTACCATGACCTCAACCAACCAGTTACATAGGGCTTCCGTCCTGTAGTGAGTTCCTTGATGGGCCTCCCTGATGGCTTGACAAGCCACAGTTTGGGGAAAGTAGTATCACCCACGTTCATTAACTAGCCACACATGGCCTCCTAGATGTCTATGAAACTCCATTTTCAGGCTTTGTTTAATTCTTCCTTTATGTAAATGGAGGAATAATTGGATGGATCTGCCTTTGAGGTATGAAGGGTAGTTTCCAAGTTACCAGTTCTGAGGCCACCCTTTTGGCTGTTGCGTCTGCCTTGTCGTTTCCCTTTATTACCTCCGCATCCCCTTTTCGGTGACCCCTACAAAGAATCACTGCCACCTTTCTTGGAAGCTGAACTGCTTCTAAGAACTTCAATATGCTTAGGCCATGTTTCACCTGTTTATTTTTTGCAGTAAGTATACCTCTTTCCCTCTAAATAGCCCCATGTACGTGTAGGATGGCATATGTGTAACAGGAATCTGTGTAGACATTTAAGATCCTCCCTGGCCTGAGCTCCAAGGCTCAGGTGAGGGCTATCAACTCCACCTTTAGTGCAGAATTCCCCGGGGGTAGGTTTCTAACTTCCATGACTTGGGTCTGGGAGGTCACTGGTATCCCTCTAACTCTTTTCGCTCTCTCATAAAGCTGCTTCCATATGTGAACCATTCCTCTTCGGTGTTTGGGAGAGGCTGACTTCCTGGGCTGGGGTGACAGGAATAGATAGTGTCTATAGTTTCTATACAATGATGCACCAGGGGTTCTGTTTCTGTGGGTAGCAGGGTGACAGGATTTAGTGTGTGACAGGTTTTTATGGTAGCCACTGGGTTGTCTAAAAGCATAGCCTGAACTTGAATCGACCTTCACGGGTATAGCCACTATGTTCCCTTAGAACTTACTAAAACCTGAACCTGGTATGGAGTCTCTACAGTGATTGGCTGACCAATGGTTAACTTTTCAGACTCCTTACACAGTGTTGTAGGAGCTGCTACTGCCCATAGGCAAGGTAGCCACCCCTTAGCGTTTTGATGTTATTGTTTAGAGAAATAAGCAACCACTCCAGTAAAGGGTCCCAGTTTTTGAGCTAATACCCCAAGGGCGATTCCCCTTCTCTCATGAATGTAAAGGTCAAAGGGTTTAGCTAAATCTGGGAGGGCCAGGACAGGGGTCTAAAGTCATTGCTTTTTCAATTCTTGAAAGGCCCCTTCTCATTCTGAATACCATTCAAAAGGAGTATCATTCTTTCCTTTCAACTTTTCATACAGAGGCCTAGCTATTAGACCATAGTTAGGGATCCAGATGGCAAAACCTACCCATCCCCGGGAAACCCCTAAACTGTCTTCTAGTTTTAGGAGGGAAAATGTTGCAAAAAGCTTCTTTCCTTTCCTGGAATAGGCTTCTCTGACCCGTGAGAACGAAGCCTTGGTGGGTCCCCCTAGTTTGTGCTATTTGGACCTTTTTCTTGGATACCCTTGTATGCTGTATTGACTAGGTGGTTGAGGGTGGTTAGTATTTCTATCAGAGGTCTCTTTAGTTAGGGCTGGCAATCAGAATGTTGTCTCCATTCTAGGTTCCCTCCTCCAAATGTAGATCTTTTAGGTCTGTAGCTAAAGTTTCCCCAAAGATGGTGGGGGAATTTTTGAACCCTTGGAGCAGGACTGTTCAGCAGTATTGTTGTTTTTGTTGCATGTTTGGGTCCTGCCACTCAAAAGCAAAACTTTCCTGTGACTCTGGGGCTAATGGAGTACAGAAGAAGGCATCTTTTAAATCTAATAGAGAATACCAGGTCCTGGTGGACAGTAGAATGGCCAGCCTGGTGTAGGGATTAGCTACTACTGGCTATACATCCTTGGTGGCTTCATTGACTGCCCTGAGGTTCTGTACCATCTGGTATTCCTCCCTGGGTTTCTTAACAGGAAGAATGGGGTGATACAGGCTGATAGACATGGTCTAATAAGGCCTTAGTCAATTAGGCCCTGTATAACAGGGGCAATGCCCAATAACGCCTCCCAACGGAGAGGGTACTGCTTTCTATTGGGCCACGTATGTCCAGGTTTTAAATGGACTAACACGGGACTGGCTCCTGCAGCTCATTCCACCTGTCCCTGGGTCCAGACCTTGGGATTTATTCCAGGGAGATTGACTTGCTCTGCCGGGGAGGTTTGTCCTCAGACATTAACATTATCGTGTTGTGCCCTTTGTCTAAGGGGACGCTAGTCTCCAATTTGTCTCCCATTAGGTGGATGGTAGCCACCAATTTATCTCTTCCTAGCAGGCGTATAGGGCATTCGGGGATATACAGGAAGGAAGGAATGGGTGAACATGTGTTCATCCAGATTACATTCTAATGGCTGTATGAATGCCTGTGCTTGGGATTTCCCTGATAGTCCCATAATTTTACAACTTTCGTGACTGAATTTGCCTTTAGTGTTCAGAACTAAGTAAATGGCACCGGTGTCAACTAAGAATTCGACAGCCTTTACTCTTATGTCCAATGTCAGCTGAGGCTACTTGGGGGTCAATTGGAGTGCCAGGTTAGGAGCCCCCTGGCCCCTTCATTCTTCATCTGTTTGGACCATCCGCCTTCAAGGGTGGTGGCCAGGATTTGCCAGTTCCATCCCCCTTTGGGGGTGGCAAAGGCATTCTCTCTTCCAGTGTCCCTCTTGTTTACACATGGTGTGCTGATTGGCTCCCAGTTTCCTTGGCTTGCTACCCCTCGATGGGGGCTGGGGGCCATACACCGGCATCGAGAGTCTCCGTGGGCGGTTAGTCCAGATTCCCATACCAGCCAGTTGACGTGAGAGGGCAACAGTCAATTGGTGGGCTGGCTTCTAGACCTTTTTATTCTCTGACTTCCTGTATATCTTGGTTATTAAACACCTGGTAGGCAACCTCGGCTAGGAAAGAGGTAAGGGGTATCTGGTTCTATTTCCAGTTTCTGAAGTTTACTATGCCTGATGGTGGGGGCACGTTGTGAAATAAAATATGACCTCAGGATTACATTCCCTTCCCAGAACTCAGGGTCAGTGTAAGTATAGATTCAAAGGCATTCCCTGAGGCACTCTAGGAATGCCGAAGGCTTTCTGTTGGCTGCTGATTGATTTCCTTTATCTTATTCTAGTTGACAAGTTTCTTTCCTGCTGCCTGGATTCCTTTTAGGATCTCAGGATCATATTTTTATAATGCGTTAGCCTCTGTCTTTCACCCCCTTCTCCGTTGTCTCAGTGGTCCCAGTTGGGTTTGTTGTCTGGGACCTCCTGATTTCCCAGTCTGAAAAATAGCGTGACCTGCATTGTTTCTGTTCTCTTTGTCTGCTTCATCTTAGGATTTCGAAAAGACCGTAAGCCTTTTCTTTCCTCACTAGGAATACATTGAGGAGGCTCTAGATGTCAGCCCAGGTGGGGTCATGGATCTGAAAGATTCCCCTAATCAGATTCAGGAACACCTCTGGATCTTCCCTCAGCCCCTTACTGTGACTTTTCCAGTTATACAGATCAGAAGTGGTAAATGGAATATATATATGGGTGAGCCCTCCTTCTCCATCAGGGGGACCTGCCTCAAAGGGAGTGTTTTTCCTAGAGGGTTGTGGGCCCTGGCTGGTAATTTGTCCCACTTTGTGTACTTGCCAGATTGGATTCTGGGGGAAGAGGCTTATATGGAGGGAACCCCTGGGGCCTGGGGCCCAAGTCGGGACATATGAAGGAAGAGGGTCGGGCAGGAGCGGTAGGAGGAGGGTTAAGGAATAGATCAAGGTCTTCAGGGGAGGGTCAAGGGCTGATAGAGAGCTCTTAGTCTCCTTTGGTATTTCCTCAGTGGAGGAGAGCCCACATCCCTTTTGAAGGTCTTTGTTCTGATATAAGGCCATAACGAACTAGACATAGGGAATTTCATCCCATTCTTTTTGTCTCTGGCATAGCAGGTCCAGTTATAAGATGGTGTTGTAATTTAGAGACCCGTTGATGGGCCAGCTTTCCTCATCTCCTAGCCAGTGTTGGGGCCAGACTGTATCACATAGGAAGATTAAAATGTTTGGGGGTCAGGGGGTGATAACCGAAAAACTTCCATTTGTGCAGGATGCACCCTAATGGTTGGTCCGTCCTTCAGTATGGTGGACATTTGTTTCTCTGTCCCTTAGATGTTCTGTTATGGTTTTGTTTCCAGCTATCAAGGGGCATTGGTTAGAGTGATTTCTTGGCACACAAGTGCCACAAGATTTGACCCAAATAAGATTTCTGGTTCAGGAAATTTGGAAACAGCACCAAACTGTTAATGCATTCCTCAAAAGACCAAAATAGGAGGCATCTATTTTGGTGTGGACTCTGATATAACTGGGGTTCACCTTGAATCTGTGATGGCCTGTGCTTGAGAGTATTAGTCCTTCCCTAGTCAGAATGTCCCACAGGAGGTTCAACAGGACCACATCTGGGACAGAGCAGCTTAGCCACTTAATTCCTGACCAATTTGGTCTGTTAGGGAGTGTCATATCTGTCTGAGGTAGGGGTCTTCTTCTTCCTCCTTTCAGCTGAAAAGGAGTTTTCACACTTCCCACCAAATGAAAGCTAAAATCAAAGGGACTCCCATGGGGTACTCAATAGATCGCTGGGGTGGCTGATATTCTGTGCTGATACTGGAAGGAGAGCCCATGGAACCTCGGTCAGTAAAGAATCACCCAAGGTTCTCCTCACAAGCAGAGTGGCAGGAGAGGTTGGGTGGTGGGTGTTTCCTGTTCTTGCCAGTAGCTCATGGGGCTTCCCAATAATGGGGTTTCTGATCTTATGAGCGGCTCACAGGGCTCCCTATCCCACTTCAGAGAAACTAGCGCTGACCAGAAGAGGTCAAGTTACCGGCCGCCTACCTACCTTGAGACCCTTTCGCACTCAGGCATCCCTCATGCCTTTTCCAGATTGCGCGTCCTCATTCTGTTTTGTCAGGCAGTCCTCGTTACCTGGGCCTTTTCCCTATCTCGCCTGTTGGCTCACAGGGTTGACCACTTTCCTTTACCAACTTGAAAGGGACTATGGAGAGTGTTACTGTTGACCCCTGGACATTGGTGAGGAGGGCAAAAAGCCTTGCTGTGGCCACTACTGCCTTGTACAGGGATCAAGAGGACAGCACTACTGGTGAGACAGTGGGCAAGACTGCTGCGGCTCCCTCTTGTCCACAGGTCCCGACTGTCCCCAGCATCTGGCACCTTGGGAAAGCCAGCCAGATGCAGCAGGCAGGCACACGTGAGTTTCAGTCTCTGATCCCCAATGATGCCACAATATGATCCATTCAAGGGGATGCAGTCCAGATTGCTCTGCAGGCTATGCTGTGTGTGTACCATACCTGGGTATCAGGTTCCTGGGACAAGTTGCTCTGAATTTGTCCAAAGGCTGCTGCCCTTCTACCGCATCTGAGTGAAGTCAAAGACTAGAGTCAATCATCCTCATGCAAACTTCCCAGAGCCTCTGCCATCCTCCATCTGAAGCTGGGGTGAGTCCAGAGCCTAGTGGGTACGTGCAGGTGGAAAAGGCCATGCTCTATCCCATCTGGGTCACCAGAAATTTTTTTTACCAACCCTCCTGAGTCAGTCCCTAACAAGGGTCCTTCTGCCTAGTGTCATTCAAGCCAATAGAACGAGACCGAATTCAATTCAGAAGCAAAGGGAAGCTTTATTCTTTGGCCAAAGAATAGAGACGTGCAAGCTTGTGCTCTAGAGTAAACGCTCTCCCCAAAAGGCTGTCGGCAGGACTGCTTTTTAGGCTTCTTGTCAGCGGGGAGGGGGCAGAGTTCTTGCTGGCCAGGCACAGCTGTGCTGCTCACAGAGCTCCAAACTGAAGTGCCGAGAGCAGCATCTCTGCACACAGTCTGCCACTGCTATCTTGAATTGAGGTGTCACGCGCAACGCTTCTGCACATGGTCTGTGCGCGGAAGTGTTGGGTGCAGCCATTTCACACTAGAAATTCTGGTCTGAAGTGCCAGGTGCAAGGCCTCTGCACGTGGTACCCTATGAGCAAGTGAACCTAGACTGAGCACGAAGGAAGAAAAAGTTAGATTTTATTTGATTACCCGGATTCTATTTTTATTTCCCAAGAATTTTAGTGGGATTTGCCAGTGACACTGTCATCTCAAAATATGTTAGCTATTGTCATGCAATTAAATTCAATGAAAGACAGAATCAAGTCTGACTCATTCACCTTTATAACCCTGGCACGTGGCCCAACACGTATCTGCCCTGCCCACCTGACCTTACACGCACACACACACACAGATTGGGAAAGTTTATTGAAGGAATTGGGACTTGAGAAGAACTTTAAAGAATGGGTAGGACATTAATACATCAAGGAATATGAGAAAAGTTACTACCTGAGCAAAAAGACCTGGTAAAACATGGAAACCAAAATGTGTATGACAGTCAGGGACTGAAGAGGAGACAGGCAAGCCAGAAGGAAAAATAAATAGCATCCAAACAACTTTAATTTTGAAAGATGCTAAAATCACCTCATCTATATTTCATTTTGTGAAGCAAGAAAACTGAAGCTCAGAGGAGTTTAAATAACTCATAGTGGTAGACATTGGCATTGCTGAGATTACAACCCAGATTGCCTGACACATTCTTCAATGCTCATTTGAGAAGGGACTGGAAGAAAATTCTGGGAAGCCAGTCGGAAGTCATATGGTAGAGTTCTCCATTTGAAAAATTCACTCCTTAAGTAATGAGGATCTCTCTTATCTGTTACCAGCAGTGTAAACAAGGTTAGAATGAAATTCCCTGGACAGTCTCTTTGGGAGGCATGATCAGGGAAAGTGGGACCACAAAGCAAAGCACCATTGATCAGCAAGCATGATTCCTGAGAGAGCATGGACTGAAAAATCCCAAACTAATTCAGAAGAAAACCTCCTAATCGTGTTGGTAAGGGGAGACAGTGTGGACCTATTGCTTGATTTAATCAGAGACTAAGAGAAGAGAACTTCCTCCACCCTGAAAACACCATATTGTGTTTGTAGTGTGTCCAA
This sequence comes from Phocoena sinus, assembly GCF_008692025.1. Classification (NCBI taxonomy): domain Eukaryota; kingdom Metazoa; phylum Chordata; class Mammalia; order Artiodactyla; family Phocoenidae; genus Phocoena; species Phocoena sinus. The sequence continues at coordinate 105,233,351 of NC_045764.1, read as the reverse complement.
CGCTAACAGAAGGTAAAACCTACACATAATACTACGATTGTTACTTTGGCTTTTTCATTTTTTGTTTTTTTGTTATTTTTATTACTCACAGAATCTATCCCTTTGTGTTTATGGCCAGATATATTTTTAGTCTTATTTTATAATGGAGCAACACTTAGTTAAATATGAATAACACTCTGGTTTCTGGACACCCATTTCTTCCTTTATTACACCTGATACTGTCTTACCCAAAGAACGTGGAACCAGCACCTGACATCTTCCCCAGGAAGGTAAATGTTGCTCATTTTTTACTTGTCATCTAATAAGTAAAAGCCAGATTTGGAGGTGGAAACTTCAAAGTGCAGTTGCTTCATCCTGAGAAAATGCTGGTGTCTGTTTACATTCATATATTAATGGAATAATTTCCAGATCAGTCAAAGTACTTGAGACACATCAATGATACATATGCCCCCATTGTTCTTAATTAGCTTCTGATTAAAATGTCTTCTCATGCTCTTCAAGCTTAATTGTTGTCATTGAGATCCACGGAAGTACTCTTGCAAAGATTTCTGCATCGAGAGTTAGAGGCAGGGGATCTATAGTGAAGCACGTGTCCCCAGGAATTTCTTCTCTCTTTCCTAATTATAATCAGTCTCTGACTGCCATCATACAAAAATTGTAATACCCAGGTAATGGACACCCTGAAAACATACTGTGGCTGTAATATTTGAGTTCTTTAGGCAAAGGATCCCTGCAGGGCCAGTCACTGTGTTCAGCAGCGCTCAGCAGTTCCATCCGGAAGTTTCTTCCATCAGTGGATAGTGTTTACTCCTCTTCTCCACTGGGATGTAAGCATCACTGAGCCAAAGTTAGGCCTAAATTCCAACATGGTGTTCCTTGCAGTGGACCTTGGGATAGCCTCCTCAACATCAATTCCACCCCTTAACCCACTGTGTAACAGCACTAGTTTTCAACCCTGGATGCACATCACAATCTACCTGGGAGATATTTTTCAAAACACTGATCCCTAAGGACTCTCCTTGACCAGTTCAATCTGAATCTTTGTACAGAGGTTAAGAGCAAGGGCTGAGGAACCAGTAGCCTGAACTCATATCCTGGCCCTACAATGCAAACTTGGGGCAGGTCTTTAAACTCTCAGTGCCTTAATTTTCTCAAGCACTAAATTTGATTATAACAGTACCCATCTCATGGGAGTATGGTGAAAAGTATATGAGTAAATATTTATAAAGTACTTAGAATAGTGGTTGGCACATATAAACATAACTATTTGTTATGATAGTGATAAAGATGATCTTGATTTTGATCATGAACACCAAGATGGAGGAAACGGAGCTAGAGCTTGATCAAATTGTGTTTGAAGTCCACCCTACCTCTGAAATTTTCACATTAAAGAACCAAAAAACTGCTTCTGTTTTTAAAGCCTTTTTGAGTTTATCTTTCCTATTATTTGCAACTGATATGCAACCCATGATTTGCAGCTTCTTAGACTAGGCTGAGAAGCCTGTGGGTGGTCCGTGAATACTATAGAAAGACCATCAGGCTGTGACTTAGAAGAAATGGGTTCTGGTCCAAGTGGTACTCTACCTAAGGAGCAGATGATTTCAGAAGGCTTTGGAGCATTAATTTTATAACATATGAGAGTCTGCGGAATTGATATCTGGTAACCCACCAGCTAAGACTTTTCACCCCTCAATTCTGTTTATCTAAGAAATGAGGAGGCTGAACTAGAAGAACTTGAAGGATGATCAGGCTTAAGGAGCCCATGATTTTATTATCTCCTGGAGGCCAGGGGCTAAGTTAACTCTTAGTATAAGAACATTGGTGGACTGAACTTTGTAGTGACTTCCTTTGCAGAAGAGTTTGTTTCTACCCCCTCCCTGAAGATAAATAGGAGGGAGGTGTTCAATGCTTCTGATTTTCAGAATGGAAACCAAGGCAACAGGAGAAAACAATTCCAGAGAGGTGGCGATGAATACAGAAATTACCTGTCTTTGTTACATGTTTGGAACAGAGCCATTCTACAATTGATCTATGCATCTCAAGAGCCTATATACACAACACTGAGATCTTTTCTTAAATAGAAGAGCCTTAAAAGCAACATTTAAAAAAACAAATTGTCCCTTGCATCTGGCTACCTCCCATGTAGCTCATCCAAGATTGGTTGAGGTAACCTGAGGGTGCACATCAGGATTTTAGGCCATGGCCGTGCAATATCCAAACATCCACGTGAGAACTGAATTTTAAAGCAGAGAATACAAACTGACCACTTACACATTTAATGTGGCTGACAGGTAGGTTTTGTTCAGCCTATAGTTTACTTTTATTTGAATTAGGAGCCAATTTTTTAAATCAGTAGTTTACAAATAAAAATTCTGTTTTCTGGGCTCTCTGGAAAAAATTGGAAGATCTGGCAACACTGGGCTGACATTTCCCCTGGGAACAATAAGCTATCACTGACTGGCAGCTGCCCAGAGACTTACCCAGTTTGCTGCAGTCCTCACCCCGCCTAATATCAGTTGAACATGGAGGCTGACAGGGTTCATCATACTGCTTTTGCTTTATCTGCTCCACTCGCTTCTACCAATTGCTTGACCCTCACAGATATTTGAGTTTGCAGCCTTAGCTCGCCTTTAAATTTTGTCCATATCCAAGTTGATACACCTGAATTTAGCTTTTTAAAAACTGAACAAAGTGCAAATGATGCAGTGAGTAGGGGTGAGTAGTATTGGCTATATGATGCCATGCAACTGGTTCAACTGTTTTACTTTCAAAAAGTCTCCACTGATGTTCTATAGACACAGAAACGTAGTTGATTGTATTTGAACTTCAAATGTGGTCTCAGACCTCTATGGGTCACAAAGAAGTGACAGTTCTTCAGATCACCTGCTGAGATGAATTGAGGAAGAGTTTTCTGGCATAGGCCTCGAATTACTTTACAGATTAGCCTGAAGCCTTCTCTGCATTTTCCTCATTTCCTTTATGGAGCTTAAGTCAGAAATAGCTTTTCTAGTACCATCTATTAGAAGCACATGAAATGTCAAGCCAGATTTATGGATTAAGAAATTGACATTGGATCATAATTCAGTTGAGAGGAGAAGGAATGAGAATGCCAGAAATGACTTGGAGCCAATTCTTTCTGTGGTCACAACAAGAACAACAATAAAAAGAGTGTGTTCGTTTCTAAGTCAAAGCCCCTCCTCCCTCCATCCCTGCCCCCAACTCTCCTTTGATGTACACCAGCTACACAAATACTGTATATACAGTTAAAATGGAGACCTAAAATCTGCTTACTATTTAGCTTTTTTTCCCAGATACCTAACTCTGGGCTCCTTCTCTATGACCACCATTTCCTTCCTTATTTCCCAGTTCTTCACTTGTACTGAATCTCTCTGCCTTTGTACATAGCCATCTCTTTAACTAAATTATGGCTGCCAGGGTGGAAACCCATCTTGTTCAACATTGTTCCCCCAATTCCTCAGCATGCTACTTGACACCGTAGAAGTTCAACCTATTTTTAGTTACATAAACAATCGGTAAGCTCCAGTACCTCAAGCTGTTTCTCTAATTCCAAGATGCTAGCCTCCTTCTTGTTCTGTTTACCTCACTACCAAACCTGAACCCCATGGTCAGCCATGTTAGTGAATTCTTACATTTCACTATCTTCCATTTCCTTTGGCCAAGTTCCTAGACTGTCAATAGTTACTGGAAAAAGTTTTAAAGACATATTTATTACTTCTAAAGAAACATACGTTATAAAATAGTAACTGGTCCTTCACAGACATACAGTGATGAGAGTATTCAGTCAATTCTTGTTGACTCTGTCACAACATATGTCCCCAAAATGTTCTAAGATCTCTAGTTTCCCCAACACTCCACACTCATCCTCCTCAGGCACATTAGATGACCTAACCCACCTGTGACATTTAGATAACCCAACTCAAGCTCCCTTAATTCCCTGTTTCCCTTTTCAAAATATCATTCCATTATTACTTCCCTTTATTTTTCTGTTTGTCCTTCTTTGTCATCTAATTGATCTAATTGTTCATTAATTCCTTCCTATCCCATAATCTCTAGGACCTTTTTCTGGATCTTTCTTTCTCTCTATGTCTCTTTTATTTTTCTCTTCCCATTTTTCTCTTCTGTTTTTATTTGTTTGTCTGTTGTAGTCTGACTTTCATCTGCTTCACATGTCTAAAGAGGCTCTTTTGAAAGTTAACAATGATGTCACGACTGTCAAAGCCAAACTTTCTAAATTCTATTCCACTTAAACATTTGCATTTTAGCACTATGTTTATCACTTTCTTTTTAAATTCTTTGTAACAAAAACTTTCATGATACCATCACATTTTGGTTCCATTACTTTTTCAGGTACTTCTTACCTAAATCCTATTTTTGGCTTCTTGTCCTACATTCTTAATCATGCAGACCCGTAATGAATTTTGATTCTTCCCTTTGCCTTTGCACCCCTTGTGTAATCAGTGGCCAAGTCTTGAAATGTTCTTTAGGAGGCGAGATACACATTTAACTAGCCACGTTGCCATGTGGTACTCAGTTTGAACATTTCAATCTCCTTTTAGGAGCCTAAGATGTTCTAGGTGTATACTCTGGAAAACCTCAAATAAGTAAGAGATTAAAATCAGGAATGTGACTGAATCTGTAAAACAGAAAAGCAGCTTTGTATTTGACACATGACAAGTGAGATGATACTTAAGCACATTTATCTTCTGCTTCTACTTCTGGATGAGCTCAGAGAATACTCATACCTTATGGTCAATCTTTCCTTCACTCCTTTCCCACTAAGAGGAGAGAAAAGAGAAGTGAACTCTGTGTATTAGAGGGGATCATTCTTCCTCGCAAGTGAGATGAATACAACTCAAACAAGCTTAGGCTAAAGTGGAGGATTTATTGGCAAAAATAAGTAAACCTGGGGAAGAGAAGTAGTGACTCTGGGACAACCAGAACAATTGACTCAGCACTGCTCCTTATCCTTGGTCCATATTTCACTTCAATTATATTTTCTCTGGTCAACTTTATCTATGATGCTTGAATCACGGCCACTGGAAGTCTGGGTTCACATTTTCTCACTTTTTCCAGCAGAGAAAAGAGGATATTTTCCTCTGCTCTAATTAAAAAAAATAGGAAACACTTTGATGTACCAGCTAATATATTAATTCTTGTATCATTTTGGTTGGTTGGGCATAAAGGGTCATATATGAGGCTGGCAGCTCTCATTCACATATAATACGATCCATAAGATATGGACCTGTACAGCATCTCCCTCGAGCCAAAATCTGTCCAGATCCAGTACATGATCCCTATTTTAGCAGAATGATCATTTAGATTTGCTCTCAAAATTTAAGTATCTTTTCTTTCAACCAGGACAGTTTGATTTTAAGCTTTACTTTAGTTCAGAAAATTTGACTTTTCCTAGTTTAAAAAATTGGTGTTTCATGCATTGTGGCCACTGGGTTGAAAGTTAAGGTTTAAGTGCAGACTTTACTAATCTTAGAATCTCAGAAATCAAAATTACTTTGACAGAATTCACCAAATGGATTATATGGCAATGGTACTTGTGTGTACTTCACAGAGGGTAGAAAATTTCATGAAAACTCTTAGAAATGCCCATCAGAGCTGGACTGAGGTTGAATCCACATAGTGCCGTCACAGGCCTGACAAAAGGGCAGGTGTAGAGTCATGCCGTTTCTCTGCTATCAGCACCACTGTTGTAGACATTGTCATGGCTGCCCTCTTCCATCATTCTTACTCCTGAAGACCACTAGGAACCCCTGTTCCTCTATCCCTGGATTTGAGCTCAGGAATATGAAATAGATGAAAGAATATCTTTGTCTCACAGTCTAAATCCCACATAAAGTTTTCATTCACAGATTACAGCTCACTCTATATAATATCTGAATAATTAAAAATTATATCCAAGACCTGGATAATACAGTGATAAATCTAAGGTCCTATTTTGACAAGCCTTTGTCAGCAAGATCCCAAAGGGAGAAAAAAAAATTCAGCATAACAGGTTATAAGTAACTACATGTGTCTGAGAATAGATGTAGTGGAAACTTCAGACAGTCAAACAATCAAATACAGAGATGCTCTTCCCAAACAGAAATCTTCTTTTTTGGATGCTGTGATTGAAAACAATTTTCTATGTAAGACTTTTGCCACAGTTGAGAATAATAATAAAGGGTTACAGAATCAGAAAATTCTTTCCGAGCCATCTAAAAAAACAAACTGACAAAAATCAAAGCTTGGAACAAGCCGACACAGACGCTAATTCAAGAATTCAGCTTGCCTCAGCTTTTTTTTTTTTTTAATTGGATACTCAAGGTCAGTTGTTGCAAATCAGTAATTGGTGATCTATTGTGTTAAACTCACGTGAACAACAGTCAATTCTGTAACAGCAACTGCTTTAGGAAGTAAGAAACTGTTAGTGCCTTCAGTATCCCAAACAAAAATAATATACTAATGAACGTGCTACCTACTGATGAGAAGGATCTAATATGCATTTCCACAGAAATGTCTTGTAATTTAGGATTAATTAATGTCCAATTATTGTAAGCTGTAAGTAATAAATTTTAAAAGCTCTACACTTCCATTTTGTAATGTTTTTATAAAATGGAACATTAGATGTTTTTAATCTTGTCTGTTCTTGCAAAATACCCCAGATAACATGCTTTTTTGCATTTCGAATAATATAAGCTCATCTAAATGCAAAACCAGGGTCCAATCAGAATAAGATGGTAATCAAATTACAATATTCGATGATGAGTTTTCCAAGCTGACTTCTATCATGAATTTCAAGATCTTACAAGGTTTCTATTTGTTTGTACAACTGCAAAGGGCTCAATTATAGAGCTTAGAGAGAGTCTAAAAATAACGTCAGACTAATTAAAAGATTCAACGGGATTTGGGCTAGCACTGTTTTGAAACTCTTTAATCTGTTTGGCTTTCCAAATGGACTTTGGAAGCTAAGGCTCCCTTTTAAATATGTTTAAGTAAAAACACCTGGCAAAGGAAATAAAAAGGAATTTGTAGCCTTCCTCTTCCTGGTACCTAAAATGACAAGAGACCAGTGTGCAGCTCTGTGTAAGAAGATGAGGCCAGCGGTGAGGGTGCTGCCTCCAAATCCTCCTGGACTCTTAAGGGGACTCAGCTCATTTTCTGGCATTATTGTGCATGTTGAAAACAAGCTGGAGGGTGTGTAGCTTCAAGTTGCTGAATCTTTGAAAAACTCAGGCAAGAGTTTCAGTCTTTGAAGTCATTTTCCCTTTGGGAGGTAAGATCCAGGTAATCAGGAAAAGCTCAGGAGATCGGGCTATTATGATAATGTTCTGCCAGTGCAGTTTTGGCTCACGGTGTTACATCACTTGGATCATCAAACTTGTGGGAACTCCCAGCAGGGCTTCCACCTCAACAGTTGGTTGCTTTGTTTGACAAACACGGCAGTGACAGGGTGGGGGATTAAAAGCACCTAGAGGGCTGAAACTTTTCCCCATTCATCAGACAGTGCAGTATTGTGGTTCATTGAAAGTGGTTTTTATTTTGTTCTTCTCTTTTACATTTCTCTGTTTGGACTGTCTTTTTTCTTTTCTTTTCTTTCTTTTTTTTTTTTTTAAATAACAGAGAGTTCTCCTGAGATTTTCCATAAGATATGAGGTAAAATGTTAGGAAATTATTGTCTTTGCAGAAATGCTAATTTCTCACACTAAGGAATCACAGAAATGAATTTCACTGATTTCAAGGCTTCCAAAGTTGTATAAATACTATATTCATTAAACTCCTATTCTGGAGGTTATATAGGTACCAGGGCATCTGTCACTGTCACGGAAAAATATTAGAGTGAGCTAACAGCTTGAGGAAGAGTACAGCCTTGTAATTTGGTCTTATGTTGTGCTTATTAATGTGCAAACCACTATGGCAAATACTGTTTATGTTCCTGTGCCATTTAAATGAACAAAAGAGAGATTGTGACCAAGGCAATGACATCATCATTAAACTGAAGGAGGCAAGTCGTGCCTCTCAGATCTTCAGTGTAATAGTTGTAAACCTCATTTCAGAGGTTGAATTTCCTTTAGAAGACTTCCTTTAATGGTTAAGTATTTTTAAGGGCAGTAACCCACGAATAAAATATCTGTGAGTGAGGGAACTCTAAACTCTTATAAAGCTAACTCAATTATCTATGCAAATGGAAGCACGGGTTACATAAATCAACAATTTTCAAAGCGAATCCCCTAGTTTAAATTGAGCCAATAATTTCTACATTTCATCTTCTGTCTTCAACAAAACCTCTTTTTTCTCCCTAACCAGAGCTGCAGTTAAACAACAAAACAAACCAGCTCGAATTTCATCTCACCTTCTTTTTCCACGCCTAGAGCATCTGATCAACGGAAGAGGTCAAAGGATAGAAGCAAAAGGACGGAAACCCCACCAAATAATCAATCCTTGAAGAATCCAGTATCAGGTGAATTCATATTATTATTTTCATCAGACTCATATCAACAGTTAGCAAATCCCAATCTTAAGGCTATCCAGAATGCCGACAGGAATTAGTGGTCAGATTCACTAGAATAGGGTTTTCTCTGAGTACAATCTAGATGAGTCTTTACAAAAGAAGGTATCTCGAAGGTAAGAAAAAGGACTAGGTAATGAAAGAAAGTAATAGAGTCCCATGAAAAACACAGAGGCCCTTTAAAAAATAGCTAAATCCCGTGGAGATTGTTTGTAGTAGTGGGAGGAAAAGATAACATAAAGTTCAATAGGCGGACAGAGGTGATGAAGGAAAAAGATGCCAGACTATTTCTATCAAAGGGAAATCAGGAAGCATGTGGGAAACACCATCACTCTGTGAAAGTGTTAGACATGGGATAATGTATGAGCCCATCTGGAAATATAACACAACAATCCTATTCTATGTTACCCACATACCATATTCCTTTATGCTACTTACAACTTGAGACTACCTTATATATCAGTGTATGCAGTAATATCCTTAGGGGTTATAAAAAGTACTATTTTATCAAATAATTTCTATTTTTATAGTAAGTTTACCTTTAACTTTTGAACATCTTAAATCTTCTGACCATAAGCAGAGAACAGATTTTAAACATGGTTACATAGCAGTTTTCTCATTGGGGGTACACCTCTACTTTTCTAAGAAAAATAACTATCCAGATGAAATTGGGATCATAGATGAAGGCAATTCATAATTTTAGAAGAGAAGTGGTGAGTAGAGAAACTAACCCAGCTTGTCAACAGAAAATGTGGAATAGGTGCCTATTCTTAGAAATAGCTTTGGGACTTCCCTGGTGGCACCGTGGTTAAGAATCCACCTGCCGGGCTTCCCTGGTGGCGCAGTTTTTGAGAGTCCGCCTGCCGATGCAGGGGACACGGGTTCGTGCCCCGGTCCGGGAAGATCCCACATGCCACGGAGCGGCCGGGCCCGTGAGCCATGGCCGCTGAGCCTGCACGTCCGGAGCCTGTGCTCCGCAACGGGAGAGGCCACAGCAGTGAGAGGCCCGCGTACCGCAAAAAAAAAAAAAAAAAGAATCCATCTGCCAATGCAGGAGACACGGTTCGAGCCCTGGTCTGGGAAGATCGTACATGCCATGGAGCAACTAAGCCCATGTGCCACAACTACTGAGCCTGCGCTCTAGAGCCTGCGAGCCACAACTACTGAGCCCACGTGCCACAACTACTGAAGCCTACATGCCTAGAGCCCGTGCTCTGCAACAAGAGAAGATACCACGATAAGAAGCCCGCACACCGCAACAAAGAGTAGCCCCCACATGCCGCAACTAGAGAAAGCCCGCGCGCAGCAACAAAGACCCAATGCAGTGAAAAATAAATAAATAAATAAAAGAATGACTTATTTAAAAAAAAACAGCTTTGCCATAACTATGAACATACACGAGCATTTGTCCTTTTAGTGTCTGCTTAGCATTTACATGCCTTTCCTAACAGAACTCCTGGATCCTTTCCGGGAATTATCTTTTTTCCAATGAATACTGGAAGAACCTCTCTCCTTTACCCAACAGATGGGTATATGAGCCTAGCTAGGCCAAAAGAATGTTCACTCCCTGGAATCTAATCGGAGCAACATTATAAAGAGACAGAAAATGTTTGGAGTTCTCTTCTGTCTGAGAGCCAGCCTCCTGATCAAAGTCTCTTGCTATTACAGTTGACGCTCTTGCTATCACAGTTGGCCTTCCATATCCACAGGTTCCCCATTGGTGGATGTGATGGGCCAATTGTACTGTGCCGTTTTATATAAGGGACCTGAGCATCCGTGGATTTCGGTACCCACGGGGGTCCTGGAACCAATCCCCCGTGGTGCTGAGAGACAACTGTATTGTGGTTCCTGCTCTTCTTTTCTAGCACTGCATTGGTTCCTGTCCATTCAAAGCCCAGGTCTTCGGGCTCCTATACATTCTCTGAGCTCACTACATCTGTCCCATCAATTTCCTTTTGCTAAAGTTAGCCAGACTCCATTTTTGTTGCTTTCAGCAAAAGAATTATGACATATGGAATCTTTAAAGCAGCTTAGAAACTGAGAGGACATAAAATGTAGAGTGAAAAAGAAAGGATCAATGTCAATAACACAGAATTTTAAATCAGACCATTAAAAAAAGAAAGCTGTTGGAAGTCGGTCCTCAGACTTGCTGCAGGAGTCATGGGAGGTAAAAGTGATGCTGAGAAGACAACATCTCCCTGAAGGGATGCTTCGTTTAACGCATATGCCTGACAAGCACTTCTGTCCTCAGAGAACACTCTCTGAAGGAGTTAGACCAATGGTCCTCAATCTTTTTCCACCCCAGCACACCTGGGGGAGGAGAAAGAGTCTCATCAACACTACATCCCCTGGCAGCAGTGATTCTGAGTTCTGGAGGCAGATCAGAAAGGGCGAGGGGGCTGGAAAAGCCCTTTGGGTGATTGGAATTCATCTCCCCCCTACACCTGTCAGCTTTAAAAGACAACTGCTTTTTCGTCTCCCCCCCCACACCTGTCAGCTTTAAAAGACAACTGCTTTTGATGTTAGGAGACAAGTTGGAATAAATTTGAAAAGTAGGATTAATTACTGATAAAGAAAAGAAGACCCCAAAAATATACCAGCAATAAAACGTAGGGTAATAAATTTTAAAAACAATTTACTGTTAAGTTTTTTCAGCCTCCTTATTTTGTTTGAAGACAATGTGGCAGAGAACTAGAACTTTCCCAGGGTTATATAGCCAGTCTGGTAAGGCAGGACTTAGGGTTCTTGGTTCTCAAATCATGGCTCATTTGACTAAGACAACCTGCAGACCGACTTTTAAAATCTTTCTCCAAATAATATTGGTTCTTACTGTATAAGAGTGGTTACCCGTCAAAGATTCATCACGGTATATTAATGAAAAATACATAGCAAAAGTTCAAATTGATTTATATATCTATCAGAGGCTCAGATTCATTTTACATTAAAAAAAAATCACCACCAAGCTTTTTATGTGATAATTACTGACAAAACATTCAGGAGCACATCTGGGTGTAAATTGAGGTACTTTAATATAAAAAATGAACACCAATCCACATTAAAGAATATCACTTCAAATATACTTCAGATGCCCTTTGAGATAAGAAAATATTGTGAAAATCTGCATTTGAAATTGACTTCGGTAGACGCTAGACTGACCACTATTTTATTTTCCACAAAAAACATTCTTTCTTTCTTTTTTTTTTTTTTTCAGAGTGAAAGTAGTTGTGCCATTTTGGACAGTCTTTGGAATTTTATGTGCAATAATCTTTTGTCCTGTTTTTTTTAAAGCATAGAGACGGCTGATAGAGTTATCAAGCATTTATCATTCTATCCATTCCTATTTGGTTTTTTGTCTTTCTATTTCTTATCCTTCACTGATAATACAAACAGACTTGTCTTTTGACTGAAATTCCTTTTTTTATGGTTCATAGTTTCTGAATAACATGGCCTTCTGTGATAAAGACCCATCAAAAGCATCATTATTCTGCATTGAACTCCTTGTTTCATCTATTAGTATTTAAAAGGTTCTGCCTTTTTTTTTTCTTTCTGTATCTGGCTGTAGTCCTTTAATTCATCTCATCTCTATTATCTGCTGGGATGAGGCTTTGACTTAGATTGTGGGTCAAAAAAAAAATCACATTATTCAAATTCTCTTTGACAATCAAAAAAAATTCCCATGCAGTCTTATTATTTTGGTGACGATGGCAAATGAATATCATTTAGCACTTCTGATGTTTCATCCTATCTTTCATACCCATTGCCCCTGGTAATGCGTTGCTATACAAGATGTACTGAAATAAACGATTTGTCCTTCGGTTCTTTCAGTCCTGTGTTCTTTGTCTGCTAATGGGGTTCCACATGCTTTGCTTTTCAGAACTCCTGGAATTGCTACGTAGAATGATCACTGTTTAGCTGTCCTCACCCGTCTGAACACTGGCCATTGTCATCTGCAATACAACACATGAGTAAAAATAGTTGAAAAGGAGGTTGAGATTTTACAATGAAGTTATGTTCAGTGTGGGGAAAACACAACTTGGATTAGAGATTGACGAAAGTGAACAACCAACACTTTTCCAGGTTCCCTGAGACCTCCACAAACTCCTATTCATTGGGGTTTAATATCTGGAATATGCCAGAGTGCTTTCAAAATCCTGTGCCCAAGCATGAAGAGGAATATTGTGTATTTTTATTCCTTCTCATTCCATTAATAGTGGTGCATGTATACTGAGCTCTTCTGGCTCGTTTGATTCTGCCTTCCCTGACCTCCCAACTTTGACTCATCGGTGCTAATTTCACCTTGGTACTCGCATATTATTTACACAATGCCCAGGGAAAGATAGAACTCAGAGTGTGAAAAGTATTTTAAATCTTACTTCAACTTAGAAGAGTACAGAACTAAAAGGAATCTTGAGAAACATTTAGTTAATTTCTCTACTTCTGCAGAGCAATGCCTAGACCATGCCTGAAAGGCAGATATCAGTCTTCCTTGTAAAAATCATAAAGGGAAGGTAAACGACACAACATACTTTGATGACCTGTTCAAGGATATCTCAATCCTATTAGAAAAAAATCCTGTCAGACCTAACACCTTCATGTAAAACATTCTAACTTTTTAAAAACAGACCTTATTTATCATGCTGTAATGGAAACAGCCCTGTAATTGGAATCTGAAGATTTAAGTCGTTGCCTCTTCCTAGCTGTGGGCCTATTTCAAGCCATTGAACTTGAATGAGTCTGGATTTCTTCTTCTGAGAGAATTATATCAGCATAATTTGTTAAAGAATTGTGTTCACTTGTTTAAATTTACTGTTATCACTATCTTCATCAAGGACAATAACACGCTCAACACCTACTAAGTAAAGGGCCTTTTGCTAGGTAATCTGAAAAACAGGTATATGTGGTTTCTGCCAAGAAGAAGCTGAGCACTTAGTAGAGAGAAAAGACATATCCACAAAACATGCCCTAAATCAATAAGGTAACAGATGCCACATATTAAGTCATGAGTGCAAAAGGCAAGTTCTAATGAAATTCAGAGGAGAAAAAATATGTTCGCTGGAGTAGCCAGAAAGTCAGCATATTCCTGAAGACTGTCACATGAGGCTTCTGAAAAGAAGTTAAGGGCAAGTTGAGGCTCATTCCTTAAACACGGTATTCTGACTGAACAGAACTTAATTGGGAGTAAAAAGAACTCTTCTGTTGCCTTTCATTGAAAGAAATGACATCACGCATTTATTCATCCAACAAATAATGACAATTCCTCTGCTGTGTGCCAGATTAAAGAATATAAATAAAATGAAATGTACTTGTATTCTGAAAGAATCTTGTAGTTATGTGGAAGGAAACTGACTGAAACTGAAATAAATCAAATGATTTTCTCTCTGGACCCAGATGAGAAATACCATAGCCAGGATTCCAAAAAAGTTGTGACTGGTTTCACATACAATTCTCTTTCTATCCTGTACCTCACATTCATTCCCAAATTCCACTTTGTTTCTCTTTCACACACACACACACACACACACACACACACACACAAACTACATGCACACACATGTACTATGCTACTACATGTAGCATAGTAATATCCAATAATTAGTTACGTGTTTTTTAAAAACCCTTTTCGCCAATCTGTTTTCTCACCGTTCAAGCAGAAGGAAGAGCTTACCGTATACAGTGAACTGAAAGAAGAGCTAATGTAAAAGAACAAAGGTTCAATTTATTAGATTTAAATTTTTTAGATAGATTTTGAAAATCTCTAGCAAAATAATGATCTTGAAAGTCATGGCTTTTATTATCAAGAGCCAAGCACTTAAGAAAGAAAATATTTCTTTTTTCGTTTTCTTATTTCAAACGCTTAGTTTTATATATTAAGAAATAATATTCAGAGCATGAGTTTATCACTAAAATCAATGTTTCTCAAAGCATGGTCTGCACACCATGTATATCAGAAGCACCTAGGATATGTCATAAAAATGCAGGTTGTGGAGCCCTGCACTGAGTCTTCAAGGACGAGGACAGAAATATGAATTTTAACAAGTAGCCTAATTTTCCTTGTCCATAATAAATTTTGAGTAGCTCTGCATATATTACAGAGAAGACACAATAAAATAGTCATTCTTTTTCCTGCTCAAACAGAGATAAGAGTTTCCCCAGCAGAAAAGCGACAATCGGAGACACATGACTGGTGTAGAGATGATTTTGGGTCCCTGAGCAGGGTGTAGAACTTCACCTGTCTTAACCTGGGGGAGGTGGTGGGATAACAGAAATCCCACTGGAAACCTGGGTACCTTTGGGAAAGCTCCAGAGCAGAAGAGCAGAGAGGACCAAACTATGATCTGATTTCCAGATTGTCTCACCTCCAGGATACTGCAAACCTCATTAGAAAACAGCAGTTTCACCGTCACTCCAGAGTAATAGAAGACCAATAGCCAGAGAAGGCACAGTTAGGGATGTGCCTTAGTGAAGCCTCACAATCCTGTGTACACCAGGAGGGTGTCGTAGTTCCTGAGGGGGTAAGCAGTCAGTATGAAGAACATGCAGTTAGAGTAACCAAATGGTATGGGTTGAATTGTGTTCCCCCTCCCAAAAAAGATATATTGAAGTCTTAAACCCTAGTTAGGACTTTACACGTAGATAGACCTGACTTATAGATAGTTCTTCACAAAGGCAATGAAGTTAAAATGAAATTATTAGCATGTGCACTAATCTGATATAATTGTTGTCCTTATAAAAAATGGGAAATTTGGACGTGGAGACAGACACACGTAGAGGGAAAACAGTGTGAAGGGACACAAAGGGAAAACAGCTATCTACAAGCCGAGGAGAGAGATCTGAAATAAATCCTTCCCTCACAGCCTTCAAAAGGAACCAATCATGCCGACACCTTGATTTCAGACTTCTAGCCTCCAGCATTCATGTGGAAATGGGACTTAGTTTGCAGTCTTCCAGGGGAAATACAGCCTGGAAAGCAGACTATGATTCTTTCTGTTCTGAGATCCTCTCAAATTTACTCAGGGTTTCCACTGATCTTTCTGTCATCTAAGTACATCAGTAGTGAATATAACAGGGCCAGAGACTAAAGTCCAAGACCAGGTAAGAAGTGCTACACCTCAACTAAAGGCAGACAGAAGCACAAAAGGCATACAAATTCAATATCTCTCAGATGCCTGGAGAGTACATAAATCCTTCTGCTCTGCCCTGGGGGGAGGGAAAGTGGATCAGGTAGAAAATCCTGCATAGACTGAGTAGTTTCCAAAATACTACTTCTCATACGAGAAAGTCACTGAGTTATCGCAACAGTCACCACCAGCAGAAATTGGAACTTGAGAGGTTAGCCAGGCATAAAGAAACAAAAGAAGATATATTTTTTACACAGCCAAGTTTATAAAGAGTAAATACATACATTATTTGCATTTCAGGAAATAGGCTTGGCACTTAAAGGTTGAGAATACACGGATGAACATCTCCGTTTATTGATTGATAAATGGTGCTGACGCAGTGTGAAGCACTTTGCGTACATCATTGCCATTTCTTACATCAGACCCATATGTGGGTATTATTATCAACCTTCAGCAAATCAACAAACTGGATCATCAAGATTGTATCAAGTCATCCTTACTGGCTGGTGAGTAGGCATCAAACTCAGTTCTATTTGCCTCTGTTACCTGCCTTTTATTTGTTAGGCCCTAATATGTTTTAAATAGAATAATGTAAGAGAGGTATTAAATTGCAGTAAATAATTCCATAAATGTCATAAGAAATGCATGAACAGAGTGAGGTAGGAGCAGGGAGTCACTACTGCCAAAGGTCTCAGGAAATGTCATAGAAAAGTAATTTTTTAAGCTGTGTTTCAGCTAGGATAAGAGTTTTGGAAGCAATGAATGGGAGGGAAGGTGTTCCAGGAGAAGGAAGTCATAAGCCAGGCCTGGGGTTATGAGAGGTTATGGCTTGTGCAGAGAAGGTTGAGAAGGTGGGCTATCCAACCACAGCATGGGTCTGCCAGGAAGCGGGTCTACCCTGGGGTGGTGGGTTGAGCCAGAACGTGAAGGCATTGCAGAGTCATGCAGTTTTATAAGTACAGAAATGGTTGTGATCAAATTTGTTTTTAGGAAGAACTAAGGGAAAAATGAAGAGTCGATTAAGGGAGACCAGCATGTGATGGGAAGGCCCAAGGTGGGGGCAGGGGTCCCTTTGCAAAGATCCAGGAGAAAGATGATAAGGTCATAGAGGGCAAGGCCCAGATTTTGGAGTCCTTCTTTTTTTTTTTTTTTTTTTTAAATTTATTACTTGTTTTCTTTTATTTGTTTTTGGCTGAGTTGTGCCTTTGTTACTGCACGCGGGCTTTCTCTAGTTGCAGCAAGGGGGGGCTACTCTTTGTTGTGGTGCGCGGGCTTCACATTGCGGTGGCTTCTCATTGCAGAGCACGGGCTCTAGGCGCGCAGGCTTCAGTAGTTGTGGCTCGTGGACTCTAGAGCACATCCTCAGTAGTTGTGGCGCACGGGCTTAGTTGCTCCGCGACATGTGGGATCTTCCCAGCCCAGGGCTCGAACCCATGTCCCCTGCATTGGCAGGCGGATTCTTAACCACTGCGCCAGCAGGGAAGCCCTGGAGTCCTTCTTGAAGTGGAATTAGCAGACATTGGTGGTTCGTGGTATGTTTGGAGTGCAGATGATTGCATATTTAGGTCCTTATTTTGCAAGATGGGTGTATTGGGATGACTGTAAACATTGCAGGAAATAGGGGCACAGCCTCAGTGTGGTCACCAGTACTTGTATGAGATCTTACAGGGAGAATTGTATACAGGGCGAAGAGAAGGAGCAGAGGCCAAAAGGTGAACAACATTCAAAAGCTTAAGTCTAATGGAACTCTTGGCATGTCTTCACTCAGACTTTAAGCCATTTTTTCCTTAAAATAAATGCTCTAAATATTCAAGAAATGTAAGGTTTTAGTGGAAAGAGTTCTGACGTACGTAGTAAGGTTCCAGTGCCAAATTTGCCACTACTTAATTTTGTGACCTCTGGCATGTCACTTAATGTAAGTCAGACTTGGCATCCTCATCTGTAAAACTAGATCTCCGAGGTCCCTCTTTCTTGCTTCCAAATGCAATGATTCTCATTTGATTAGTTCCTTTGATTAGAGAATTTTAATTAAGGCATATCAAAGGCTATTGTGCCATGTGCTTCCCAAATGTTAGTGATGGGAAAAAACATTTTAATAATAATCCTAACTTCATGACTATAGAACTTTCAGACTTCTGCACCTCAAAGTCATCAGTAATTAGACCCTGGCATTTCTCTCTCTTTCTACCACTACTGAGAACAAATTCCATAGACCTGAAAGATGATGCAACACACTGGGAATACAAGAAAAGTAGTCAGAACCAGGTGGAAGCTTTCCCAAATTGTCATTGTAATTTATTGACATAATGGTCATCATTAATAGTGTCTGTGAACAGAGATGCTACATAATGTAACACTTTCTTCCTCTTTTGAAGAGTTTATGTTCTAAATAGGAAATAACATTTGGACATTGAATTCATACAACAACAATCTAAAATCTTACAACAATCCTACAAAAACAATCTAAAATCACTCAGTATATGGGCTCTGCTATGAAGGAGAGAGATGATTAATCCCACAGCCTTGCCTCTGAGCTCTAGATCCTCCCATTCCAAGTATTATACATAATTTTACAAAGCCCACCATCTTATACCAAATGTTCCTCCAAGAGAGAAACTGTTGCAGAGTTTCTTATGACTTATCATAATAAAATGACCCACTTTTTAAAAGATGCCCCACTCTTTCAGAACCCAGAGGAATTCAAATGAAGCCTTTGCAAGGTGAATTAACAGCCCAAAGCATAGCCTTATGCCAAGCTAGTGAGTCAGAGAAAATCATTTCAACCTTCATCCAGAAATTAAATGGTTATTGATTAATGTGGAAGATACTGTAACCTTTCAGATTAAATTAAGAAATGTTGCTGAGCACAATTAAAGTTTTTCTAATGTAAAGCTGTTTGCAGAGTACATTTTTGACTAAGTTCCATCTCTGAGGTTAATTACCATGTCTAGGGTCCAGGAATAATAGAGTAAGTGGAAAGTTGGCTCCAAAAGTTAAAGAATAGGAAGAAGCAAGAAGTATCCAGAAGTGATTTATGTCCTACTGATGAATTTGAGGGAGGAAAGCCAAATAACCACACCACTCTTCTTTGTTAAAGGTTTTAGGCCAAAGGAATGGTATAAAATTAAAGGGTTTCCATTTCCTCTAGTGGGGCAGGTGCAGCTCTACATTTTGCTCACAACTAGAAACTACCTCATTCGTGCTAGTTAGGCTGAAGGCAGAATGTCTTATTGAGTGTGCTGGAGACATCCTAGGCAGTATGAACAGCTTTTGTTCCTAAGGAGCTCACAATTCTTTATGGAAATCAATGTGGAAGTGATGCTGAAAACTCAGTCCCTGTACACCGGTGCTAAATCAAATCTTGGAGACAGACTTTTGGGTGAAGTAGAAAAGAATAGCTTTATTGCTCTGCCCGGCAAAGGGGGACATAGCCCTTGAAACTGTATGTCCCAACCCAGGGGAGTTTGGTGAAGAGTATTAAGGCAAGGGTGGCGTTGCTGATAAGATTAGGGTATGTGCAGGCCAGTGCTCCTCTAACCTGGTTTCAGATAATCTTCTTGATGAGCTTCTCTGGTTCCTTTAGTCTGGCCTCAGGTGGTCTTCTCTGGTATGAAGAATGCTGACATGTTCCATTTGCTGGGTTTTAGTTCTATAAATGGCTTAAAGACATTGTCATGTGTATCCCTGGAGGGGGAACCAGGACCCTGCCCCAAGTCTGCACTATTGTTTCTTGGCTGTTCCTCCCTTAACTCTGCATCCCTTCCCTTCGCCAGATTAGCAACTGTTCAGAATCTGCCCTTTGGAACTCAGGGAAATCATGGAGGCTGGAGTCTGTTCCTCACAAGAAACAGGGGACACTGAAAGGCTTTTGTGCCCAGGAGCCCCTCAGGATCCTGCCTGGTTTCAGAAGCCAAGTTAACTACTCTGTGAAAGTGGGCAAGAAAGGATTATAACCTCTCACCACAAAATCTGTTTCAAAGTGACGAGAGTAGGGTGATATTCTAGAGAAGCTGAAAGGACCTGAGTTTTTGTCTTGAATATACTATTAACTGGCTGGTTTTAGATAAGATATCCAACTTAACTCTGCCCCTTTTTTCTCATCTGTAAAGTGAGTTGGGCTAAATGATTTCTAAAGTTGTTATGCTTCTATAATAAATAATAAATATTTTTAAGTTAGAAAAAGTAAAATGTAAATATACATCTTTAAGCTCAGCTGTGAGGGTCGCTGCTATGACCTTGCCTCACTAGAACCATTCTAGTTAGAGAACATGCACTTTTGGGAAACCCCAACTAAACTTGTTTTCATATAAAGCAGGCTTCCAAAGAGAAAAGCCAAGAAAGGGCCCTTTAAAAGCGTAGCTCACTGCAAAAACAGCAAAGAATATACACATACAGTAAAGAGATGCCCTCATAACTTTTACTAGTTAATTGATGCATAAAAGGTTGTGAAGATTAATGTACATCAAAATCAAAACTAAATTGAATTTTTGACATTTTTGCAAATAAAACCCCCAAAGAATACATAGGTGCCTTTTGATTTGTCACAGCTGGAAGACTCTGAATCATGAAGCGCTCTAGGAAAGACCATTAAATAGCGTTAGATGGTTTGTCATTGTGGAAGAAAAGTAATTGAAGAACCAAACTCTGTGTATGGGCATTGCATTTTAAAATATTTACCAAACAGAGATAAAAGTGAGTCTTTTTCTTCCACAACTAAAGCACAAAGTGTTGATTACATAGTCAGCAGGAAAATTTTATAATTTAAATCCTTTTTTAAAAAAATTCAGTCAGATTAAGTAATCTTTGTTTAAAGATATTTCTGGGCTACATTTTATAAAATATTGAATACTTGCCATATAAGCTATTTTTTTTCTTTAATTTTTATGAGGAGAGAAAGATTTAAAAGCCAACCATTGGTCTATGACAACAACGTTTGAAAACAGCAATGTGGTATGGGAGAAGGTAAAATGAGAACCAAAATTCTTAGTACTAGTTCAATAAGACTGTGAATTTGAAAACAATTTCAGATGACCTTATTCTGATACTCTTAGCCTCAGTCATAAGGGCAATCTTTTTTTTTTTTAAAGAAACAACACCGAAATAAGCAAGTGCTAGGATATCATTGTCAATGAGGTTCCCAATTTTATTCTTTGAAAAAGGATACTAATAATTAGGTAAGTGAAATGCCTTTTGAAGTACATATAAAATGAGGAACATGTAGATCAACACAAGGGCTATACTGGAATTCAAACACACAGGGCCCACAAGGGACCTAATCATGGGGTCCATGGGTTTCCACGTGGTCTGAGGAGCCCCAGGTAGAGGTCCGTTGCAGCGTATGAAAGCAATTCTGCCATCCAGATAATTGGTTCCATCTGATTCTACTCATAAGAACTTAAGGTGTGTTTTTCTTCTTAGGTAGGATTTTTTTTTTTTAACTATGCCATTAGTAGTGGACATGGCTGACAAAAACAAGCCAGAAAGGGTCTTGCATTTAATAATTCCAAAAAGCTCTTGTGACTATCTCCATTGTCTTTATTTCCAATGATTATTTTAGCAGTTGGCAAAGTACAACTGTTCACAAGATACACATGTCAAAAACAAAAAAACAAGACCTGGTCTTGAAAAGCTGACTTCCACATGGAACAGAAGGAAGGAACAGTTTCTATTCTTGGAAGGACAACAGTATTTTGTTTTAATCAGTTGCTAAGGATCTAAACCCCTAAAATTCTAAATGAGGTTAATAAATCAAGAAGAGTTAATATGAAAGCAAGTTTCATAATCAGCTTGCAAATAAACACTGTCGCATATTCTGTTAAGGCTAGTCCTAGGGCTGAGGCAGGTCAGAACAGATTTTTCATGTATTCCCACAGTTCAAAGCTTTTAGGTGGAAATAGGTCATGAGAAAACATTTTAATAAACAGCACCACTATTTAGTAAGAATGATAATAGCAGCAAGCAGTCAAAAGCTATCTAACAGAAAGCCCCCTTCTCCCTGTGTAGAGTTTTCCTCACTCTCCAGAATAACTGTATTTTCAGAATCACCTGCAAAAGAAGTCTAAAACACCTAGTCATTACCCACTGAAGTCACTCCTACTTCTCACTGAGCATGAATGAAGTACTCGCATCCCAGCTCTTGCAATTAAGAGTCTGACTAAGCTTATGCTTCTCTGATGACTCCCCACCTTTCCCCTAAAGCTGATAATCTTTAGGAATACGGACAGTCTGAAATAAGCTTTCCTACATACCTCAATAAAGATTCCACGTTTCTACTTTTAGTAGGTAGATGGCTGAGTTAAAAGAGAAAACATTAACTATTTAAAGTTTAAATACAAATTGTAGGAAATTCAGGTAAAATTTTGGTTCTTGTAAATGCTGGTCAAGAGGCCAATGTAAGGTAGTAGCTGCAGCCACCCAAAGAGAGATTATAAAGTGAAAAGAAAGTTGAGAACTAAAACTTATAATCACAATATTTAAATTTGGGGTGGAGGGAGACATAGAAAAGACCATGAACAAACAGTAAAGTCATCAGTCAGGAGAAACTCAGAAGGAGATAAGGGACTTATCTACTTTATCAAACAGGAAGACTTTTGAGTAAGATAAGAATGAATAGTATCCGTTGGAGTTGGACAATATGGGTGACCCTAGCATATGCTGTTTCAATGGGAAGTCGTTGTAATAAGTTGAAAAGAATGAGAAGTGAGCAGTTGAAAATCATGTTCCTTAGACAACCCTGATATGCATACTCCAGGGGCAGAGAGACCTAACTTTTAATCCCTCATCAAACATTGAAGCTATGGCCTTGAGCAAGCTAATTAACATCAAAGAACTACAGCTTTTTCTCTGTACATTTGAGTATAATAATAGTACCACCTAGAGTTTTCTGAAACTAAAATGAGATATTACACGTCATTTGCTAGAATAGCACCTGGCGTGTGGTAAGCACTCAATAAATGTCAGCTGTTATTTTGAGAAGAAGAAAGGTATAAAGTCAAGTGTGTAGTTTTTGTGTCCTTTGTGACTTTGTTTTGTTTTGTCTTGGAATTTTTGTGTCTGCGTACATGGGCATATGGATGTTTTTAGATGGGATTAAATTGAGCCCATTTATAGGCTAAAGAAAATCAGCTAGTAAAGAAAGAAAAGGAAGTACTTGAATTCTGCTTAGTTAGGGAAGGAAATGTCTCCATTTGGAAAATATACTTTCACAAGCCTTCTAGGGATAAATGAGATAATTCTGGGCAGAGAGTTTAGCTGGTGTCAAGACCTTAGAAGAGGGAGGAAGCTTCTTTGAATGAAACAAGCAGAAGAAGGTGTGCTTTTATACTGAAATCGACAGATTGAATGTAGAATCTGTATCAGACTTGGGTACAAGTAGTTTACCGAAAGGTGGTCCCAGGGAGCT
Organism: Phocoena sinus; assembly: GCF_008692025.1. Lineage (NCBI taxonomy): Eukaryota > Metazoa > Chordata > Mammalia > Artiodactyla > Phocoenidae > Phocoena > Phocoena sinus. Next base: position 105,210,310 of record NC_045764.1, on the reverse strand, counting down.
GGGGTGAGTGACCGTGGAGATCGAAACTGGAAAGGGAGAAAACCCAATACACGACTGTGCCTGAAAGAAATTTCTACCTGAGAACTGGGAAAAAACATTAAGCATTTCCTGATCATTTTCCAAACCCCATGAGTTCAAGGTTGCCCCAGTGGGCATGAACTCAACTCCCTTACATTTCAGGTTGTGCTTGCATCTCTCCTGAGTGACCTCCCACCAGCATCCCCATGGAACAGTGTCAAAGAGGGCTTGAAAGATTATGGTGCATGTTTGAGACAAGTTTACCTGTCAGTTCCAGGTAAACTGAAGCCTATACAGAATTAATTTGCTGTAGCCATGACTGGAATCAGAGATGAGGCCAAGACAATGTGAGTCATCTGACACAGTTCACCCATTACAGTGTTTCTGTCTTCCATTAAGTCCAATCCTTCAAAAGACTTAGTAGGGGAAGGGTTTGTGAAACAAGATACAACCATCCCCTTTTTCTGCTATATTGGTCATAAGACGTTAATTGGTAGTTATCATCTCCTATCTTCCATCACCTATTCTAAATTTCCTCAAGCTAAGCCATAACTTCAGGTAATCTGGCTGCTTCCATATGGGGTGATGTAAACATTTACCCCTGAAAGGTATGATCCCTCAATAGCTTCGCCACTATTGAATGGCAATTAAAGCAGTTGCCCATTCACCATCATTAATTGGGGACAAAAGTACTGGGAAATGTTCCAGTTAATGCCTTGGGTTCCAGATATCCTCCTTCCTATCCCGATACGTAGCAGCATTCCTAGTATCTCCTGGTAATCAGGAGCTCCTTTCTTTGTCTGCTGGCATGGATACTGGCATGAAGATCCTAATGTGACCTGGAAATAGTCATAGGTTCAGGTGAGTAGAAACTTAAATCTAGCAGAAAATCTGAACTATGGCATGAGATTCCAGGGGAAGCCCACTAGACCCACACACGTGCAAAGCCTATACGTGCAGGAAAGTTAACACAATCTTCAACCAACAGGGAAAGTATGGATAAATGTTACTCTCTGTCAGTTCTCTGTTCCCTGACAGAAGGAGTCGCCTCTGGGAATGAAGACCTCTAGATCTACTTAAGGTTGAAAACACAAATTCTGCAAAAGGCTTCCTGGAAATGGTGGTGAGGGGGGCCAATCTTATATCTAAGGCTTATTTTTCAACCTGGATATTCTGGGTTTTGAGGACACAACGCCACATATTGGCTGTTGATTTAGCACCCCAGCACTCCAGGGTTTTGTTTGTAAACTAGCACCCAGATGATATTTGAATAGGCTATTCTCATTCTATTAAAATGACTGCTTCTGTGGAATACAAATATTTATGCTAGGACCAGTCTACTCCACGGTCGACGTAGTCATTGCTATAAATTGGGTCCCTTATTTGGAGACAGTATTGTAGAAAAACATCGTGCCAATAAATAAGGCACTGTGTAAGCTCTTACATGATGATGGGGTGGAGGAACTTTTGGTAGAGAAGGTAAAAGCAGATCTGGAGTAGATGTCAATCCCTTTATAAACTCTTGCTGCCACTTCCAGGGTTGAAAGGTTTTGGCGAAATCTGCAAGCCACCCAAATGGGTGGCTGGTTTTCTCAAGGATGATATCGTATAGCAGAATCACCATCAGTCTTTGATGTTGACAGTTCAGGTATTCAGACGTGTAGTAGCTAGGTCAGCCTTGGGAAGAGAGTTCGTGTTTCTCGAACCGTATGTAGTTTGCACTCTGCCACCTTGGCCTTTTCTTTCGTGGCCTACTGTGTAAGCACTGTGATGACTAGAGAGAAAAGCTGTAGCTCCACAAAACAAAGCATAGGAAACCTTTCAAGGCTAGACTTATATTTTCTTTTGAAAATCCGAAACTCCTGAGTCTGGTTTTGAGCAACGTCTGCCCTGCAGCTTCAGGAAATGAGTGTCCTTCTAGATGCTGCCTTGGAAGTCCTCCTGTGTTTCACAGCATGCCCTGAGGTGGTAGCTGTCTGATCTAACACTGTCATTTTCTTTGCTCAATTCTTCCAAAGTATAAAACAGCAGCCAGTCAATTTCATAGCTATTAAACTCACCATTGCCCACTGATGTGTTAGAGGCACAGAATAATCCAGTGCCCCACCTTCCATTTGGCCTATTCCACTGCAGGTGGGAGACTCAGTCATTGTGATGCTATAGCATACCTGGACTTCCTCATCATCCCACTTCCCATGACCAGTGGGTTTTCTGTTTGCATCAGACTGGTAAGTGATCCAGTTCTGGAATCCTATCCTATATGTCTGCTTTCTAGGTGCCAACTGTTTTAGACATTGTCCCCCCAGAAAGCAAAGCCTCAAAGACTTCTGCACAGGTGGTTTATTTGGAAAGTAATCACAGTGAGCAGGAGAGTTAGCAATCCATGACAGTAAACGTGCAAGGAGAAAAGGGGGTATGTTATCAAGTTGGTCACAGCACTCCAGGAACTTTTCTGAGGAGCATATAGAAGACCTTTTACAATTGTCCACTTGAAACTGACAAAAAGTAGCATTTACCCATCAGCTTTCTATTGGTCAAAGATTGTGCCAGAAGGTGTTAAATTTATTTCACTTTCAGGGTTTGCCTGTGCATGGGCTTCCCCTGCATCCCATGCCACAGGTTTGGAAGGGCCTCATACAACTTTCGGTGTATGATCTCAGAATGAAGTGAGTCAAAGCACACATGGAACTGCTCTCCACAGCTGGAGTCAGGAATGTTGTAGAGACTGGAGAAGGTGCACAAGGGACAGCTGATTCAGAGGAAGGGAGGAGAATACACAGGAGAAAAGATCGCATGAGAGATATGGGGTGAATCTGGAACTAGATTCCATAGTGGTGGGGTGGACAAAGAACATGTTCTTGAACAATGATGCTTATTGTGTTTAAAGCTATATACACTCCTACAGTGTAAACCACTTTTCCATGTACTTCCTAACTCTCTAAAAGCACAAAGGCAGAAGGCCTGGAGAAAGCGAAAATCGAAAGAATGTTATCACACCTCTCCCTAGAAATTTAAAGAAATATCAGGAGAGAATTTTGGAATTCTAACAAGCCATGGGATTTTTTTTTAAGTGAAGTATAATATCCGTACCAAAAAGTGTACAAATCATAGGTTTATTTTCACAAAGTGAGGAACCCCATATAATCAGCACCCATATTAAGAAACTGAGTCTGACCAACATCACAGAAGCCTGTTTTGTGCTCCCTTCTAATCACCACCTCCTGCTCCTATGAGGGTTGTCACTTATTTCTAACACCATAACTTGGCTTTGCCTCGTTTTGAACCTTACTTGAATGTAAACACAAAGCTGGGGCCTGGTTTCTCTCACTCAACACTTTGTGAGATTCTGCAAGCCATGGAGTTTTCTGAAAATTAAGCTAAAGATCCTTGACAGCTGTGGATTTGTTTCACACTTGGCTCTGAGGACCTAGACTGTGTTTTATTCATCTTTGTCTCCCCAACACCTGGTGCAGTGCTTAAGCTCATGATAAAATAGAGATATCTCTTTTTATCCACTGTAGGATTGACTAGTACAAAGCCTGCCTTTTATCAGCACGTAATAAATGTGTGTTGATTCTTAGATGGCAAAATTATTTTAAATATCCATTGCTTATATCTCTCATATTGCTATTGACATTCCAATCCATAAATACCAGTCTTCAGTATATAATCTATACATGCCTCTTTTTACTTCTTTATCTATTTAGCTTTTATGGAGAGAGAAGATTCTTAGTTTTGCAACCAAGACTCTGAAAATAGTATTAAGTAATGAAAGGGACCTAGTAATGATGTGATGGAGAAGGGAGATTCTCTGATTTCTAATAGGAATGAAGCAAACTGTGAGAAGGAATGAACATTCCAGAAGGACTGAATTTCTTATAGTTTCAGTCTCTATTTACCAATGTACTTGTACCTGCATTTTTTTTTTTTGATAGCGTTACTTAGTTACAACTGTAGCCCACACTGAAATTATAGATTTGGAAATTTTGGTATCATGTTTCTCAAAGATAAAAGCAAATTTTATAAAGTTAAGCAAAGAATACAAAAGCTAATCAAGACTTTGCAGTGACTGATTATAATTACTAATTAAAATTATAGTTTGTTTTGTCTTAGTAGAATCTATATATGGGCTTAAATATCAAGGAGACATCGTTTATAGGGGTTTTCTTTCTGTAATAGAGAATATAATCTAGCATGATTTGCCATGAAATCGCATCCTCTTCATTATTGTAAGTTTAATAGAAGTGTTGGCTAAAATGTATATAGCTATAACTTAGATATAGGACTAGCAGTAGCATAATAGCATGCAAACGATTACGTAGCAGTAGCATAACTAGCATTCATTCTGTGCCAAGGATTATTCTAAGTACTTTATCTATTACAACTAAGTATTTATACATTAACTTAAAAATAACATATTTAATCCTTATACAGCCCTATGAGGTAGGAACTTTATCTCCATTTTACAATTAAGAAAACTGAGCCTCTTAGCAATTAAGAAACAAAATCACATACTAGAAACAAAGCCAGAATATGAACTCAAGCTTTAGATTCTATGGTTTTAACCGCTATGTTATCCTGCTGCTGACTAAACTAAAAAGTAAGATTTTTCTCATTTGTGTCTAGTTTTTTTATGAGAGGACTTCCCTTATATATTCTCCCAGTCAGGTGTCTCTTTTACATGAACCTTATGGAATCCCGGTAGGAGAAGTATAGAAAGTCTGCAAGAGAGGCAGAAAGAAGAGGAGAGACAGAGAGAACAGGCAGAGTTGGTAGAGTCTGGCTTAGGAGGCAGGGTGAAAGAGATGGGGAGTGCAGGTAAGCCAGGTAAGTGTCTTAACACAGTGTGACTCTGGGTACCTGCCACAGCAGTAAGAAAATAATTCTGAACATATCTCCCAAAAGAAGGAGTGTGAAAAAAATCACATGATCATTAATAATCTATTCTAAAATATTGTTTCCAAAACAACCCAGATAGTAAATCTTTGCTTGGCTATCGGATCGTTAGAATGAATATTAAAAATTAATACAACCACATTAATTTTTTTAAACAGGAGATTAAGGCACTCTAATGTTCTTAAGCATTAGAGTGAAAACTGAAGGAAATTAATAAAACTAAGTGACCAATTCTGGGGTGATCAAATGATGAACAAAATATTAATCAAGAGAAGTAAAGAAATCTAATTACACAAAAGAAAAAGTGCTAGTCAATATATACCAATTATAATTCTGTCCCTCCATCTCTCCCAACTCTTCTTTTCCTTTCTGCTTTAGAAACAAAGCTGGTGAAGAATTTAATTTCTCAGACGGTACCTCTTGGAGTTAACTTGTCTGAATGACTCTCATCAGGGCCTTTCAGACTCATATATATAATAAGATCATTAATTGATATTTTATCATTAAAGAAAAGATATATTATTAATTAAACCAAACTAGATGTTACAATGAAATCCCAGAGCTCCCAAATCCTATGTGGAATTAGTAATACATTAACACTTTTAGGTAATAAACACAAATTGGAAAAGTGACTCCACGTCCCAAGACACATATGTGGAATCACTTATGCAACATTAATGAGCATGTAATTTATTCAAGACAAGAATTCTTAGATATTATTCTGAATCTTTATGTAGTTTGGCATTATGTGATTGACCCGGAGCATGCACACAACATATTTTCTGAGGGCTTTAACCTTCAGAATTTGAATGAAATAGGTACAGTTTGTACACACCTCAAAAAATGTCTGACCGATTTTGTAAAAAATGTTTCAGAGCAAGATTGTGAGAAATCAAGTTTCTTAGAAAAGCATATTATGAGTTTCATATTAACGGGTCATATAAATTTAGCAAAATTTGATCTTATATTTGAGGGAAATATTTTGAGGAATCGAAGATTTATCAATCATTGTTAAAGAAATTTCAAATTAGCAACATCTTTTGGACACTGTCTATATGACAATTGGAGATTACAAAAAATAGCATGGTATGATTATTGTCAAAAAGCTTATAAGCTTGTTGGAAAGACAATATCTAGAGCTATACAGTACAAATACCACAAAAGTATAATGTGATATTTTATCTGAAGTTAGAATGTATATTGGTAAAAATGGGAGAGATTTCTGTTTGGCTAGAGTCTTTATAGAAGATTGAAGTATTATATAAAAGGCAGTTAGGCTCCTGAGCAGGGAAGAGGAGTGATAATGTGAAAGTAAATTAGGTTGTGGTGAGGTTGGATGAGAAAGTCTCTAGGAAGAGTGAAAAGCCCCAGTGGACCTAAATGGAAAACTCCTTGGCCCTGAAGCAAAGGTGGGGATAAAAGGAGTTTGCCCCCAGGGCTTAGATGTTCATTCAACAATTACCTATCATACTTGTACTGTGTACCAGGGAGAGTAGTAGGCAAAGATCCCTGACCTCCTGGAACTTACTTTCTAACTAGGAGAAACAAAGTTACAGTCAGTGAATATATTATTAAGTACATAGTTCGATAATCCGGTAGTTTAGAAGTGATAAAAGCTATGAAAAAAAGAAAAATAGAGCTCAATAAGGGGGATTGAGGATAAAGGGGAGAGAGTGGGTTGTAAGTTTAAAAAGGTTAAGCAGGATAAGTTTCATTAATAAAGTTTCATTAACAAAGGCTTGCAGATGTCTGGGGGATGAGTGTTCCAGGCAGAACAGTCAACACGATGGCCCTAGGGCAAGAGAAGTGTACTAGCTTGTAGGAGGAACAGCAAGAAAGCCACTAGGAAAGTGAGTCTGGGATGGAGCGAGCTAGGGGATGCTAACAGGAGATAAGATCACCAAAGTAAAGGGGCCAGATCATGTAGGGCCTTGTAGAAAACTGAGAGCTTTGACTTGTACTTTAAGTGAAATGCAGATCCCTTAAATGGTTTGGAACAGATTAATATGTGGTATTATCTTAGATCTTAGGAAGGTCACTCTGACTGCTATGTTGAGGATAGACTGTGAGTGAAGTTGGGAAGGTACAGGCTGAAATAAATTATGAGACCATTGCAAACATCCATGTGAGTTATGATGCCTGGACTAGGGTGGTTCCAGCAGAAGTGGAGAAAAGTAGTCAGAATTGTTTAAAAGGTGTGTGTGGGGGGAAACCCTGCAGATAGTGGAGTGACCTGGTGCTAATACAGTCTCTAGACTTGATGAGACAAGTAGGGGAACATTTATTGTAGAGTCTACTCTGTGAGAGAAGACAAACAACCAGTTCAAAGTAGCCTTGGTGGCAGGGAGCCAGGGCATATGTACTTTGACCTCTGCTCCTTCCCTTCTCACTAGATGCCACGGGAAGGCAGAGGGCACAACAACCTACCGATGTAATCCATACAGGTCAGCCTCATTGTGCCAAAAGCAGGAATGGAGAAAGGTCAAGAGTGACTCTGGAAGAGCAAATGAAATGTAAATGGTACCCATATCCTGGAAGCTAAATGAAGACAGTATATCAAGGGGGATGGAGTGATATGTTGTGCTGAAATGTGCAGGTATCACAAATAATATGTAGACAGAGTCCTGCCATGAGAGTTGGCAATGTGGAGTTCATTGAAGTTCATGAAAAGCGGACTTCTGATAGAACACTGGGGACCAAAGCTAGGTTAGAGTGAGTTTAAGAGTGAATGGGGAAAAAATCGGGGACAGTGTAGAGACATCTCCTCCAAAGCACAGCAAGAATTTCAAAGCCCTGTGCTTAAATGTTAAAGTTACTGAGTAGCAGAACTATCGTTTTACGTGATGAAGTAAGTTGCTTCTGGGTGCTGATGTGGCTGGGATATAAATGACAGTGCTATCATCATTCTTGGCCTCTTGCACCAAATGAACATCTCAAACTATGTGAGCTGCCAAGTTTATGCTTCCACAAGATACAAAAGAAAGCTGGTAACTGCAACCACTTTTTAATACACTTTACCCTGCTTTATACCTACTTCAAGAGTAAATCAAAATAATGAACCTGAATTGCTCATTCTTTCCTCTCCTTGAATCTAAAACTGTACCCTATGTTCTGGCTAATCTCAGGTAAGTATTAAAGGCTATTGTGATAATACAGGCATAAGGCAATATAAGCCTGGTCAGGGTAGTGGACACAGAAATTAAAAAGATAAGACTGTAGAGATAGAATAATTAACAGAACTGCTTTGGACTGAATGTTTGTCTCCTTAAAATTCATATGTTGAAATTCTAGCCCTCAGTGGGATGGTATTGGGTGGTAGGGCCTTTGGGAGGTAATAAGGTTTAGATGAGGTCATGAAGAAAAATCCTCAAGATGAGATTAGTGTCTTTATAAGGAAAGAGACCAGAGTTTTCTCTCTCTATGCCATATAACATATCGAGAAAATGGCCATGTTCAGAAAAGGAAAAAGGTCCTCGTTAGATACCCAGTATGCTGGTACCTTGATTTTTGACTTTCTAAACACCAGAACTGTGAGAAATAAGTGCATGTTGTCTAAGTCACTCAGTCTGTGGAATGTATTATACCAGCCTGAACTGACTAATACAATAAGCTGGCTAAATGACTGGATATGGGGACGAAAGATAAGGAGGAACCAACGTGTCTTCCAGATTTCTTCAACAGCAAAGAAAAATTGTGATTCCACAGACAGAAGCTCAAAATTTTTAGAAAGAAAGCATGGGAAGGACATAGGAGAGCAATCAGAGAATACTTGGTTTGAAATGAAGAAGCTTCTGTTTGTTGAGTGTCTAACCTATGACAGGCACTGTAATACACACACCCATGAACGTCATATGATAGAAGAGCTTAAGCATCATAATGAGAGAGAGGAAGTGAACCTGCACCTAGGCATTACAGGTGGGGTCCCTGGGAAGATGCATATGGGGAGAGAAGCAATGCAGAGAGGCTGGAATCCACATCATAAAGCTTGTGCAATTAGTCTTCAGAACCTAAATACTTGTCTTTGTGTTTGCTACTCCTTATTGTTTTTCAACCAGTTCATGAAATTTTGATTCCTGATTTTTGTCTTTTATCTCACTAGTTTTCACTTTCAAACTCTGGGTTCTCTATAAATTTGACAAGTTTTCTTTCTACAGCATCATGTAGGCCACAGTTAAGACTATTGAAGGGCACAAGGCTAAGAACAGACCCCTGTGACAATTGCTATTGAGTGGTCAGAGCAAAAGGCAGATTGAAGGAGTTAAGGGTAAGGCTATGAAGGATGAAAATTCCAAAAAAACATAGTGAACACCGTATTCAAAGAGCATAATCCTCAAAGTAGAAAATCTTTAAAAAAAAGAACCAAAAAAGAAAAAGAAAACAACTTGATCTAAGAAGTTTTTAAAAAATCACAAGATGAAAGATCAGTATAAAAAAAATCAATGCTATTTCTGTGTACTAGCAATGAACAATCTGAATATCAAATTAAGAAAACAATTTTATTCATAATAAAATAAAAACAAATCAAATACTTAAGAATAAATTTAGCAAAAGAAGTGCAAGACCTGTGCACTATAAACTAGAAAATATTGCTAAGAGAAATTAAAGAAGATCCATGGAGAGACATTTCAGATTCATGAATTGAAAGACTCAATATTGCTTTTTAATTTTTATTGGAATGTAGTTGATTTACAATGTTGTGTTAGTTTCTGCTGTGCATCAAATTGAATCAGTTATACATATACATATATGCACTCTTTTTTAGATTCTTTTCCCATGTAGGTCATTACAGAGTATTGAGAAGAGTTCCCTGTGCTATACAGTAGATCCTTATTAGTTATCTATTTTATATATAGTAGTGTGTGTATGTCAATCCCAATCTCCCAATTTATCTCTCCCCACCCTTTCCCTCCGGTAACAATAAGTTTGTTTCCTACATCTGTGACTCAATTTCTGTTCTGTAAATAGGTTTGTTTGTAACATTTTTTTAAATTCCACATATAAGCGATATCATATAATATTTGTTTTTCTCTGTCTGACGTACTTCACTCAGTATGACAATCTCTAGGTCCATACATGTTGCTGCAAATTACATTATTTCATTATTTTTATGGCTGAGTAATATTCCATTGTGTATGTATATATATATATATATATATATATATGTATATATAGATAGATAGATAGATAGATATAGATATATACCACATCTTCTTTATCCATTCCTCTGTCGATGGAGATTTAGGTTGCTTCCATGTCCTGGCCATTGTAAATAGTGCTGCAATGAACATTGGGGTGCATGTATCTTTTTAAATTATGGTTTTCTCTGGGTATATGCCCAGGAGTGGGATTGCAGAATCATATGGTAGTTCTATTGTTAGTTTTTTAAGGAAGCTCCATACTGTTCTCCATAATGGTTGTACCAATTTACATTCCCACCAACAGTGTAGGAGGATTAAGATAGCACTTCTCCCCAGATTTGTCTATGGATTCAACACAAAAGACCTGGAACAGTCAAAACAAATTCTTAAAAGGAGAAGAACTTAGAATTTATACCATCCACTTTCAAAACTTACTGTAAAGATTCAGGAATCAAAACTGTGGGGTTGGCATAAGGATAGACAAATACATCAATGAAACAGGCTAGAAAATCCAGAAATAAACCCTTAAATTATGGTCAATTGATTTTTGACAAAGGTATCAAATGATGCTAGGACAATTAAATATTCATATGCCAAAAAATTAACTTGGACCCTTATATCTTACTGTATATAAAAATCAACTAACAATGTGTTGTTGACATAAATGTAAGAGCTAAAGTTATAAAAGTTTCAGAGGAAAACAGGAGAACACTCTTTGTGGTCTTAGGAGAGGCAAAGATTTCTTAGGTATGACATACAAAGTACATTCCATAAAGAAAAAAATGGAAAACTTTTGATCTTTAAAAGACACCATTAAAAACAAAATGGTAGGGCTTCCCTGGTGGCGCAGTGGTTGAGAGTCCGCCTGCCTTTGCAGGGGACACGGGTTCGTGCCCCGGTCCGGGAAGATCCCACATGCCGCAGAGCGGCTGGGCCCGTGAGCCATGGCCACTGAGCCTGCGCATCCGGAGCCTGTGCTCCACAACGGGAGAGGCCACAGCAGTGACAGGCCCGCGTACCTCAATAAAAAAAATAATAAAGGTAAGCTGTAGACTGAGAGAAAATATTTGCAAATAATATACCTAATAAAGAAGTTAATCTGAAATATATAGAAACTCTTACAGCTCATTAATAAGAACACAAACAACCCAATTAAAAGAATGGCAAACTATTTCACCAAAGAAGATATACAAAGGCTAGCAATCACATGAAAAGGTGCTCAACGTTATTAGCCGTTAGGGAAATCCATATAAAAATTTCAATGAGATGCTGCTACACAACCATTAGAAGAGCTGTAATCAAGAAAACGGACAATACCAAGCGTTGTTAAGGATGTGGAGGAACAGGGATGCTTACACATTGCAATGGTAATGTAAAATGGTATTGATATTTTAGAAGATAGTGGTAGTTTCTTAATAAGCTAAACACAAACTTAGTACATGACCCATAAATTCCACTCCTCTAGATTCCTGTATGTACCCAAAGTGAAAACTTTTGTCCATTCAAGGACCTGAATATGAATATTCATAACGGTATTCTTTATAATAGCCCGAAACCAGAAACACTTAAAATGTCCCTCAACTGGTGAATTCATAAACACAACATGTATGTTCACACAATACATGCCACAACAGAGATGAACCTCAAGTTATTACATTAACTGAAAGAAGCCAGAAACATATTGTATGATTCTGTTCACATGAAATTTCTAGAAAAGGAAAAAAAAGAACAGAGAAAGAACAGTAATTGCCTGGACTTCGGGGTGAGAGCAGAGATTGACTGTAAAAAGGCACAAAGGACAATTAGGGTGTGATGAAAATGTTCTAAAACTGGATTGTGGCCAGTCAGAATGGCCATCGTTAAAAAGTTTACAAGTAGCAAATGCTGGAGAGGGTGTGGAGAAAAGGGAACCCTCCTACACTGTTGGTGGGAATGTAAGTTGGTACAGCCACTATGGAAAACAGTATGGAGGTTCCTCAGAAAACTAAAAATAGAATTACCATATGATCTGGCAATCCCACTCCTGGGAATATACCTGGACAAAACTATAATTCTAAAAGATACATGCACCCCTATGTTCATAGCAGCACTTTTCACAATAGCCAAAACATGGAAACAACCTAAATGTTCATTGACAGATGAATGGATAAAGAAGATGTGGTACATATGTATTATACAGTACATTTATACAATGGAATACTACTCAGCCGTAAAATAGAATGAAATAATGCCATTTACAGCAAAATGGATGCAACTAGAGATTATCACACTAAGTGAAGTAAGTCAGAAAGAGAAAGACAATTACTATATGATATCACTTATATGTGGAATCTAAAATATGGCACAAATCAGCCTATCTGCAAAACAGAAACAGACTCATAGACATAGAGAACAGACTTGTGGTTGCCAACGGGAGTGGGGAGCGGGAGGGATGGACTGCGTGTTTGGGGTTGGTAGATACAAGCTACTACATTTAGAATGGATGAACAACAAGGTCCTAATGTATAGCCCAAGGAATTATATTAAATATCTTGTGATAAACCATAATGGAAAAGAATATTAAAAAAAAGAATATAAAAGAAAAAAAACTGGATTGTGGTGTTGGCTGCAGAACTGTTTACATTTACTAAAATTCATTAAATTACACACTTAAAGTTCTTGAATATAGTATGCAAATTACATCTCAATAAATCTATTTAAAAATTTAAATAGATTTTCAACAAAGTTCTGCTTTGAGATGCCTTGTTAAAAATTTTTTTTTACTCCCTTCTTTACAGCAAGAATTGAGAACCTACAGCAACAATAAAAAGATGTAATTTTAAAATATTTTGACAAATACGTACCTGATTAAATATTTAAAATATCTCATTAAAGCCAATTAATCAGATATTTTTTACATGACATCAGCATCTATGATGTTAAAAGTGAATTACTTTTTTAAAAATGAAGTAGCCAGTTGATTGAGTCAAATACACAAAGCTTTAATATTTTCCTAGAAAATTCTTTTTTCATGCTATCTTAGAAAGTATTTTAAGATAATGATAAATACAAATAAAATATGGTACTAAAATTTCTTCTATAATTTCACCAGAATAGCAATTTATTCTTTTCAATTTCAATTGTGGTAAAATGCACACAACATAAAATTTGCCATCTTAGCCTTTTTTTAACCTGTGCTGTTCAGTGGCATCAAGTATATTCATGTTATGGTGCACCTTCCATCCACAGAACTTTTTCATCTTGCAGAGCTGAAACTCTGTACATTTTAAACAATAGCTCTCCATTCCTCCGCCCCCAGCCCCTAGCAACCACCATTCTACTTTCTATCTCTATGGATTTGATTACTCTGGGTCCTTCATATAAGTAATATCATACAGTATTACTCTTTCTGTGTCTGGCTTATTTCACTTAGTATAATGTTTTCAGGGTTCATCTGTGTTGTAGCAAGTGTCAGAATTTTCTTCCTTTTTAAGGCTGAGTAATATTCCATTGTATATATTTACCACATTTTCTTTCCCCATTGATCTGTGAATGGACACTTGGGTCACTTCTACCTTTTGGCTATTGTGAATAATGCTGCTATAAGCATGGATGTACAAATATCTCTTCAAGTCTGTGCTTTCAGTTCTTTCGGGTATACACCCATAAGTGGAATTGCCAAATCATATGGTAGTTCTATTTTTAATGTTTTGAGGAGCCACCATACTGTTTTCCATAGTGGCTGCAGCATTCCATAGTCCCATCATCAGTGCACAAGAATTCCAATTTCTCTATATCCTCACCAACACTTGTCATTTCTGCTTTTTTTTTTTAATAGTAGCCACCCTCAATGGGTATGAGGTAGAGCAACTTATCTTTGAATATGGCATTCCCAATCCATTTTCAGTATTACTATACCTGACTGATAGTAAAACATTGCTGATCAAACTTTATGTACTTGACCTAATGGAATATAATTAAAAGATTCAATTGTTCATATTCAGAGTAGTGTGTTAGGTCCTCTCATTATCCCTGTGGGATCTGCTATGTACCAACTTGGAAACAGTATATTGGAGCAATACTTCACCTGGAAAAAACTTGAACTCTAAATCGGATCAACATGAAAGACTTGTTGAAACCAAATTAAAATAAAATCCAAATACTATTCAATGTTTTAACCATGAACTATTTCTAATCCCATATACAAATGAAGCAGACCAAGTCAGAACCAAATCCACACAACTCATAATATCTTTCTTTAAAACACGGAGGCATTTGAAACATTTTTTTGAAATAAATAAGAACTTAAGTAATATTTCATTCAGATCAAGTGTCTGAATGAAAGTCATATTGGCACTTAGAGTCCCTACTGCAAACCTTCCCATATTCCATCCCATTCAAGCAGAGCTACATGAACTAGTGTGTTTTCAGTTTTTTGCTGATTATGGTACATTTTCATTGAATTCCAGGGATTCTCAGTAAACATTCATCTTCTTTGTCAGCAGCTAGTTTCCCCATATCGTTTCAATTGATCTTTATCTCCTTCAGGAATAGCTTCTCACCTAAATTTAATTTTGAGGGTTTCTGTTCTTTGTCTCCTGGTGCTCTGTATCTTTAAAATTTCTACTTTTTTTTTTTTCCTTACCAAAATAGAAGTACTTGTTTTTGGGTGGCAGGCAACAGATTCATGTCACTGTCAACTGTCCTACCAACCTGTGGTCTAACAAAAAGTTAGCAATAAGACTGATCCTGATGCCTAATTAACAGGTCACTCCCTAGTGCACAAGGCAAGCATCAGCAGCAGACCCACTTCTCCCAGGAGAGTATGAACATGACAGTAAACAGTCTACATCAAAGACATTTCAATTCTGCAACAAGCCTTTTTGCTTCGGGTAAGTGATATACACCCAAACAAAACATTAATCAGAAGACCCATTTCATGCCCCTTGGTGAATCAGAGCTATAGCAGACTAATCCTGCTCTCTGTGATTTTGAACATTAAAAGAGTACCGTTAAGGAAATGTAAAGGCTGAGAGAAGCAACGTAAATTGAGTAGGGATTTCATGATAATATAAAAAGTCTTGCTGCAAGTAGACATGTGAACGTTGGAAAAATTGAACTCTTCCTTTTAAATAATTAGGCCCATCAACTCAGACTGTATTTGAGACCATCTCTGACAGGTCTCAGTTAACAAAGAGTTGAGAATGGTAGAGAATATGGCATTTACATTGTCTACATAAGGACCTTTTGACCTGTTTGAGTGGAGTAGTTTGTTTATTCATTTGTTTTTTCCTGCTATAATATGGAATTAAAAAGAAGAACCAGCAATGGAGTCTGAAAGTAGGACATGCAGAAATAATATTTGCTTTCCAGGCATGTAGAGAGGGCTAATGTGGAATTTTCCACCTTCTCCACTCATGTTTGGAAATGTGGATTTTGAGAGCGTTCATGGAGGCCACCTAAAATTGGCAGTGCCTGGTCTTTGGTCTGTATGTTCATCCTAATTTTCACTCTTGTGAAAAACAATGACTTCAATCCATCCTGTATCCCACCCTTTATTTTTCTCTTCTACTGTTATCCCTCAATCTCAAAACCTTCATACACAGTATAGGTCCCAAGCTGGGTAGAGGCTGTAAAGATTTTGGTACGTTGTAATGATTTGGCCATATGCCTTCCTGACTCTTACATAAAAGGTGAGAATAAGAGAGTAGCATTTGGAGTAGCCATGTTTTTCCTTGACCAAATTAGAGGAGAGACCAGTTCCTGCTGAGGTTCTGAGAACCCATGAAGAAGCTAAACCCTTAAATGCAAGTTCATTTTCCTGCTTTGCTTACAACAAGATGATAATCTTGTCGTAAGTGTTATTTAACATTTTAATATTTGTGCTAAACTAGTACATGGGGGGGTAGATTGTTTTTTTAAAAAGGAATGGAATATTATTTCCTCACCTCTTTTGTAATTTGAAAATGAATGAACATATTTTACTCTAAATCTTAAAGATTCAAATATGAAGTTGACCAGCTATGGAAGCAATCAATTATCTTTGGAAATCATGTGTTAATAGAAACATAATAATGACAGGTGTCATATAAGACCATGAGATACGTCTTACAAAGCTAATAAATGTCTTTTCTTAAAAACCAAAATCAAAACAGAAGTCTTTCTGGGGAGGTGAATCCTTATTCTCAGTAATTATATAATCTTCCTTTTCAACCATTTTCATAAAGAAGGTGCTCTTTTCATCCCATAGCAGTGTCCTTTACTTAGGATATACTTGAGCACCCAGAGCCCTTCTCTTCTTCCAACCAAACAAATAATCAAGAAACAATTTGTGTTTTTGTTTGTCTATTTTGTTGTAGTGAGGAGGAATTTCATGAAAGGAGAGGAAAAAATAATCTCTTCAATTTTTGCTTACCAAGGAAAGTAGACAGGCCCCTGACTTAGCGAACAACTTTCATGTTATGAGTTCTGTAAATATCAAATGTATTGTAAAAGTCTGTATGTATGCATTAGTATCTTTATTGAATCCTTAATAGTGGATCATTGTACCATATTTTCTTAATCTTATTTTTTATCTTTAATATAGTAGGAAATTGATTACTGAAGTCTATAGTATGACATTTTTCTTTTATGAACAGTCCATGTTTCCAAAAAATGCAAATTTGATTAATTAATTTTTTTACTAGCTTATTGCGGAAAGTGATGATTCCATTATATTCAGAGCTGGGCAGATACTCCTTATAATGTAGTGGCCAAGTTTATTTTTCATAGCTAAACATTTTTAGTGACAGTTTTTAAATAACTCAAAAGAGAAACAGGAGAAGATGTAAAGAGTCTGTTAATGAGATTTTAAAGAAACATAGGGTGACCTGCATCTTTTAATCTTGAAAGTTAAGAGCTAAGGGAGATTTAATGTCTTTTCACTGTTCTAAAACAACTGATAAAATGTGTCCACTCTATGAAATACAACTGAGCTAAATCAATTGTGTCATTGAATCAGGTTAGTACAAATGATTAATCTAGTAACTATACACAGATAATCTTAAAATGGTTTAAAGGACAATGAAATGAAGCAAGATTACTATTTACACTGAGAACAGAAAATGGGACACTAACTTTACTGTAATAGTTTGGGAAATGACACTGGACAAATTATTCAAGATTTCACCTTGTTTGTAGAAAACAAAGTAGAGTATCTGTAAGAGAAAGAAAGAATGTCTCATATGTTTGTTAGAACCCTTGATCAAAATCAGATAATACAGTTATGTATATCATTAACTCTTCTCATTATTGTAGAGATAAAAATATCCATTACAGTATTTGACATGGTATATTGATATGTCCATAGGTCTAGGAAATGCTTGGTTTTGATAGACAGTAGTGTGTATAGTCCCTGGGGAAAAAAAAAAAGCTATAAATAAGTTGTGATATGTTGTGGTATCCAGTGTTCCTGGCTCTTAGGAAATGGTATGCATTCACCTTTTCTCTAATGTCATCTAATATACTTCTTTACATCTTACGGGAGAATACAGAGAATAACAGAGTTGGAGGAATTAATTTCCTTTAAGATAAAATCCAAAGAATATCTACCTAACCATTTCAGTATTTCAATATGTTTCCTGAGCAACTCAATTTCTTTTCATTGCCTCTACTAAGCCACATAATAAGAAAAAATAGAACAGGATGAACAATATTGAATTCAATAGTATTGGAGACAAATTATAAAATATATTAGCCCTGGCAGATGCCTACAGTATTGATGGGAGTATATATTACTATAATCTTTCAATGGGGAAATTTGACAATATGAAAATGAAGTTTCTAAAAAGTTCACATTTTTTGAAATAGTTATTTCACTTGAAAAAATAATTTCTAAGGATATATAGTATACAAGTATGTACTGTAATTGACAACACATTTTAGTAGCCAAACAAAAAGCCAAGTGTCCCAAATATTCAATAATAGGAAGATGGCTTTTTAAATTATGGTGTTTCTACCTGATAATGTTATACATACCTTAAAATTATTTTTCAAAAAAGATTAAATGTGTTTAGTAATACTTACAGAGTGATATAAATTGAAACACCAAATACAAAATTATATAAACTGCATAAATTTATAAAAATATAGTTAGAAGTAGCTATATCCGTAGGGTGGGATTTGGGTTTTTGTTTGCTCTTAATATGTTTCTGTATTTTGGCAATGAACACATATTAGTTTCTGGTCAGAAAAAAAATTATTAAAAAATATTTCCTCCATCAAATGGAATAATAAGCAAGTAATCTCACCTGTGATAACATAAACATCATTGCAGATAAGGAACTCTGAAAAACTGTTTTAAGATCTGGTTATGACTACAGGCATGCCAGGTCAGGTTGGAGGCAAGCACAGGATTTCTGGATATGGACAGATATGAAAGAGGGCAGGCAAGAAATCTAAAACCAAATAACAAAACAATAGCAAAGACACACACACGATTAAAAACTTCCCTTAAAATGAATTTCAAAAAAAAAGAACCTCCAATCTAGACAGACAAAACAAAATGCCTTCAAAGGAAATATTGAAAACTTTTCTCAATAGAACAGAAGGCAGAAGTAAAAAGAAGCAGAAAAAGAACGGTATATAAAAAACCCACAAAATATAATGATGGTCATAACAAATATGTCCAATGGTCTGCTAAAAAATGTTTAACAACTGTTTACTTTGGAAGGAAAAAAGGCCCTGATTTGTAGAATTTGCAAATTTCTGGGGTGTAAATAATCCTACCATGCTACAGTGGCCTATTTCAAGTGACTGCTGTGATGTCACTGAAAGCAGAGAGATGTGCACAATCAGTTTTTGTGCAGTGGTATAATCTAGTTCCTGAAACTGTTGAATATATAACAGTCAATCACAGTGTAATAAAAAGAACTGGAAATGGAGAAAATTTACCTATTCAAAGGTATAAAATATTACCAGCTATCTGCTTCCAATAATTTTTCATATACCAAATTTGAAAATTAAGAGTTAATCTATATCATAAAATACTAATTAGAAAAAAATAGACAAAACACACACTGAGGGCTTCCCTGGTGGCGCAGTGGTTGAGAGTCCACCTGCCGATGCAGGGGACATGGGTTCGTGCCCCTGTCTGCGAAGATCCCACATGCCGTGGAGCGGCTGGGCCCGTGAGCCATGGCTGCTGAGCCTGCGCGTCCGGAGCCTGTGCTCCACAACGGGAGAGGCCACAACAGTGAGAGGCCCGCGTACCGCAAAAAAACAAACAAACAAAAAAAAACCGCACACTGAGTTTGAAAAAAACAAATATATCAGAAAAAGAAAATCCCAAAATTCTACTGCAAAATACACCAGGGTATAAAGGCATTAATAGAAAAAAAAAGAAAGGGCATTACATAATAAAAGAAACAGTTCCCAGGATATCAATATCACAAGTTTGTATACACCTAATAACACAGCCTCAAAATATACAAAGCCAACTCCATGGAAACTAAAAGGAGATTTTAACACATTTCTATCAGAAACTTATAGATCAATCATGTAAAACAGCATCAATGAACTTTAATAAATATTTATAGATTCTTGAGCTAACAGAACATACAAATGTTTTGAAGTTCACATAAAATATTTACAAATTTGACCAAGTAATAGCTCAGAAAAAGAAGTCTTAGCATATTTCAAAGAGTCAATAATATACAGAACATATTTATCAGAATGCAATTAAATTAGGAATCAAAAACTAAAATGTGGTAGCATTTTTATGTTTAGAAATTAATAGTGATCTTCTAAAAGAAAATGAATTAAAGAGCAAACCATAATAAAATTACATGTTTTAAACTTAACAACAATAAAATAATTATAAATCAAAATTTGTGGGAAGGGCTTCCCTGGTGGTGCAGTGGTTAAGAATCTGCCCGCCAATGCCGGGGACACGGGTTTGAGCCCTGGTCCGGAAAGATCCCACATGCCTCAGAGCAGCTAAGCCTGTGCACTACAACTGCTGAGCCTGAGCTCTAGAGCCCACAAGCCACAACTACTGAGCCTGCGTGCCACAACTACTGAAGCCTGTGCACCTAGAGCCCATGCTCCGCAGCAAGAGAAGCCACCACAATGAGAAGACCGTGCACCGCAACGAAGAGTAGCCCCTGCTCGCCCCAACTAGAGAAAGCCCGGGCGCAGCAATGGAGACCCAACGCAGCCAAAAATAAATAAATAAATTTAAAAAAAACCTGTGGGAAGCATCTATTAAAATTTATTTAAAAGAATTACACTATAGGAAATTACTTATTGGAAATAGAAGTTTTATAAAGATAGAAAAGCATTGTGAGAAAAAGTAGGGATTAGAAAAATGCTTTAAAGAGAAGTTGACATTTGAGCTGCATTTTGAAGGATAAATAGAAATTTGTCAAGATAATTTTGGGGAGGACAGCATTTCAAGTGAAGGGAGCAACATAAGTAGTCAGCAAAATATTAAAGAATGTGATGTATTTGGGGAAGCACAAGTAATCTGGTATCATAAGATGTTGTGTCAGGGGATAAACTTGGAAAATAAGTTGGTGATCACGTTGTTGAACCTACGTTTCTGTGTCTGACCCACAGTAAGGCCAAACAAACTGAAACATAGGAGTTGGGAGCAGAGAAAGGTTTATTGCAGGGCCTAGCAATGAGAACAGGTGACTCATGCTCAAAAGACTCGAACTCCCCAATGGTTTTCAGGGAAGAGTCTTTAAAGGCAGAATTTGGGGTGAGGGCTGCAGGGTGTGTGACTTTCTTCTGATTGGTTGGTGGTGAGGCAACAGGGTGGTGCTCCAGGACACTTGTGTGTAGCCTGAAGTTATCATCCTACACCTGGGCAGGGGGCCTTAGTCCCTGTAGAAGAACTCAGAGATACATAGTTATGTATATTCCTTGAGGAGGGACTAGGGCTCTGCTGTATCACTGAACTATTGTTTTTTGACTGCTTTTCCTTTGTTTCTGCATTCCCTTACCTCCCTAATCAGGAACTGATGGAATCTACCCTTTGCAACTCAGAGAAGGTCTAGGAGGCTGAAGCCTTTTTCCTACAAACAAGAAATGGGGGACATGGAAAGTCCCTTGTACCCAGGAGGTGGGGGTGGCCCATAGGGTTCTGCTTGTTTTCAATCAGACAATGAAGTCTTGTAGAAAATACTGAATTACTCAGATTTTACCCTAAAGCTGTTGGTAAGACATTAGAGTTATAAACAGGTGCATAACATGGTCAAATTTGTATTTTGGAAGGATCCCTATGGTACCGCTATGGAGAAGTGATAGTTGTGGGGATGGGAGTGTTAAGGAGGTGGGCAGGCTAAAAGCACAGAGATCATGAATCGGGAGGCTATTTCAGTAGTCGAGATAAGATATGGTATGGCCTGAATTAGAGGAGAGGCAGTGGAATTAGAGAAAGGGGGACATATTTGAAAGTCAGAGAGAAATAACAGTGAAAGAGAATGTCAAACTCGATTTTATATGGAAGGTAGGTGAGAAGAAAGGGCCTGGAATTAATATTTGGTCTCTGTCTTGGGTGATTGGATAAACGATTTAATATGGAAGGTAGGTGAGAAGAAAGGGCCTGGAATTAATATTTGGTCTCTGTCTTGGGTGATTGGATAAATGGCATATTAGTCTCCTTGGGCTGCCATAACAAAATACCATACACTGGGTGACTTAAACAACGTACATTTATTTCTCACAGTTCTGGAGGCTGGGAAGTCCAAGATCAAGGGGCCAGTGAGGTAGGATTCTTTCTGAGGTCTCTTCTCTTGGCTTGTAGGTGGCTGCTATGTACTCACATGACCTCTTTTGTGTACATGAAAGAGAGAGAGAGCAAGCTCCCTGGAGTCTCTTCTTTTAAAGGCATTAAACCCATCATGAGAGCCACACCCTCATGAGCTCATCTAACCCTAATTATCTCCCAAAGGCTCCACCTCCAAATACCATCACTTTGAGGTTAGAGCTTCAACGTATGAATTTTTAGGAGGACACAGTTCACTCCTTAGCAGATGTTAATGTGAAAAATGCGAAGAAAAATAAGGAGAAAGGCAATTTGCCCAGGAGGAATGGCGGAAAGGCTGAAGAGTATAAGTTTAATTTTAGATATGATGGTGTTTAATTTCGAGTGCCTTTAGGAAATACAGGTGACGATTTCTGGCAGACACGTGGTTGTGTAACTGTAGTTTTCAGAAGGAGGGGGGAGAAATGTGATTTGGAAGTATTTATTTATTGCTTGTATACATATAAAGGAGTGGAGCAAGTGTGATGGAAAGAGCACCACAGATGGATCCCATGGGAACACTGAGACATGGCCCATACATAAAGATAGAGAGAAGGCGACTGAGAAGAGGCAGAGGGATGGGAAGAGAAACAAATCTGTGTTGTCATAGAAACAAAAGATGTTATTGTCATCAGACATAGAATGTTCAAATAAAGATTCTATTCATTCGATTTGGGCACTAGAATGTTATTGGAGAATCGTTCCTGTGACGGTACCTCCGTCTTGTATTAGCTTGCATTAGTTTAATTCTGCCCATCCCTTGTTTCACCAGGCCTAAGAATGACCCAGAATAATTTGCCGGCTACTATTTCTGGTGCTGCAGAGAAAGGCCCTGTTTGCTCTCATTGGTTAGCCCAGATAGTAGAATCCCACACTAAATCAGTACCTTTTCAGATGCCCTCTGTGACCTGAGGTTGATTCTCCCTAGTCCAGACCACCTCTTTGAACAAACCTCCTATGACCATCTGCTTCAGATGCCTGCCCCCATTTCTCTAATTCCCCAGTGCTGTCCCCTCTGCGTCTGATATATCCTACTGCTTCTGGAAGGAGATTCCAGCTCCTTTCTGGATGCATTGTATGTTTGATACGTTTTGTTTTCTGATCTGCTCCTTAATCCCTCTGTTCCCTACAGCTTTTGAAGAGCATTCTTTCAGCAGAGCCTCCTGATTCCTTAGAATTGCTTTTTTAAGGCAGTCATTGCTAGTGTTTGCAAGTCCAACTTCACTTTTTTAAAAACCAAAAGGGAAAAAAAGATAAAAGAATTTGCTTAAGCTCAGAGGAAGCATTATGGGAAGAGAACGCAGGCTGTCCTGTGACTCTGCATTTTAAATAGGAGCCTCTCCTCATGATGAGAATTACCTTGGCCCGGGCTGAGCCTTCCCAATGGACCCTTTCCACTTAAGCTTTTTATTAAAAAAGTAAATTGGGATTATTGTATTCCCTCACTTTACTTTGGAAGTAAAATTTTTAAATTAATTGTGGCCTAACTGATAGCAAACTGAGAGGTTCTGATAGCAGTCTGGCGGCCTCTTGTTTAGCCAGCGGAGATTTCGGTTATTGCTTCTGGGAATGGCTTGGCTGAGATATTTTTAATTTACATTTTTTCTTCCTTCTAATGAAGGATTGAATTATGACTTACGAGAAAATCCCCAGTGTCTTGGAGAGAGACATGTTGACTAACTTCCTCTGACTTGATTGGAGTGGAGCTATTTATTTGAAGCTAGGTTTTAAGTCACAGGGGTGGCATTCTGAAGGATTTCTGCATTTAGGGCAGCGCTGTCCAGAAAATGCTGTTAGCTCCTTTCAGGAGCCCTAACTTCAGCACAGTGAGCAGGGTTGTAAAAGACAGAAATGGCATTTCTGTACTAGTTGCTTGCACAACTGGGATGTCCATCCCGGTAGGATCAGTCACCACGGTTCAAAGGCAGAAACAACTCTGACCCCTGTGAGTCTGCCTCTGCCTTAGCAGGTAGGGAATTCCAAATGTCAGCCTCTCTATATAGCCACCACCTGCTAAGGGAACAATCGTAGTGGATAGAACAGATTTGTAAACGGTAATCTCCGTGCTATAACAGTAGTTCTCTGCCTGCTACATAGTGGGAATGGTCAAAATGTGGTTCTTGCAAAACATAATCACTGGCCTGGAAATGCTCCTTCTGTGGCAGATGGTATATGATCGAGAGCAAAGACAGACATGTCCTTGCACAGGCCAAGGGTAATGGTTACACAATAGGCTTAGGTAATGCCACTAGCAGAGACAGCTTTAGGTAAAACTCAGTGATGTATATTAAAAGAACTTTGAATCCAGACAGCTCAAGGGAAATGTCTGTAGAGGACACTGGGCCTGAATCCCACTACAAGCATGGGATATCCAGTTCATACTTCAAGGAACAGAGTGGATGTGTCAGGTTTGCCTGTGTCCTAAGACAGCGGCATGCTGGGCATTTTCATATTTCAGGGAAAGAATTTAAAAAGAAAGCAGCACCAAAACTGAGAGCGGAACTCAAGCATAACAACCTTGGAATAACATTTAGTCTGTGCCTCCAGTTTTCTGAAAACAGCTTTCAACTGCAAAAATATTTTTGAAGTTGCCTATTAGAGAAATCTGTCCTGAAGCTTATTTCACAGTTTCCTTATTGCTGCAATGCCAACCAGTATATATGGTATCTCAAGGTGCATGTTCATTTGTTTAATCCACCTTATATATAACTGCTGCACTCCCCAGCCCTTACTGCAAGGGTAGAGCATTTTCCTGAGGATTGGATGAGACATACTGTGGAGTTCAGTTAATGCATTTTTTTCTAAATGCAAGGATTTTTTCCCAAGCACTAAGCCAAGTAACACATGGAAAAGAGCCTTTAATGTTTTGTAGAAAATAGTCCCCATTTGGTAATGTACACTGTAAGTTGAAAGACGGTGTTCTAGCTTTTCCAATAGCTTCAAAAAGACACACTGTTTCCTATTTACTGTTTCTGTTTGGTAAACCTCAGATTCTTAAAAGCTAGAGGGAGATAATTTCCTAAAGAAATTGAATATTCTTTCTGATAATTAAGGCCTTGAGAGTCCAATATTTAGAAAAACTCCAACCAAAATAAGAAGAGTACAAAATAGGAAAATTAAAAAGAAACATTTTATTATTTGATGTCCTACAATTCAAGCCTAAACGACAATTGGAAATTGTCTCTTTTCTCATATTGGTACAGCCATCAAATTATTTAGATCACATGGTACATAAACAGATTTGTTCTTAGAATTTCCTGTTTCTTCAGCTGGACATGTTGGTAGGCGATAACTACCCATGAGAACTGTTACAGGTTCCTCAACATTATAAACTCTACAGATGATTTGCCAACAAATGACAAAGCATTGATAATCACTGCTGTACACATTCAAGGACTAAGTATAAAACCACTGAGGGGGCAGTTGTTCTTGCTCTAGTCCTAAGTGAAAGAGGTATGAATAAGAGCAGAGCTGAGGGACATGGGTCCACCATACTCCAAATGCCACACAAGAGATGCCTCCTTGGGGACCAGGAAGTGGCGATAGCATGAACCTATGTCCCACTGATATCACTCAATGGTTGCTGTCAAGTGTGCACATTTATGAGGATATCCATACTTAGTAATCATGTTTTATGCCATTTTTTAATGAATTGAGGGCCCTATATTCTTACTTTGTTTTGTTAAAAGTATTCTGCTGAGGATAACCCCACACAAAATAGATAACTATTTCCAAGGCTTAAGAAGGCAGTAGATTTTAGATAAGAAGGTACTGTTCTCAGGAACAGTCTGATTTCCTCAAATGTTGTGTCTTTCTGATATTTGTAGAGGGAAAACTAGTAATAAAGTAATAAGCATATTTTGTTTTAATAGTGTTTTACCTAATAATACTAAGATTCTTTGGACCATTCATGCATAAATGACGGGAGAGGAAATGGCTGTCATTAAACCTGTAGTATGAAGCACGGTCAGGGTCACATATCATTTGGAAACAAAGATGTGCACTGGTATCTATACAGCCCCTTCACCTGTTCTATTATTTTTCAAAGGTGGAAAGCATGCCTTTCTCTTTGTTCCTATAAATCTGCGATGTATTCTGAGAGCCTGATCTCACTCTCATTCCTTTTGTTCCTTACAATCTTTATTTTGTGTGCTGAGCTGTCCTTTTATATTATTAATGATATTTTAAAGACTAAACTCGGGACAGTGTGCCATATCTTACTCATCATGACAGCCCCAGAAGCAAGGTGATTGTGGGTGGGGCGTAGAAGAAGTTTGAGTGAGTTTCTGCCTGGATAAATGAGCATGAAAAAGGAAAAAGTCCTTTTCAAAACATAGTCGAAATACTGTCATCAAACTACCAAATTTAAATTTACACTGTGTAATATCTGTGACTGACCCACTGTCTAACTGCTTGCAAATGGTTTCTCCTCCAAGCAGAAGTAGGTAATGAGAATTTTATTCTAGCAGTTCTCTGTTTCAAACAGAATTCTGTAGGAGGTGCCGGTCTCTTTATACATTATTAAATCACTCACTGATGGTTTTTTCCCCTGAAATCTGACCGAAGGTTTTCATTGGAATCTATTGAATTCTGAGTTGATTTGGAATGCTTAGCAACTTAGATGAGCTGCATCACTTTGAATTAGATTTCATGTTCCAAGTACTGAAGTGTGTTTCCAGTATCTGCAAAAGAATCTGGGACCTTCTGTCCTCTGCCAGCCCCACCTCACTGTGCCACGGCCATGCTTTCTTCAGCACCATCTAATGGGTGCCCTTGTTTCCAGCAGAAGTGAGTACTAAGTAGGAAGCCCTCTCTCTCCTCCTTCATGATTCCTGCCAGAATATACATGAACCTAAAGGAGCTTGTGATTGTCCTTGCTCCATCTTGTCCTTCTCTGTCCCAGCTTACACCTGCTCTACAAGGAATGTGCTGCCAGTCGCCTGAATGCAGTAGGAGAACTAAATAGGGATGTTAATAAATAGGGAAAACAGATGGAGGCTAGAAGCTTTTGCGAAGTTAAAAAAACTGTGTGCTTAATAGACTAAATGCTTAATAGCAGTAAGAGCTGCCAAGTCACTACATAACTCACTAATATGCATGAACTGTAGCAGCAAGAAAGTGACTGCTTTCAGTCTCAAGGACTTTCCTAAAAATTCAAGGTTGTAAGAACCTAACCTAGAGAATAATTACTTGTCCAGACGTGATAACAGACTCTGGCAGAACAAAAATGACAGCTTGATTCACAGACAAATATAAGTCGGTCTTGGATGTCTGGCTTCCATTTTTCTGTGGAGAGATAGATGTCTTTAAAAAGCCTCAGCAGTGAACATCCTGTCAGTTTAAAAGGTCAGACACTGAAGTGTATCAGAAGAGATGATGCTGCACAGACCATTTGGAGAAAAGAAAATGATTTCATTATCCTCGTTCATCTGCTATGGATTAATTCAGTTCCCATCATCGTGGCAATTAAGGCACTTTTGTATGCTGTCCTGACCGAGCTGAGGAACCAGGTAATAAAAAGCAACACCAGGCATGAGGGCAACTATGGTTGAGTTAATATTCCTTAGAAACAGATGCTGTTTGGAACGGAGTTCGGAGTTGATACATTCAACTGCAATTGATTGAGAAAAAAGTGCACAAACTAAAAACAACCCCTAGAAAAAATACAAAATAAAAAAATAAATAAAAACAACACCGAGAAACATTTCTTTGTATGTCAGAAAGTGAAATTGCATCTTGGGTAGTCAGTGAGCCACATCAGGGCTTGAAAACTGTCCTGTAAGAGATATTTTGCTATTCACAGGGGACACTATAGAAGTGGCTGGGAGGATAGAAGAATGCTGGAGGACTGCTACCCTCCCACGTCAGAGGGCTAATTTTTCTGCCAATCCAAACTTCTCAGTAGTTAAATGCAGCATCTAGAAAGAGAACACAGCAGATCCTCCTAAACTAGCTCCTTCTGATTTTCTACTTGCAAAATCACTTCAGCTCAGAACCTTCGTCATCATATTCAACTATTTGTCTATGACCCCTCAATTACTTGCCAGTTTATATTCATTCTACTTCCACTGCCTTCACGATGTCTTCTTTATCTCTTCCCTTCTTTCCACTCCCACTTACACGATCCTCGCAGAAGCCCTCATTATTCCTCAGTTGGACAACCATATTAGCTTTCTAATTGTCTCCTCACCTACCCTTTCCAAACCCTAATGCATTCTACTCACAACTGACATATTAATCTTCCTAAAGCCTATCTTTAATCATGTCAACCCCGTGTTCTAAAATGTCAAATGGCTTCCCAGTGACTACTAAATTAATACTAAGTTTTCACCCTAGCATTCAAGGCCTAGCATTCAAAGCCTTAGCAGCTCATTTGTGCCTCATTTCCCATTAGTCTTCCATGCCCCTTATGTTCTGGTCAATTCAGACTATGGATCGATCCTAAGCCACATTTCCTGAGCAGCTCCATTTGTGTTTCTGCTCATTCTTTTCCTTCTTCTTGGAATGTCCTTTTCCCTTACTTTAGCTCAGAATCCATCCCATTCTGCAAGGTGAGTCATGAAACGCTTCATAGAGCACTTCTTGACTTTACTGAACGTAATTATCTCTGTTGTTTATACCTCTCTTAAGGCACTCATCATAACCCCATAGAATAGTTAAAGGATTGCAAGGACTTAGAATAAGAAGATCTGTTCAACTTTTGTCTCCTATGAATTGGGGCAAGATATGTAATCTTTTGAAAATCTCAGTTTAGATAATCAAATTCAACAAATATTTATTAAGAGTCAACCCTATGCTTGGAATGTGTCAATGAACAAAACAAATACCTCACATTCTGGGGGGAGGAGGCAGACTTGCAGACATTTTAAAATGTACAAAGTAAGTAAGTAAGTTGTATAGCATGTGGTAAGATTTTAAGTGTGATTTTTTTTAAGTATAAAAGAATACAGAAGATGGGAGAGGCAGGGGCAGGTTGAAATTTTAACTTGGGTTATCAGTGTAGGCCTCATTACAGATATTGAAGCAAAGTGTTAAAGGAGGTAAAGGAGTTCACCCTATGTCTATCTGGGAAAATGCAAGTGCAGCAAAGGAAACAGCTGGTGCAAAGGCCCTTAGGTCTGTGATATTCAATGAAGAGCAAAGAATTAGCTGTGTTTGGAGTGGAATGAGTAAGGAAGAGAGTAGGAAGGGAAAAGTTTAGAGAGATAATAAGAACAGAGAACAGACCTTGAAGGGCCTCGTAGTCCACTGTAAGACTTTATTTTCCACTCGAGTGACATGGGAACCACTGCAGGTTTCTGGCATATCCACGTAACCTGACTTGCATTTTAAAAGAATCACTCTGACTGCTCTGTTGTGATTGTGGCAGACAAAGTGGAAGCAGGGAGACCTGTTAGGAGTATATTATATGAATGTGGCAAGAAATGATAATGGCATAGGTGAGAGTGATAGCAATGGAAGTAAGGAAATGTAGAAGAACATCTGGATATATTTTCAAGGTAGAACCAATGAGGTCTCCTTAGGGACTGAATGTGATATGAAAATAAAGAGAGGAGTCAAGAATGATTCCAAGATTTCTGGCAAAATGGCACAATGGAGTCACCATCAATTGAGAAGGGGAAGACTGGGTAAAACAGTTTGGAGAGGGAGGCAAACATCAGGGGGTCAGTTCTGAACCTACTTCGACTTTGAGATTTCATCTGAGCATCCAAGTTGAAAAAATGTGTAGGCAGTTGAATGCATACAACCATAAAGTGGGAATAATAAGTCTTACAGTACCCAACAGAGTTGACCTGAAGATGAAATATGATTATGTGTGCAAATTTCATATTATTTATATATGCTATCCTGTGTTTCCTTTCTATTATTATTTAGTGTTTGTGTATATGATTTGTGTCTAATTGTATTCTGAATCTTCTTGAAGCCCAAACTATGATCATTTTGATTATTTTTCATTCATTTTGAAAAAATCATGTGGTGTTTGTCTCTTGTTATAAACGAATACATCTCCATTGGAGAAAATAGTAACAGATGTTAACTGAACTTACTGTGGTGATCATTTTGCAATATATACAGATATCAAATCAGTAACTTATATAGATGAAACTAACATGTTATGTCAATTATACCTCAGTAGAAAAATGAAAATGTAGAAAATAGCAAAAATCATAAAA
This sequence comes from Phocoena sinus, assembly GCF_008692025.1. Taxonomy (NCBI): domain Eukaryota; kingdom Metazoa; phylum Chordata; class Mammalia; order Artiodactyla; family Phocoenidae; genus Phocoena; species Phocoena sinus. Next base: position 105,180,317 of record NC_045764.1, on the reverse strand, counting down.
AAGCAAGTTAAAAATAACTACCTGTCATCACATCACTCAGAGATAAAAACTGTTAACATTTTGGAGTATATACTTGAACTTTACTTGATTAATTCCTTGGTGGTTTCTTACTGTAGGTGTATCCCTCCCTCATAATATTTATTATAACCTGTCACACTAACATGTTTAAAAATGTTTACTCAATTGAATTAAAATATATGTTTCAGGTTTTCAAAGAATAAGCCTGTTTAAAAGAGACATACAGAAATATGTACTTTCCTGATTTCTTTACAACTTTCTCTATTTCCTTGGTTAGTTACACTAAAACTTAAATGTAAGATTTTCAAGTACAGACAGTGTTTCTTGACATCATATCTTCAATATTGAAAAAAATACATTTTTTTCCAAAAACCCCTGCGAAGGGTCAGAAATTGCTACATACACACTGATATCAACTGTGTGATTGTTTTTGTCATGAATTTTTAACCTCACTCCTGACTCTATTTTATGTTTCAATTCTCATTTTTCTTTGTTCTTTTGTTCCTATACTATCTAACTGCATTTTTGTGCCTTCTAAAATTTTAAAACAATCTTTTCTGGGACAAGGCTTCAACCAGCCAACCAACAAACAAGCATGTTTATACCATGTAAGCACATGCTAGATATGAATGACTGCTAATGGTCTCTGGCTCCCAAATGAGAAGGAGGAAAGAATATGTATGCATGATTTGAAGTACTCTTTTAGGTCTATTTAGGTTGCATAGGTTTCAGAAATCATATAATTTTGCTTTCTTAGATTTGTATTTCTTATATTGACTCGTTATGGGAAAAAATGTATTCCACAATTCCTCTATTCTTTTCTTTTCTAGTGGGAAGGGTAAAAATAATGATTAATCAAATGTTGCTATAAAAACCAGCACCTATGTTTGCCCAAGATGCAATGTATATATTTATTGTCATTATTAATATGATCACATTTGTATTTTTGGTAGTCATTTTGCTCAGTATTAATATTTTAAGATAAAAGTGTCTCCAGTACTTTTACCCAATTTCTGTCTTCTGGCAGAAATTCTATTTATAATAATGGGAATTTGCTTCTAATAGTTTGGTTCTCCAAATATTTTATACCAATAAAAGCAGGTGGTGCATTAGTGAAAAAATTAATTATCTTCAGTCCTCCTGGGTTCTTTCTGTTCAGATATAAATAATTAATATTTATGAGGAAAATAATAAATAGGTGTGAACATCTGCGCAAAATATCGTATATGCTTAGGTAAAAGAAAATGTAATTCTAAGCCTAGGGTAGCAGTAGATAAGAAATAAGCAAAGGAAATATGCATACAGAGCACATCATCACAGAGCATTAAGGAAACTTTAATCTAAATGTGGGTCCATAGTTCTTGAAATTAACTCTATCTGTGTAGTCTTAAACTACCCATCTTTTTGGTGCAGAGAAAATGGTCTTGATAAGGCAGCAAAATGTAATAAAAAAGTATCCTGTGATGAAGATTGTCACATTGGGTTTTATATTATTTTAACATGAGGAGTTAAAAAAAGATTAAAGGATGACATTTGGGAAAACAAAGTCATAAGAAGTCCATATGTTAAAGAGCAATGCGACCAGATCAAGTGTAAAGTGACAGTGTTATTATTTTTTGTCATTAAGATTATTACAGCAGTCGCTCTATGTTTTGACTCACTGTTTTTATTCATACTGAAGCCTTACTCTTTTGAACACTAGAAATGGCAAGATCAGAGGACAAAAGAGACAACAGTGCCTGAACCTAAATCATTGGCACTGAACTAATGGAGACCACTAATGGAACAGACAATTCATTCTCATTTCTAGCTGGCTAAATTACCTGTGGTCCACACAAGGAAAAAAATGAAAAGATATAACAAATACCATCACTTATAATTTGGGGTCTGGCAAACAAAGAGTTCTGAGTGTCAAAGTAGCTGCATTCTGGCAACAGGCAACAACAGTAATGTGCTCCAGGTTTAAGAAGTTCCAGCCATTAATTCAGTTGACAGCTCCCTTTGGCCAATGTGTACAGTCAACATTGAGTAGGACTGCTGGTGAAAAATTTCCTCATCATCCTTGAGACAAGTAAAAAAGAATCTCTCTAACCTGCTACCATCCTCGCCTAGTATCCAAGACCTTCTTCCATCAAGTTTGATTCTAATTCCCACCACAACTTTTAGAAACACTTCAAATAAAGCAGTCTAAATATGCTTAACTGGATCTTCAATTTGGATTCAAAAGCAAGTTACTTAAAGGACAAGGTCTTCAGGGACAATGTCTTCAGGGACATACAAAGAAGTAGAAATAAATGGCTTTTCCAGTAGATTAAATGCCAAAACTAAATTGAAGTATTTGATATGCTGGAGAAAATGCAATTTATTACGAATGTGCACAGATTGTGGTAAAACTTCTGGTAATAGCTGTTGATTTTAATGACATATTGTTTCCTTTTTTGTTGATGGTTCATATTTTTGGTTTACTGAATTTAATCTTTTTTTCCTATATAAGGAACAGATGAATCATAGTTCTACAAGTGCTGCCTGACCTACTAAATACTAATAATACCATTTGTAAAATGGCCAAATTTTTTTAAAAAAAGGATTTTAATACTATATGTCTGCTACCAAATGCAATCATGTTTTAAAGCAAGTACTAGTTATGCCCTCTCTTCACTCAAAAGTAGAATGATAAAATTTTGTACCCCAAAGTGCACTCTGAAAATTAGACAGTGTATCTGGTAGAGCTGGATGTATTCAACGGGAGTATGCACTCTAACAGATGCACTGGTTTTGTGCAGGGTTTGTAAATGTGCCTACTTATATTGCAGAAATAATGTCAGAAGTGGGCTTCCTGGAAAGATTTTCCTTATTTCATAGACTGGGTGAGTATTAGGATGAGTATTTCAGGAACTGGAAGAATTCAGACTGCCATGCACTTGGCTGGAAATAAGTGACTGAACACATCCACTCCCCCTAGCACTAAAATGACAATAAAATTATACAAAGAATTAATAAATCTATAACAGCCCTGACAACAAGAAAGACTGCCTGAAATGTCTAGGACAGTTTGAGGAATGTCTGGAAACAGGAAAGCAACCCAAAATTCATAGAGGAAAAAGTTATCACAGAGCATAGGGCTGGTTCCTAGAATGCCTTAGTTAAGGGATAAAGAGGAAAGAACAAAAGAGGCAGAGTAGACATGTTGCCAGCAGTATCCTATCCTGGTGATAGCAAGAAAAAGAATTTGGAAGAATGCAACAGGGATACAACAACATGTTTCAAATATGTTAGTACAGAAACTTTGGAGTGCTGTGATAGTGGTATAAAGGCAGAAGCTACAGTTCTGGACTTTCCTGACACAGCAGTCCTCTCATTCTGGTGAGGTGCATTGATCCCTGGACTTCAGGAAGCCTGAATGTGGAAGTTGTGATACAATCCAGAGCTGTGTCCATTCACTTGTCTTCTCGATCTCTTGAACAATGACCTCTACACCTTCTGCACAACCTTTTTGCTGACAGATGGTAAATCAGGATAGAATAATGGCTAAAAGGACCAAGTCCAGAGTCACAATATCTGGATTTGATCTAGATTTTGCAAGTCAGTAGCTGTGCAACACTTCGTGGTTACTTAAGCTCTCTTTACCTCAATTTCCTTTCCTGTAAAATGGATTTATATTAGTATCTACCATTTAGGGGTGTTGTGAGTGCTCTATAAACTAATATAGGTACCCAGCACATAGGTAAGCACTGTATGTGTTTTTTAATTATTATAATAAAATTGTGATTATTAATCTGAAAGAAAGAGTTGAGGAACTTAGTGTAAGAAAATATGGACATAAAAGAGAAATAATGAAATAAAAGAGATAAAAGAAAAGAGAAATTGAGAATGTTAAAAGATGTAGAAGATAGGTTCATCTATCTAATCAGAGTTCCAGTAGCAAATGGGAGTGAGAAAATTATGTAAGGAACAGTAGAAGATTTCTCTGAGCTGAATATCTGTTATTAGGTTAAAAAAATTCCTGGGTACAAAGGAATAAAATAAACAAGAAGACACAAATTGTCTTGTGAAATTTCAAAACTATAAGAATCAAGAGGAAAAAAATCCTAAAAGTTTTCAGAGAAAAATACAGCTTACCCACACATGAATGAAAACCAGACTTGCTTGAAGCTTCTCACCAGCAACATTGGAAGCTAGAGGTCAATGATGCATTGCCTTCAAATTTTTCAGGAAAATGACTTTGAAATAAAATACTATGTCTAGCTAAATATCAACCAAGCACGGAGTAACTATATATATATATATATATATATATATATATATATATATATATATATATATATAATTTTTTTTTACAACCATAGGAAGTGTAAGTTACTTCAGACAAAATATTTATTTGCAGATAAACTGAGGCAAAACAAAAAAGGAATTGAAAAAAAGGTAAGATATAAGAGACAAGGAATTGGGGAATAAACCTAGATCTCATGAAAAGATATTATGAACTGTCAGCTTATCAGTAGCAGTTACGAGTAGCAGAAAGCCCTAACTCAACTGGTTTAAACAATAAAGAAAATTTGTAATTTCAGAAGTCAGAACATTCTGAGTTAGTGAACCTCCAGGGTTAATTCATTGGTTCAATTTTGTCACCAAGAATTCAATTTCTTTTCAATTTTCTACTTTGCCACCTTCTGAAAATCTCCCCCCTAAGATCACAAGATGGACAATGAAGTTCAAATATCCCATTTAGACATGAGCAAAGCCAGCAGGAGTGTGTTTGGGAGGGAGAGAGAGAGAGAGAGAGAGAGAGAGGGGGGGGGATTCTTCCTCTCTGCTCACCCCCTTCTTTCCACGTTTAATCAGTATTTAAAACTATCCTGGAAGCCTTTAGCATACGCACTCTTATTTATTATTGGCCAGAATTGAGTCCATATATATCCCTAAACCGATCACTGACAAGGAGAATACGATTATCATGATTATTTAAGAGAAAACAAAGTTTCCTGAGTGTATGCAGCAGGTCCAAATTCACCAAATTGTGTACAATAAATATGTGCAGATTTTTGTACATCAATTATACCTCAACAAATCTGTTAATTTTTTAAAAAGGCAAAACCAAAAATGACCTTTTTCTTTGAGGAACATGGGAAAAGAATAGATGTTAGACTAAAGAGTCGTGCTTTACAATTGAAATTGGTACATTTACAAATTCAACTGGTACACGTTAGAACCAAAAGTCAGTAAGCCCCATGAAGAATATTCTTGACAATAAAATTGATACCTTTACACAGATTTTGTGATTAAGATGATCATGATTAATGATGAAGAAAGGAAGGCATATGCCTTCTCTGTAGGGAATAAGAAGAGAAGTAGGGAATGAAAAATTCTAAGAAGAAGGAAAAAAAAACTGTGTAAGGTCATGTTTCAAATATGAAGTGTAGTGAAATGTGGTCTGAATCTGAGCATGGGAAATGTCTGACTCAGAGTGTCCTGACCACCCCACTGGTTAGGTAACTTAGAAAAAACTGACAGACAGCTGAGTTAATGAGTAGTTATTTTGGATTTATCAGTTCTCCATGATGTATTTGTTTGGTACTCTGAACATCATTTATCTCTTCTATAGGATATTTTGTTTACAGATTAATCTTTCTCAATTAATTTCTTTTGGAAAATCATCATGAAGGTAAATATAAGTTTTAAAAATCAAGGACAGGTTTCAAATTGTTTGATTTTTATATAGGCATAAGCACTCTTGTGATTGCTATGAGACCTCCGACTCAGTTTTACTCCCTGGAAACCTAAGCTATTTAAGAAATATACAGTGTAGGGACTTCCCTGGTGGCACAGTGGTTCAGAATATGCCTGCCAATGCAGGGGACATGGGTTCGAGCCCTGGTCTGGGAAGATCCCACATGCCACGGAGCAACTAAGCCCGTGAGCCACAGCTACTAAGCCCACGTGGCACAGCTACTGAAGCCCACGCACCTAGAGCCCGTGCCCTGCAACAAGAGAAGCCACCGCAATGACAAGACCACGCACAGCAATGAAGAGTAGCCCCTGCTCGCTGCAACTAGAGAAAGCCCACGCGCAGCAAAGAAGACCCAACGCAGCCAAAATTAAGAATAGATAAAATAAATGAATAATTTTAAAAATATATACAGTTAAACGAAAATGAACTCAGGCTATGATCATAACTTTAGAAAAGGAAAACTTTTAAGAACTAATATCTATTGTGTTGAAGAAACATTAAAGTTCAGGCATCTTTTCCAAACTTACTACAGGTTCTTTGCTATAACTAAATTTAAGTACAATTAAAAGCATTATATTTTTGTGAAATTTTTAAAAATTGTCGGTTCATTGGCCAGCACATGTCTGCATACCTGTGGTATAATTTATTGAAATTGGGCCTCTCAGCTAAACTGAGTAGCCTAATAAAGCTGCTCTTCTTTCAGCTGTGATTTTCCACCTGTGAGTGTGGGTTTGGCTCATTAAGTGATCTTGGGTATTGCACGGGATGATCCATACGAGATAAAGCCGACTGGTTGACCTCATGGGACCAAGCAAAGGAGACACGGCCAGTTTCTGCTGTCTCGATAACTTACATCTACCCCACACACATACACAAACATACACATCCAGCAGATGAAGGCCTCTCCTGCAGTAACCAGGTTTTAAAGGATGAGTTAGACGTCCTCTAGATATAGGTATGTGAATATTAAATAAGATAATTTAAGTGCTACACAAACTAAAAACATTTCTATTTTATGCAGACTTTGTGAAATAATCCATGTAAAATTGCTTTGGAAATTGCAGAATACTGTTAATGTTAGTTATCATAAGATATTTCAAATACAGCTAGATGGTCAGATCATTTAATGTATGAGAAAGTGAAAATATTTCTTAATTTATCTTGAAGCCACATATTTAGAACTAGATACCACGAAGTCGAATTAATGTACTTTTTTTTCACATCTTTTTAGATGAATAGATTATAATCAATTTCAGTCCCTATGGCACATACTAGCAATTAGACCTTCTTGCTGCAGGGAAGGCTTGAAATGTTTTTCCTCTTATTCCCTTAATTCTTCACAGAGAAATATCTAAAATATTTCTCAGTCATGTCCCTTCCTACCCATTTCATTAATCTTCCTTCTAGAGTTCATCAGCACATCACACCAAAACTAACTGCATCCCAGTGTCCCACCTTCGTCTCCTGTCCGTTGTTCTCTGATCCATCCTTGTCACGGCCAGTCAAAAAGCAACGCTATTTTTATCACTGCAACTACCTCATGAGTATTTATAACAGAACCAATGTGGTAAGAAGAGAATTGTAAACATAGGTACGAGAACTGCAATGAAGAAGGCAAAATTATTATTATTTATGGACGAACTGGAAAATATCAGCGGGCTGTGACAGGACAGTACTTAAAGTAAGAATGGAAGCCATATTCAGGTTCTTATTTCTGTTGCTACGTTTCTGAAAGTATCCTGACGACTGTTATAGGGTGATTCCCTTTCATCTTCCTTTTTCTTCCAAAGATAATCCTGACCTTCTTACTTTCCACAAAAGGGTGGGTAAAGAGATAACTGTAGGGGCTTCCCTGGTGGCGCAGTTGTTGAGAGTCCGCCTGCCGATGCAGGGGACGCGGGTTCGTGCCCCGGTCCGGGAAGATCCCACATGCCGTGGAGCGGCTGGGCCCGTGAGCCATGGCCACTGAGCCGTCGCGTCCGGAGCCTGTGGTCCGCAACGGGAGAGGCCACAACGGTGAGAGGCCCGCGTACCACCAAAAAAAAAAAAAAAAAAAAAGAGATAACTGTAATGAGAATTATTATTCAGCATTAAATACATAGAATTGTTAGTTGTACATAGAATTAGGCAAAGCAAGTCAAAGTAGCAGTGTTATAAGCTATTAAAAAGAGAGAGACAGAGCACTGTTTGTCCTTAGGTTTTCTTTTAAAGTTTTTTCGGTGTAGTTGGTATATGATTCTTTTAATTAGCATTGTTCATACAGCAAATAACCTGCTTTCTTTTGAATTTATAAGCATGTCATTGCTTCATGGGAGTAACAGTAACAGAGCATTCCTCTGGCGTTTTTAATTGTTTGTTTCTAAAACCCAATTTATTCTCCAATCTTATACAATGCACTGGCTAGCTACCTCCTCAAATAGCCCCAGCTAAGCCATAATATGAAACAAAACAGCAAGTATTCCTTAGGGAGAGGCTACAGGACCTGTAGACAATCACCAATAATGGTCATGACTGCAGTTTAATATGTGTATATATGTGTGTGTGTGTGTGTGTGTGTGTGTATATATATAAAACATATCTTTATATATTTAAATTTATGTATATAAAATTCAGTCAGTCTGAATAAACCTTTTATATTTTCATAACATTATGATCATGTGCATATCAGTAAAGAATCTTAATTGTAGTCAGCCAAAAAGAACTTTGGTTCCTCATTCAAAGTTTAGGGCAAATCTTCCTGGTAGTATCTAGTTAAGTAGCCATGTCATCGCTGGAAGGGAGGCTGGGAAAGCAAGCGCATGGCATTTTTATTTAGTGTACTATTACTCATGATTCTCCAGAGATACAGAACCAACACGATGGATATATATACATACATACATATACATATATATATGTATGTATGTATGTATGTATACATGTGTGTATATACATATATTCACATATATGTGTGTATATATATGTATATTTCTTCTTTACTCCTCATCTCCTGGTGGAAGCATTTCCTCTTTGGCATTAAGATTTCTAAGTCATTAGCACCAAGAATCATAGGCTTAGGAGCAAACATTTTTTGAGAATCATGGGTTGTTAAGTTAATCAGTAACTCTATCAAACACTTCAGTGAAATGAAGCATTTCACTTGTGTGCCCTTCAAATCCTCTCAGCCCCATGTCTTTCTCAAGCCACCTCAGTGGTGACCAGGCCCACACAGGCTTTGGTAAGCTCTGTGCAGGTGTGACCTGGAATGCCTCACCATGGGCCTGTGTCATGTCCCTCTTGCATTCTGCTCCAGAGCCTCTCTGATGCTGTGTCACGAGCAGTGCAGGAACCTGCTCAGCACTCATGCGTGTGCAGGCCAGAAGCTCATGAGCCTCCTTTGTCCACTTTGGGGTAGGGGGTGGGGAATGTTTTCCCCAGAAGGAACATCCTAAGATGCTTTTCATAAGATACAGGTCTTAATACCATTTGCCCATATTGGTAGCTAACTGGAAAATACAAACTTGTATCGGCTGTGACATTCATTCCGTTTGATTCCTTCTGTTGCTCCTTCCTCCTTCCAAGTTCACTTATCAAACAAATAACCTATATACAGCTTTTTCCACAAGCTGTGCTTTTAAGGATACCCAGGTTAAGACATGAATTACTTATATTCCCACACCTTGGATTTTGGAACTCTGTGTCTGAAACATAGGAATAAGTGTATTGGTTTCTGGTTCAGAGTATTTATCACTCTGTAAGATGATACCTCAGCCTCACAAATTGTTTGTAGCTGACGCTAAAATATACCTTAATAAGACATCCTACTGTTACATGCAACCAGTTGTTTCTGGGTGAAGCAGAATGTGGTAAGACTAGAAATTCTGACAATAATCATTTTATTGCCTTAATTGTGTTTTAGACATAAGTCTAAGTAATTATCAGTGCTATGTGAGACACTACTTTGTGGTATAGGACATTCAGTAATTCCATGGATGGTTGTTGAAAGGAGCATGGTAGATGGGGGAAGAAAGTCCAAACCAATAATAGCTGTCTGTTCTAACATGGAAAAATTGAAGTTCTTTTCATGGTTAAATGCATCGCATGTAATCAACCTGACACCCAATATCTAGATGCCCCACCAAGAGTTCGGATTGATTAGTTGGTGCAGTTGACAAATGGAAACTCATCAATAGCAGTAGCTTGACTGGACTAATGGAAATTTTCTAGAGGGAATCCATGTTATTGAACCCATGCCAAGTCTTCCTTCTTCCCACCATCGTCACTTCAAGTCTTCTCTCTCCTTCCTCTGTTGTGGAATACCCACTTATGGTACCAATTTTTATATGGGTGTTCTTATTCTCAAGCCACAAAAGCTGCCAGAGCTCCTGATTCAAAGTCAAAAGCTTGTTTCTCTAATGACTAGAATCTAGATCAATTACTTACTCCCAAGGTGGATGAGAGCCTGGGAAAGCCAGTGTCTGCTGTTTTCAGCTTCTAGGGTGGGAAGCTGTATCACTAGTTTGGGAATTCCCCAAACATATGACGGAGTTCTCAGATGTTCACTAGCCAGATAAGATGACAAATTTCCACAATTGGGGTTTCCAGGTTCTTGTCACTGATGCGGCTGTTGTTTTTGGTTAAAGTGCTACGACTTCTTTCAAAAAGAATAATCCTGCCTCAGGTTATCTAAAGTTGAGAAATCTGCAACTGCACCCCAGGGTGGGTAGCATATAATAAAGAGCAGGATTATCTCTCCTAATCGCATCATTATCATTTAACAAGCGTTTATTGACTGCCTTCACTGCCAGTCCCTGCATTCACGATGAGAGCACAGTAAGACAAACTTGGCCGCGGTGCTTGAGAACCTTCCAGTCTACTAGGAGGGGATCTCACAACTGACTGATAAATTACACTTGTGACAACTTCTCTGAAGGATAAATGTGAGATACTATGAAAGAAAATAATGAGAAAACATGGCTTGTCCTTCTGGGTCACAGCACGATCCTTGAGGAAACTCCATTTGTGATGAATACTGCAGAAAGAAAAATAAGGAGGCATCAACAAAGAGAAGGTACGTTTGTGCCAGAGTCACATAGTCCCTGACTATGATCCTCTACTCATCCAAGAATTTCCTATTTCTTCATGTTTATTTAGTAGAGGATACATACAGGTATTTAGAGATTTTGGGTATTCATGCTGGGCTCAATTTAACTACAGTCCGGAAAAAAATAAAACAGAATACATTTTATGCTAAAGGAATCACCCATATGGAGTGATGATATTTCCTTTGTCCCAGCATTTCTATGAAAATGGATAGCTCCAACTTATTGGATAGGAGATTTTGTCATGTGATGTCATTTCAGTGCTTTCCTCAATGAGAGCCTAATGTACCATCCAAATCATTGCTTTGCTGCCAATAGAAAGTTAGAATTGTGCTGATAGTTTACTCTCTCTACACTTTCCATTTTGGCAGCGTGGCTTTCTGGCTGGTTACTTTAATCATTTTAAGTGCTTGAACTAAGAACCCATTTAACACTTTCCATTAATAAAGAAAAGTGTGGTCCAGGAATACCCAACTTAGAATCTTGGAGGTCATCTAGTGTAACCTCTATCCAACTCAGGGAACTCTGCATCACTTGTCTGACAGGTGGTTCCTCAGGATCGACTGAAAACCTCCCAGTGATGGAGAGTTCTGTAACTTCACAAGGAAAGAAAGAGTCCAGATGTGTTGAACAAAATCAGTCCTAAGATCTGGACATTATACGTCTGTAGCTATCAGGATAGGTTCATATATAAGTGACAGAACATCCAAATGAACAGTGACCTAAACACACAAATACTTTTTTTTTTTTTTAGTGAAATAAATGTCTGGCAGTTGGCAGTGAAAGGCTATTATGGAAATTCCACAAAACCTTCAGGGACTTAGGCCCCTTTCAGGTCCAGGCTGCCAAACCTAGGCATTTATCTACGTGGAGCCAGATGGCTGTTTGAGTTCCAGCTATTGGGTTTAATTTCCAACCAGCATGAATGGTGAAGGGGCTATCTTTTAAGAAAGACTTCAGAAAGCTGAAACAAAATTCTTCTACACATGTCTCACTGGCCAGAATACAGTCACATGGAACACCTGATGCAAAGGATACCAAGAAATGCAGTCTTTAAGCAGCCATATGCGCAGATACAGCTGTAGGTCCTATTACTAAGAAAGATGGGGAGAGTGAGATTTAGAATAGAATTGGTGTTGACAGACCTTTTCTGCAAAAGGCCAGAGAGTAAATACTTTCAGCTTTGCAGGCTGTATGACCTCAGATGCAAATACTCAACCCTGCTGTTGCAGTGCAAAAGCAGTCATAGCCGATACATGAGCAAATAAATGTAGTTGTGTCCCAGTAAAACTTTATTTGCAAAAACAAGCAGTGGACTGGATTTAGCTCAGTTGCTGACTTACCCCTGGAGCAGACAAACAGAAAGGTGTGCCACATTGATTCACGTATCTGAAGATAACACTTATTTTGTTGATAACCCTTATCATATGGTTGGGTCACATTAATATGTTAGCGACTAGATCCTTGGTTTCGTTTTATATGAGATGCTGATTAAGCAGTGGTTTTCCTTTTCTGAAACCTTACATTTGTCTTTGATACACTCGGTCTTTTCTGCCATTGGTGAACTTGTTACGCAGGCCTTCAACCTCTTTCAAATTGTTAATGAAATTGATGAACAGAATAGTGATAGGCATGTTACAGAGATTTTTCTCCCCAATTGAACAAATACATATTCATTGAACACATATGCCAGACACTAAAGCATCAGTGTAGCTACAAAAGCATCGAGGATGGAGCTCTTGCCCTTTAGCACTATGCAGTACAGCTCAGTGGTGAAAACTTGGCAGCAAATCAGATTCATTCAGGGAACTTGATCAGAGAGTGGATTCCTGGAGAAAACCTGGGGTAATTTTTATTAGATTTATAGTGGGTCAAGGGTCAGGGCATCTTTGTTCTTAATACAATGCCCTGATGATTCTGATATAGTCCATGATTTGGAACCTAATGGCTACTAAGTTTTGAGAAGGACGTCATAAGACCAATTCCTGTATCTTGCCTACAATGGTATTATGATTTCCTGACCTCTGATTTCCAAGACTCGTATTCCATTTTTTTTTTGTTTTAACTTTGTGGTCTCCACTTAATCTTAGTGATGAGTAGTGATTACTTTTTCCTTTCTAAGTAATCACAAATAATAAATGTTACTAGTTGCTAATGCTTACTCTATATCCTGGCACAGTGCTTAACACTTTACACATAATGCCTTATATAAACCCCATAACAATCCTATGCGGTACTACTATCATTAACAATATTTTACAAATGGATAAACTGAAGTATAGAGAGGGAAATAATTGCCCAGGGTCACAACTCTTACAAGTAGCAGAAAAAGGATATAAAACTGAGTTCATCCAATTTTAGGGCACCTGCTTTAAACTATTCTTCACTACCATATCTTCAAATCAATTTTTCAACATTTCTTTCTGGGTTTCACTAGATTTACCTAAGATTTACTAATCCATGTGATCTACACTCTACCTTTTCCCCCTTAAAAAGGCATCTTAAGCCAGACACAGAAGAATACATACTGCATGATTTCATTTATAGAAAGTAATAAACAAGCAAAACAAATACGTGCTGATTAATGTCAGGATAGCGGTTACCCTTGGAAGGGGACAGGCGGACGCCTTCTAAGATGCTGGTAATGTGTCTCTGATCTGGTTGCTATTACAGGGGTATGTTTAGTTTGGAAAACTTACGGGCCTGTACATTTATCTTTATGTTTATTATACTTCAATAAAAAGTAAAACTATACCTCATGCGTCTCTATTATTAAGGTACTGAGAGAGATGTACTGAAGAATATTTAAAATCATATATGAACTTTGGGAAGTGCTGTATCTGTGATTCTCAACACTTAATGCTCATAAAAATCACAGGAAAATATTATCAGAGCCCTACCTCCCAGAGATTCTAGTATTAAGCGGGGTTTGGCATCTTTAGTTAAAAAGCTCACCAGGGGGCTTCCCTGGTGACGCAGTGGTTGAGAGTCCGCCTGCCGATGCAGGGGACACGGGTTCGTGCCCCGGTCCGGGAGGATCCCACGTGCCGCGGAGCAGCTGGGCCCGTGAGCCATGGCCGCTGGGCCTGCGCGTCCGGAGCCTGTGCTCCGCAGCGGGAGAGGCCACAACAGTGAGAGGCCCACGTACCGCAAAAAAAAAAAAAAAAAGCTCACCAGGTAATTCTCAGGTGCAGCCAGGATTGAGAACCACTACTCTGGTCTATGGGGCGTTCTTCTAACCTCCTGCACCTATAGGTAGACCAGGAGATAGGAAACAGCTGAGCGGCTCAGGCTCTGGTCCTGAAGATCCCTGCAAAAGGGTGAGGGGGGAAGATGTATGGAAATCATGGGAGTAAGGGAGGGGAAATTAGTTGAATCAATATTCAGAGATAGTTAGGATATAATGTAGACACCTGAGGCTCTGTCCTGCCTACATAAATGAAAATAAAATGCCTTTTAAAAAATTGTATTTTATCTAAGCTTGCCAAATTGAAGGCCTAAGATCATTGTATCTCTGCCCAAGGCTCTCTTCAGTGTGCCATTATCTCTAACTATTGTATGGAAAGTTATTTTTGCAGACTTTCATTCATTTATTTATTCCAGTATTTTATTGAGTGTGTACCTCCGATACTTTGATGAGCTAGACAATCAAAGGCTTTTTTTTTTTTTGTCATAGAGGTTATGTTCCACAGAGGGAGAGAAAAATAAAGAAATAAACAAGATAAAATTTTATTCATTCAGTCCCCAATATGCAGGTGTTTTACCTGAAACATATTAATCCTTAAAACTCAGAAAGAGGGCTTCCCTGGTGGCGCAGTAGTTGGGGATCCGCCTGCCAATGCAGGGGACGTACGTTCGAGCCCTGGTTCGGGAAGATCCTACATGCCCAGCTAAACCCATGTGACAAAACTACTGAGCCTGCACTCTAGAGCCTGCGTGCCATGGCTGCTGAGACCGGCACGCCTAGAGCCCGTGCTCTGCAGCAGGAGAGGCCACCGCAGTGAGAAGCCCAAGCACCACAACAGAGAGTGGCCCCCACTCGCTGCAACTAGAGAAGGCCCAGGCCCAGGAACGAGGAAACGCAGCCAAAAATAAATAACTTAAAAAAAAAAAAAAAAAACTCAGAAAGAGAAGGATGATAGTCACCTGCGTTACTGATGAGGAAACTGCAGTGCACACCGTGATCTGATGGAGTCCACCCCTACCCTTCCCCAACATACTTCATCGCCATCCGGAGTTATAGTTAGTGCAGCTTTGTAGATGGAATGTGATGGAAGTAGTTGACAAATGGCAACAAACTAGCACTTTCTAGACTCTAGTCAATGTTCTGTGTATTGAGAGGCATATGAGTAACCAGCCACTCATTTCTTCCTTCTTAGCATTTATAACATAGTTTAGGAGATACGATTCCGTTTCTCTCACACATGAAAACTAATTCGAGGCAGAATGTGAATGCTAAGTGCCAGATAAGAAGATCAGATAATAAAGAACATAAAATGTCAGAGGAAAGATGTAAAATGCCTGTCCCGGCTGGATAGTGCAATCTTTCTTAAAAGCAAATCTCATAATGTCCCGTATATGTTTAAAGTCCTTCAGCTGCTTTCAGTCAATTCTAGGGTGGTCCACAAACTCGGTATAGAATAGGAGGCCCTTTTGGATCTAATCTGTCTTTACTGCTCCAATCCCATACCCTTCCAGGCCAAATCAGTCCATATGTTATCTTTTCCAGGAAACCATCTCTGGTGACATAAATGCCCAAGCTTCATAGTTTGGGTGCACTCTGGGTTTTATTTCTCTCATAGCTCTCATAACACTGAATTAAACTTTTCTCATTATTTATGCACTCCCCTTCTCTGTGCAATTTGGTAACTTAAATGCTTCCAAAAGTCATTTTTAGTAGACATGGTAGACTGCCCACTCAATACCCATTAACTCAGTCTTCCTTGTCAACACAAACTAGCTTTATCTAAGTATTCAGCTTTCAAGGAAAGTGACTATATTCTCAATTCAGGAATCAATCCTAGATTAGTATATTGGTTTACTGCCAGTAATTGGTTTAGGAATGGAAAAGTGACATAATTCTGGCCAACAAGACATGAAAGGATGTCAACTGGGTGGCAAAAAAAACTCCTGGAAAGATTTCTTCTCTTTTGAAAAGTGACACAGAGGAATAGATTCTTTGGACATTGTTATGTCTGGAAGTTCTGTAGGAAAATATGGCAGCAGAAATATATAAAGAAGCTGGGTTTTCTTGGTCCTCATTAAGTGAATGAATAACAACTCTGGAGCCACCCTGCCTAGGGGCGTCTTGTCTTATAATCTGCACCTGAAGGTATCCAAAATGATACAAAACTGCCTCTCTTATTTTTTATATTTTGCTCTGTATAAACACACTGAGAGTTCAAAATGGTTGACTCCCCACTTAATCACCAGACCTGTGTTTTTCAAACAGTGGCTGTGGATATCAGAGATTTAATATTATTCAGGGAGATGCTAAAGTCAGCAATGTCATCTGGTCTAGTTTCTAGTTTTTAAAATTGAACAATGGAAATATACATATTTTTGTTTAAAATGGAATAATTGGAGAACCTCTGAATACTTTTAGATGAGGATTTCAAGTAGTTAGTAAAGCCCAAATAAAATGAGGTGGCTGATGACTTAGTTATTTAGTAGATCTCTCATCCAATTTAATGTTAGTGCCATCATGATAATTGTTAGTTTTATGTTGTTTTTGTTTTTAATAATATATTATTTAATTTTTAATTTATACCCATAATAGCCATTTGGATAGATCAAAGAGAAATAAGGGATGCCACTGCTGAGGTCCAAGTTGATGGCAAGTATAAAAACAATACTAACTGCAAATTTGCCTCAGTGGGTTCTACACAAGATCCAGTTATCTGTTACATTTATCTGTTCAAAATTCTGCTCAGTATCGAAAGATGCCCCCAGTACTTTGAAAATTAAACAGATAAAGTCTAGTGACTATTATATCTAATTTGGCTTTTCATTTGTGGGGAATAAAAACTCTCCACACCCACAATCTGTTACTTGAAGAGAAGAGCTTATAAATCACAGTTTAAAACCTTCCTTTTTTGTTTCATCATTTTTTAAAAATGGAAATTATAGAAATAAGCCCCTTGATTTTTGAAGTGTAAAATGCAGAATGCTAAACAAGGTCATGAAAAGCTTTGTATACTTGTCTGTTGTATATGTTTAATGACATCTCTAGAATTGAAGTATAGAGAGGTTTTTTTGTCATTTTTAAAATGTTTTATTTACATCTAATTTTAGACTTAAACAGACTACCCAAGGATGCCCTTTACCCATCTTCTTACCCTTATCTAACCATAGAACATTTATCAAAGGTAAGAAATTAACATTGGCACAATACTATTAATTAGAGACTTTAGTCAAATTTCACCAATTTTCTATAAATGTCCTTTTTCTGTTCCAGGACCCAATCCAAGATCTCACATTTAATTTAGTTGCCATGTGTCCTTGGTCTCCTATAATTTGTGACATTTCATCAGGCTTTTCTTGTCTTTCATGACCTGATGTTTTCTCATTATTAGATTGAGTCTGTGAAGTATTGGGAAGGATAACAGGGGTGCTCTGCACCTGTCAGGGGGTAGATGATATCAATATATATTACTGGTAATATTAATTTTGATCACTTAGATAAGGTGGTGTCTGCCGGGTTTCTTCACTGTAAAACTACTATATTTCCATTCACAATTAATAAATATCAGGGACAGATATGCTTTATAATTAATAAATATGTGGAGGGAAAATAGTTTTTCTGTTTCCGTATAAATTTTCATTCACTAATTTTAGCAGCCATTTGGTAGATCTTGCTTCCAGCAGTTTATTACTGTGGTGTCCCTACTCCCCATTTATTTATTTATTCAGCTTTCTATTTATATTTGTATGGACTCCTGGGTACTTATATTATTCTTTTGGGTTATAATCTAATACTCTTATTATTTATCTTGTTGTTGAAGTTGTACCAACTGGGGCCATCATGAGTGTATGCTGATACCTCTGACTCCAATCTACAACCAACCACATGGTTCATCTGGCCTTCCCTTTTCGCTTGGTTTTCGTTGTCACAGTGTATTTACTTATTTGTTAAGTTTAGTATATGCATAGTTTCAGAATTGATAAACCATATTTCTGGGAGAAATACATTTACCAAATAGAATGTAAAGGTAGCATAAAATTATTTCTATCTATAGCCGTACAGATGCTAATCAAATTACTTTTTTCTAAACATACGTAGCTGAGTTCATTTCTTCCCCACCCTCTTTATTCAGTTGTAATGTAGTTACTTTCATTTGTCACAGTCTGCTGCATTTCATCTTTCCCCTCTCATTCTGGTTGATTTTTTAAATGTACATATATAAAATCTATACATACATAGATTATATACTATATACGTACATAGATTATATACTATATATGTATATAGATTATATACTATATACATAGATTATATACTATACATAGTATATAATGTATACTATAAAGATTATATATAGTATATATTATGTGCTATACGTATATAGTATATTTGTGGAATATACTTCTATGGGTTTTGACAAATGCATGGAGTCATGGATGCACTACCATGGTTCCATACAGAATATTCCATCACCTTGAAAATTCCCATATGTTACCTTTTGTTTGTCAATGCCTTCCTCCACCTTCCAACTCCTGCCATCCATTGTTCTGTCTTTGGTACTCAAGGATATGCCTTTTCCAAAGTACCTTATAAATGGATTCATGAAATATGTAACCTTTGAGATCTGGCTACTTTCACTTAATAAAGTGCATTTGAGATTAATCCATATTATTGTGTGGAAAAACAGTTTATTCTTTTTAGCTGCTGTCCCATATATGGGTGTACTACAGTTTGTTTATGCATTCACCAGTTGAGTAAAGGATACCTGAGTTGTTTCTATTCATTGGTGATTTTGAATAAAGCTGACATTAAACATTCAAATAAGGATTTTCATGTGAAAATAACTTTTCATTATTTTGTAGTAAATATCTAGGAGTGGGATTTCTGGGTCATAATGGCAAACGTATTTTTAAGTTTATAAGACACTGCCAAACTGTTTTGCATTCCCACCTGCAGTGTATTGGAAAACCAGTTGTTCTGCATCCTCATCAACACTTGTACTTTTAAAACTTATTTTAGCCATTCTAATTAAGTATTTAGTTGTATCCCAGTGAAGTTTTAATTTGCATTTCCCTAATGACATCTTTCCATGTCCTTATATGCCATTTGTATATCTTCTATTTTGAAGTATTTGTTCAGATCTTTTAGACAGTTTTTAAATGTTTTCCTTTTATTTTCTTATTCTTGAATTTTGAGAATTCTTTATATATTCTGGAAACAAGGGATTTTCTTTAGGCTTTCTGGAAATAAGGACTTTGTCAGATGTATAATTTTCAAATGCTTTTTTTTTCCCAGTTGTGCTTTCTGTTTTCATTCTTTTAACTCTGCCTTTCATAGAATAGTAGTAAATTTGGATAAAGTAGAATTTATCATCTTTTTCTTTTGAAGATCATTCCTTTACTGTCACATCTAAAAACTCTCTCTAATGCAAGATTTTCTTCTAAACCTTCTTCTTGGAGTTTGATAATTTTACATGTTAAATTTAGGTATATAATTTACTTTAAGTTAATTTTCATATAGATTGAAATTCATATTTTTACATATGGATGTCCAATTTTTCCCACCATAATTTTTTGCAGACTAGTCTTTCTCCATTGAATTGCATTTGCACTTTTGACAAAAATCAGTTGACTATATTTATGTATATCCATTTCTGTTTCATTGACTTACAGGCCTTTAAAAAAAGTCCTTTCATCAATGTATGTATTTTCAATATACAAATTCAACACATTGTTGGATGTATAGCTAACACTTTGAGGGTTGTTATTTAAATTATTTTTTTTAATTTTGAATTCTAACTATTCATGGCTGGTATATAGAAATAATATTGATTTTTGTGTATCAATCTTGTGTCCTGCAATCTTGTTAACACACTTGTTTGAGGACATTTTTATAAGTTCTTTGGAATTCTTTACATATTAATTCATCTGTGAATAAAGACAGTTTTATTTCATTTTTTCTAATCTTTCTGCCTTTTATTCCTTCTCATTGTGTTATTGTACTGGCTAGAACTTCCAGTACAATGTCAAATTGGAGTGTTGAGAGAGTATATCCTGTCTTGTTTCCAGTCTTGGGGGTAATTCATTCAGTCTTTCACCATTCAGTCTGATGTTATCTGTAGATATCTTATAGGTATGCTTTATCATCTTAAGAAAAGTCCCTTCTACTCTTAGTTTTCTGAGAGTTTGTATCATGAATTTATGTTGAATCTTATCAAATACTCTCTATGTCTACTAAGATGATAATGAGTTTTCTTTAGTAAATAATTTTTACTCTTATATTTGTTATTTTCTTCTCGCTTTGGATTTACTTTGTTCTTCATTTTCTTGTTTCTTAAGATGGAAGCTTAGGTTATTGATTGGAGACCTTTCTTTTTTTCTAATATAAAAATTTAGAGAAGTGACATCATCATGATGGTGACATAGGTCACTCCGGACTTCAGTCCCCTTCCCAAAAAATCAGCTAGCAGCTATTCATAGATGAGACACCATTGTGGAAATCCCAGAACCCGAGGATGAGGCTGACATACCTCCTGGACAACAGAGACCAAGACAGACTGCATGACAAAGGTAAGAGAAGCCCCTCACCCAGGCCATCACACTACAGCGCCAAGAGGGCTCCCCTAGGGCTACAGCTCCTCTAGTGGGAAAAGAGAGCCCCCAAGGTGGACATCCAGCTTCCACAGTGTTGCAGGACACTTGCCAGGAGGTTTGCTTAGGTCTCACCTCATAGGGATCACTAGAGGAAACTGCAGAGCTTGGCCACTGGGGATCAGATAGAGACTGAGAAGAGAGGTAAGTCTTACAGTCCATCAGTGCTCAGATCTTTGCTGACCATGTTTCTGCTTGCACTGGTGCCCAAGCAGAGATCCCAATCAGCAGCTGTACTCATCTGCAGAGCCAAGTCAGTAGCCCCATCTGGCCCAGGGGCTCGGCTGTTAGTTCTGCCTGAATTAGAGCCCTAGCCGATGGGCCATATCAGCTGTAGGACCCATTCTAGGTCCCTACCCGGTTAGGGGAGCAAAGTTGTAGTCCCTTCCAATACTAAGCATAGCCTCCAGTCCTGCCCCAGCAGGAAGCATGGACTGGCAGCCATGGAGCATATCCTAAGGCCTGTGTGGCGAGGAAGCCAAGCCAGCAGCCCTGTTAACTATTAAACATAGCCTCTGGCCCCACATAACCAGGGAATCTGAGCAGTGACCCCGAGCAGCCTTGGAGTCCAGCCGATGGTACCACCCAGCTCTGGAGCCTTGCCTACAACCCCATCCTGCATCAGAATCCAGCCAGTGATACTCCCCACCCCAACCTCAGAGCCATGAGGCTCTGTATAGCCTGTGACATCACCTGACCAAGGAGCCTGGACAGCAACCCAGCCTAACTTTGAAGCAGTCTCCGGCCTCATCCAACTCTGGGGTACAACTAGAGACCTCACACAACCAAGGAACCTGGCCAGTGACCTCACCCAACAGAAGATCACAGCCTGTGGCACTGCCTGATCACAGCACAGCGTGAAGTCCTATCTGACCTCAACACAGAGTCTAGCCAGCAGCATCATCCCCTCAGAAAGCACAGCCTGAGGCCTCACCCACCCAGGGGAAATTGTGGAACGTAGCCTGGAGTCCCACCCAATCACAGAATCCAACCAGTGGTACCACCTCGCCAGGGAACACAGCCTTCCATCCTGCCCAACCAAAGGTGACTGCACAGCCCCACTAGTAGACCCACCTGACCACAGAATACAACCAGCAACCCACTTAAATGCAAAGCCCAGCCAGCAGGTCCACTCAATTGCAGAGCCCAGCCATTGCCAACCCCCTGCCACCAACTTCAGAGCATCAGCCGTGGCCTTGCCCAGCTAGAGATTCCAATAACAAGCCTGGCTTGCCCATGGATGCTACCAGCTGACCCAACCAGTAAATAAATAATAATCACATATATTAAGAAATTAGAAAGATCTCAAATAAATAACCCAACTTTATTTCTCAAGGGACTAGTAAAAGAAGCATATACCCTAAGCCCAAAGTTAGCGAAAGGCAAGAAATAATAAAGATCAGAGCAGAAATGAATTAACTAGACTATAGGAAAACAATAGAAAAGATTAATAACACTAAGAGTTATTTCCTTGACAAGATGAAATTGACAAACCTTTAGGTAAAGTAATCAGAAAAAAGAGAGAGAGGACTCAGATAAATAAAATTATAACTGAAAGAAGAGACATTACAACTGATACCACAGAAATCCTAAAGATCATAAAATACTACTATATACTAACAAGTTGGACAACCTAGAAGAAATGAATAAATTCCTAGGAATATATAATTTACCAAGACTGAATCATGAAAAAATTTAATAAGTCTGAAAAGACCAATAACAAGTAAGGATATTGGATTAGTAATTTTAAAAAGTCCCCCAAAAGAAAAGCTAAGAACCATATGGTTTCACTGGAGAATTCTACCAAACATTTAAAGGAGAATTAACACTAATTCTTCTCAAATTTTTTCCAAAACTTAGAGAGGAAAGATCACTCCCCAAATCATTTTATGAGGCCAGCATTACCTGGACACCAAAGCCATATAAGAACCCTACAATAAAAGAAAACTACAGGCCAATATGCTGTTTATTATAGATGTAAAAATTCTCAACAAAAATACTAGAAAACTAATTCAACAGTTCACTAAAAGGATCTTGATCAAGTGGGATTTATCCCTGGGATACAAGGGTGGTTCAAATTTCACAAATCAATAAATGTGATATACCACGTTAACAGAATGAAAGATAAAAATCATATAATCATCTCAATAGATACAGAAAAAAAAGCATTTTACAAAACTCAACAAATTGGGTATAGGAGGAACATACCTCAACTTAATAAAGGCCATATATGATAAGCCCACAGCTAACATCATACTCAATGGTGAAAGATTAAAAGAGTTTCCTCTAAAATCAGGAACAAGACAAGGGTACCCTCTCTCACCACTTATAGTGGTAATTATTTTCACAACATATACATATGTCAAATGATCATGTTGTACACTTTAAACTTACACAATATTATATGTCAGTTTTATATCACTAAAGCTTAGGTGAGGGGAATAACTTAATGCTATCAGTTTCCCTCTAAGCACTGCTTCTTTGCATCTCTCAAATTTTGAAATGTGGTATTTATATTTTCATTGAGGTCAAATATTTTTAAATTTCCATTGAGACTTCCTCAATGACAAATGGGGGCATTACAAGTATGTTTGTTTTCCAAACATTTAGGGATTTTCCAGATAATTTTTTATTTATATTTCTAGCTTAATTCTGTTATGATCCAAGTATATACTTGGCATTTTGTTCTATTATTTTAAATTTTGTTGACGTTTGTTTTACGGTCACAATATGGTCTATCTTGGAGACTGTTCCAAATGCCCTAGTAATGAAAATGTATTCTGTTGCCATTTGGTAGAGTGTTCTACAAATGTGAATTAGCTCTAATTGTTAGATAATGTTCTTCATAACTTCTGTATCTTTACCTACTTTCTGTATACTTTTTCTATCACAGTTTGTTGAAAGCCAGACATCTTATATAGACACTGGAGACTGGTGTAAATAGTTTTATGCCTAGAAATAAGCACGCCTTCCTCTCTGATAGGGCTTTAGTGTGGGAATTTGAGTGTATTATATTTAGGAGTTGGTCTGGGTTGAAGGTCTTTTATTGCTTTGGTTACCCTTAGAGTACCACAAGCATCAAATTCCTATAGTGATTGTGTTTGGGGGCGAGGGAGCTGATTTGACCGGAACATCTGCTTTTCCTTTTAGGTCTTTCCTTTGAACTATTCTAAGATAGGGTCTGTTTTGGGTCTGTCAGCTGTATCTGGCTGTTACTTGCTACTGGAATCTCATCAGTGGGCTGGGGGAGAGGGGGGAGCCATGGTATGTTGGGGAAGTAGTGGAGAGTGTTCTCTGTTGTTCTGATTAACCCCCATTCTTAGGCAGGCACCTGTCCCTGGTTCCATTTTAGCTTTTTTCCCCAACCCTACCACTTAGTCCTGGGCCCACCATGTATTCCTGTCCCTCCTGAGGGATCCAGATTTTTTCTCCCTGTTGCCTTCCCCAGAGTCTGTGGATTTTCACCTAGGTCCTAAGGGTAAAAATGTTTTGTTGACCTTCATTCCACAAATTAAGGCTTTCTTTGTAGGGAAAATAGGGGAAATGGTCTAGATGGAGTCCTGTGGTTCTCCCCCCACAGGGTCTTCACGACAACAAAGGCTTTTTAAGGGCTCTTTCCTAATTATTCTGTGAAAGCACGATGAAGTTCATGAAGAAGGAGCCTGTCGGAGGGTGCTGAAGAACTTCAATTTCTTTCACACTTTCCTGCCAGCTACGTTTGCCCCTCACCACATTGTGATCTAGTCTAACTGAACTCTTCTTCCTGATGCCTAGGGACCTCTACTCCAGGTAAGTAGGTGTTCACATCTGTTTGCTCCCTTAGGTACCTGTGTCTCCTTGGCTTTGAGACTAGTTGATTGCCCTGTGCCTCCTTTCTCCAATGGATTTGAAAAAAGTCGTGAATTTGCACTTTATCCAGATTTTAAATTACTTGTTTATTTTTTTTTTTTAGTTGTCAGGGTGAGAGAGATGCTCTCATATCCTTGAGCAGAAACCAGAAGCCATTTAGGAAGCTTTTAAGGGGCAATCCGGTTAAGAGCAGGGACTATGGATCTTGTCTTAAAGTGGCAACTGCACAGCATTTTATTTTAAGAGTAAGAAATCCTTTGTCCCAAATCAAAGAATTAGGGAGAAGGGGAAGCAGCTGACAGAAACCTGGAAGCTGAAAGGTGAGCTAACAACTCCCTCCCACCTTATACCATCACCCTATACAGTTTGGTCACTGTGTCCAAACCACTTAAAAGTCAAAAAGCCACTAGCTTCCTCACTCTGTCTCTCTTTCTCTCTCTCACCCACCTTTTGCAGTTTGTGTCTCTATTGTTGTGTCTCTTTATCTGTCTTCCTCTCCACCGTACCCCTCAGTAAAATGGCTAAAACAGGGCCTCATCCCTTTTTCATGTCACAGAGTAAACTTTCTAAACGATGGGAGCAAAAAGGAAATTCTGTCCCTGTCATACCTTGGGGATATGGTCGACAGTGTTTTTTTGTTTTGTTTCATTTTGTTAATCTTCAGCCATTAGTTGCCTTGTCTCCACTTGACAATCCACGCAAGAGTGGTTGTCTAATTCCCCCTTCAGCCCTTTCTCCATTGGAATCTTGCCAGATGATACGGTTCAAAATTGATGAAGTTACTTCAAAAAGTTTTAAGGAGGTTCATGACTGTATATATAACTGTGGAAAGGTTTACGAGTCACAAAATCCTAGGCTTGTAGAGGCTGTAGGCAAATATCTAGTGATTGTCTCCTAGTTTTCACTCCAGCTCACTTGTTCTGACCCTTTTTGCAATAGTCTGATAACCTTATATCTGAATTTTATCTGCACTGCAAGTGATTACACACTAGCCTTGCATGGCTGTGTGCATGGTGTACTATTTTTGTTTTGCTTTGTGATGATTTCTCATCCTGCATTCATAGGTCAGTCCTGCCCTGCTCCATAATTGCACAGACCTTCAGGAACCTAGGTCAGGTTCAGAGATGTTGCTTCTTATAGTCTAGGAGAAGAATTTGGATATCTCTGTGCAAACTTCTAGGAGAAGAATTTGGGTATCACTGTCTGCCTCATTAAGGGAGTAAATGTGTGAGCGAGTAGGAGAACAAGATAACAAACTAGCTAGGAGTCCCAGCCACAAAAGACTTCTCACAGAGAAGTAACTTAAACTAAGTTTTGAAGGATGTTTATATCTGAGATTGGTAAAGAGGTGAAGCAAATGCCCTAAAAAATACATAAATCATCCCTCTATGCCAACACTCCCTTTCCAAGATTAACACCATGTCAATACATTGCTGGCAGCCAATGTCACCATCATTTTTCCTCCTCCTCTGATCTCTACCTTATTTCTTAGATATTTTAGTTTTGCTTATGTTGATAATTCAATACTACAGCTTCCTCTGTGTTTCCATTCTGTGGAGCCACACGGGTCACTTTTGACCCTGCATCAGCAGCCCATTCACTGTTGAATGCCTGAGACCTTTCATATCCTTTATACCTGTTATGACTCACTCTCTTAGATGCATGATACTTGCTCTTGAATTTTGTGAAAGCTTTATTTTTTCAATAATTCTCACTTCACCCAAACCATCTGTTTCTTCCAAGATTCTACCTTGAGGTGCTTCAATGCTGACTAACCAGCACCCTAGTATCATGGACTCCTCAGTAAACTGGCTAAGACAGTTTATTCTAGGAATACCCCCTTGCTGGATACTCTTTCAATATTTTACCAAGAGTCTCTTTAGCTAAGAAGTTTATTTGCACAAACTGCTGAAGAGACTGTTGGGGGTAAAATACTGAAAGAGTAGAGAGCGCCCAGGCACATTGGTTTTTTCTGAGTTCAAAACTCTTGAAGCTGAGGAGTGGGGAGGGGAGGGGGAGGGAGGGGGTGTGAGCATGGGGTGATTCATAACACTGCATCTGTCATTCAGATTATCTTCCACCTTAGCCCTAGGGACCCAAGCCTGAATCCTGAAGGGAGAGATCTGAACGAGAAAGCCAGTAAAGGCTCTAAATCATAGGGACACTAATTGCAAATTGGCATCAGGTTTGCCAGCATAGGAGCCTTTGGAGAACCTTCATCATCTCTTCAGGTGATCATCATTAAGACCTCTGACTTCATTTTATACATACAAGTGTTTCTCCCATTGTGGCATGGGAGAAAATGTCATAAAGTTTTCCCCTTCGAACTTAAAAATATTTTGTCTGGTTTGATGGTGGTAATCTTTTCACAATGTGTGCATCATCAAGTCATCATGTACACTTTAAACATATTATTACTTTATTTGTCAATTATACCTCAATAAAGCTGAAAAAAAATCGGATTTACACTTTTTAAAACTCTCTAAAATATCTCCAGCAAGGTAAAAAGGTAGGATCTCCATGTTTAAATTTGTTGCAGAAATTTACATAGACATTAAATTTGAATTTGAAGAGTATACTTTAAAAAATTAAATTTGTAAGTTCATAGCAACAAGCAACAGTGATAATTTTGTTACTACTTTTTGTTTCTTTTTTTGGTTTTTGTTTAATTATAGAAATGTAGGTGTATTTTCCTTTAATACTCCAAATATATTTCAAAATTTGTTTTATCAAGTAAAATTTATACATAGTGAAATGCACAGATCTTGTAAGTACTGATATATATCTCAGTCTTGACCAAAATATAAAGTATTTCTATCACCTATCTCGGAAATTTCACTTCTGAGTAGTGAAAAGGCTCTAAATCATAGGGACACTAATTGCAAATTGGCATCAGGTTTGCCAGCATAGGAGCCTTTGGAGAGCCTTCATCATCTCTTCAGGTGATCATCATTAAGACCTCTGACTTCATTTTATACATACAAGTGTTTCTCCCATTGTGGAATGGGAGAAAATGTCATAAAGTTTTCCCCTTCGAACCCCTTCCAGTCAATCTTGCCCCCTAAAGTCACCAGTATTCTTATTTTTATCACCATAGTTTTGTTTTGCTATTCTTGAGTATCATAAAAGTGGAAATATATAGTGTTTAGTTTTATGTCTTGCTTCTTTTGCTCACTGTAATATTTTAGGGATGGTTTAATGCATCAGTTAAACGTTCTTTTTAAAATTTTTGAACAATTTTTCACTCTAATAACTTACTGCAATTTGTTTATCCATTCCCCCAGCGATAGGCATCAGAGTTGTTTCTAGTTTTGTACTATTCTGAATAAAGCTGTTTTAAACAGTCTTGTTCAAGTGTATCATGAACATATGTTTTTGTTTCTTTTAGATAAATACTTGTAGTAGGCAGAATAATGGCCTCTCAGGTACCCACATCCCCAGAACCTGGAATAAGTTAGTTAAGTTACATGTCGAGGGGAATTCTGGTAGCAGATGGAAGTAATGTTGCTAATAATTAGCTGACCTTAAAACAGGGAGAACGCACTGGATATCCAGGTGGGCCCAGTGTCATCAACTAGCGTCCTTAAATGTGGAAGATGGAGGCCGGAGAGTCAGTGCCAGAGAGATGTGGTGAGAGAAAGCCCAGACTAGATGTTGCCAGCCTTGAAAGTAGAAGGAGTCCATAAGCCGAGAAATGTGGGCAACCCCTGAAACCTGGAAAAGGTACAAAAG
Organism: Phocoena sinus; assembly: GCF_008692025.1. Classification (NCBI taxonomy): domain Eukaryota; kingdom Metazoa; phylum Chordata; class Mammalia; order Artiodactyla; family Phocoenidae; genus Phocoena; species Phocoena sinus. Next base: position 105,152,075 of record NC_045764.1, on the reverse strand, counting down.
TGGATTTTCTCCTTGAGCCTCCAGAAAGGAAGAGAGACCTGTCGTCACCTTGATTTTAGCCTAGTGAGACCCACTTTGGACTTCTGAATTCTAGAATGGTAAGATAATAATTTTGTTTTGATTTTAGCTACTAAGTTTGGGATAATTTGTTCCAACGACAACAGGAAAGTACTACAATATCAATGAGTGAAACACTAAGTCATGTGGTAGGCATATAATTAACTTCATAAGGAATTACTGGATTTTTTTTTGAAGCATACTAATTTACATTCTCTCCCATCAACAGTACATAAGAATTTGGTTGCTCCAAAACCTTGCCAACATTTAGTGTTGTTCATCTTTTAATTTTAGCCATTTTGTTAGAAATATTATCAAGTTGTAGTGTTAATTTGATGATGAATGATATTGGGCACATTTTCATGTATTTAATATCCATTTCTAGGAAATATCTCAGTTCTGGGATATATCTGTTCAAGACCTTGTCCTGTTTGTAGTTGTGTTGTTTGCCTTTTTATTATTTATTTGTAAGAGTATTTAGTATGTTCTGGATATAAATCCTTTATCACATATAGGTATTGTCAACACATTCCTCCCACCTCTGTCTTGTCTTAATATTTTCTTTATGACATCTATTGATAAGCAGATATTTTAAAATTTAATTGAACCAACTCTATCTTTTTAGTTTAATATTTAGAGCTCTTTGTCTCATGGCTTAAAAGTCTTTGTCTAACCCAAGGTCGCAATATTAATTCTATCACTTAAGCTAGAACTTTTAGAATTTTAGCTTTTAATTTTTATATGTGACATGAAATGGGAATCAAGGTTCACCATTTTCCTTACTTTAGTTGCAAACAATTTGTTGAAAAGACTTTCTTTTCCCCATTAAACTGTATTGGCATCATTCAACCATATAAGTAAGTATTTATTTCTGCATGTTCTATTTGCTTCCATTGATCTATTTGTCTATTTGTATTCCAGTGCCACAGTGGCTGTTACTGTCACTTGATAGTGATTCTTTAAATAGTGTAATGTCTCCAAATCTTTCTTTTTTTGAGGATTGCATCGTCTAGATCTTTGACTTTTATATAAGTTTTAGAATCAGATTGTCAAGGTCTATGCTATTTTTTTATTTCAATTGCCTTGAATCTATAGATTTGGAAAAAATGGGAATCTTAAAAATATTGAATTTTCAATTCATGAATATGGCATTTTTTTTTAATTTACATCGTCTTTAGATTTCCTCTTAACAAAGTTTTGTAATTTTTAGTATAGACTTAAATATGTCTTTCATTAAATTCCTAAGTATTTTCTGGGTTTTGGAGTGCTATTAAATTGTACAGCTTACTAATATCTTCCAATAACTTGTTGATGTTAAAATCAGTTGATTTCTGTATGTTGACCTTGTATTCTAGGATCTGTCTTATTCATTAGTCATTGTATCTTTCTAGGTTTTGTAGGATTTTTATACATAAAAATAATAATTTTTTGCATAATCACACAACCATGTCATCTATGCAGAAATATAAATTTATTTTTTTCTCTTCCAATCTTTATACCATGCATTTTTCCTTGCCATATTGCACTGGGTAGGAGATTTCGTACAATGTTGGATAGAATAGTAAGAATAAATACCTTCACCTTGTTTTTGATATTAGGGAAAAATTGGTGTGTATGTCAATTTCAACTATCATGTATAGCCATATTAGTATTAAATAAATCATATGACGTATGAAGTAACACGGAGATGGGATCTTTAGGAGTGTGGGCTATAATACAGTTCTTGGAAACCCACTGTAGTTCACTTCTTATGCTTGTGGGAGAACATTTAGAACCACAAGTGAATGCTTATGAGGGTTCCATGAAAATGAAGAGAAGTATAAGTGGGGTGGGTACTGGGAAAAGGAAGCCAGATGGCATACCCATCTGAGACTCTTGGTATGTGCATGCTCCAGTTACTTCCCCCATTTGTAGTTAAACACAGAAATATAAATGAGTGGTCTACTCACTGCCTCATGCTGTTAATTCTAGGAATAGTTGCAGTTGAGGCTTTCTCCAAGGCAGTCAAAGCCACCACCAGGAACCAATTAGTCTCTTCCTATTACCTCAGTCCTACTAGTGAAATCCACTCAGTCACAGGGGTCATAATCAACCCCATTTACAGCACCTGCCCAGTCCACTTAACAGAAGGTATAAGATTTCCTTCATCTTTGCTTTCTCAAAGTGTTGTCCTATAATTTGAAAAGCTGAGTGACATCATACTTATGCGGTCAGTGTGAGGAATTCTCCACACAAGCTGATCAGTAACTAACCCCTCTGCAAGACAACTTCATCTCTCCATGGTGTGGAAAGGAGGAGGTGTGACAAATAAGCAGCTCACTCACCTGGTAGCATTAGCTGAATTTGCAAACTAATCCTCAGCTTGGAAAGTTCCCATCATCTCAGCTCTCAAAAGCTGAGCTGACTTAGAAAGATTGCTTCTTCTTTCCAACCAGATAAGTGTTACTTGTCTTATCTCAATTTAAAGCCATTTGATTGGGAAGCCTCCCCTGAATTCCCAAACCAGATCCAGTTCCCCTGAGATATATGCTTTTTCGTCACACTGCTGGCATCGTGACAGCAAGAAGGTGGTAGTATTTCACAGTTAAGAGTGTGGCCTCCTTGGGACCCCAGCTGCCTGCCTTTGAACCCAACTCTACTAGTTATTAGCATATAATTTGGAGAAGTTTTTAACTTCTATGTCTCAGTTGCTTCATATTTAAAATAGAGATAATGTATCTGTCTCATAGGGTTTTTTTCAAGGTAAAGTAATGTTATGTAAATTTTTATGTGAAGCACTTAATAGTTGACATAAATATTGCCTACTGTTTATCACAGTTTTTAATTATTAATTTTTACTTGGTTCATTCATTAAACACTCAAAATTTATTAAAATGCCTGCTATGTGCCAAGCTTGCTGTAGGATTTACCAGTGAACAAAATCTCTGCCTTTAAGGGGCTTCTATTCTAGTCAGAGAGAAAGAAAATAACACAGCTAATAAACTAAAACATTATATAGTATGTGAGAAAATGATTTTTAAAAATAGAAAGAATAGGGCTTCCCTGGTGGCACAGTGGTCGAGAGTCCGCCTGCCGATGCAGGGGACGCGGGTTCGTGCCCCAGTCCGGGAAGATCCCACATGCTGTGGAGCGGCTGGGCCCCTGAGCCATGGCCGCTGAGCCTGTGCGTCTGGAGCCCGTGCTCCGCAACGGGAGAGGCCACAACAGTGAGAGGCCCGCGTACTGCAAAACAAAAACAAAAATAGAAAGAATAGAGCAGAACAAGGAAAATTGGGAGTACTTAGAATGGATTGTAACTTTGAGTATGGTCATGGAAAGCCTCATGGAGATGTGACATTTGAGCACAAACTTAGAACAGATTTCTGGGTGAAGATTGTTCTCACGGCAGGACTATTGCAAAGGTTCTGAGGTCTGAGTGTGTGTGGCCTGTGCAAGGTCAGGGAAGCCAATGTGGCAGGAGAATGAGCAGATGAAAAGATGAGGAAATGAGCTGAAGAGGTGGTGGCCTGGGCCTTTTGGGCCAGCACAAGGGCTCCAGCTTCTGCTCTCAGTCAAATGGGAGCTATTGTAGGATTTTGAGCAGAGAAGTAACATGGTCTGACTTGCATTTTGAAAGCATCACTCTTGTTCTGTTGAGAACAGGCCATGTGTAAGGGTAGCAAGACTCAAAAACAAGGAGGCCTGATAGGAAACTGTAGCTGATATCCACATGTGAGATGATAGTGGCTCAGACTATGGGTATCAGGGGAGAGGTGAAGATATAATCGGATTCTGGATACATCTCGCCACAGAGAGAACAGACTTCTTGATGGAATGTTGGCAAGGGCAGCGTAGAGAAAGAGATGATAACTATCTCCCTTACTCACCAGAAGATCAGTCGTGACCATGTTCGTTGTTGCTGACTGTTATTTCTTCAAGTCAGGAAAACGCCTGGTACACAGTTGTCACCATTGTTCAATGGAAGAAGGAAAACGATATTCTAAGAGATTGAAGTTTAAACTAGAATTTCAATTCATTTTTAATCAAATCTTTTTTTAAAATTATTCTTAACCAGAGCACTCCTATCCCAGCACTTAAGAACCTGGAGAATCTCTTAGTAATCTGTAGGTTGACTGACGTAGCTGAAATCAGAGCACAGGGAGGTAGAGTATTTTAATAGATATTTTTATTGTGCAAAAAAAAAGCATAGTACCCTGCATAGTACTCCTCCCCGAGGCCTGAGTCACTGTTGTTCTTCCCTGTATAGTGTTTGTTCACATCAAATACACATGGCCTCTTGCAGCAGTTTGCACCTACTCCTTAGATGTGTAATATCATCACCTTGGCTATCAGCAAGTCTTGCTCTTGGAGCCACTCAATTTAAAAAGATTTTTGCAAGTACCTAATCTCACACTTTCTATTGGTTTTCATTAAGTCATTGGAGAGAGAGGCACACTGACTAGGAATTTACATCTAAGTTGGGATATTTGTTTAATTATTTTGCCCCTTTTTAATCCTTGTTCCTCTACAAATGTACCAACAAGTTTCAAGAAGAGATGCTGGCAGTTGAAAGTGATCTCTTGCCTTTCTCGTACTTTATAACTGCTTAATAGTATCCTGCGTCAGTTCTCTAATTTTCTTCATAAGGTGATGTAATGCCTATTTGACAATAAATAGAAAATGTTACTTCATTGATTTTTTTTCTTTCCCTCCAAGTAGTAGAAGGGAATGTCCTTCCCTATTCACACTGTGACACGGTCCTCCTGGTGACCGCAGTACACAGTTGTGCATTTCGTAGCTGGGAACGGAAGAAGGGAACCCAGGTTGAACCAACACATTTGGTCTCATTAGCACTGATAGCTCAGTACTTCCTCATAGCTGATTGGGGTATTTTTTCAGTGAACTAAACACATGCCACAAATTCCACACATACAATATTTATTAAACACCTTTATTTTCCATAGATCATTTTTTTGGAATAATTCCTTAGGAAGTCAAAATTCCAAACAAGTTACAAATTTTGCTTGTACAACTAGCCAGCTGACCACAGGTTTTCTTTAAACTGTTGTCCAACTCTGGTAACTGGTACAATAAGACCAATTTGAAACCCATTTGACTAATTCAAAACCAAAGGGCAGCTATCTTGCACTGAGAAATCTGGCATCTTTTAAATGATTACTTCTTTGGAAAAATAAGTATGTTCAGTAAACTCAGAATTCTTATATCTCTTAAGAGCATTAGATAGCCTGTGTCTGATAGGACTTGCCTCCTACACATAGGCATTTTATAAAAAGAAAAAAGTGTTATGGGCTTAAATAGAGGGACATAAAACTGCCGTATGCAGACGTACCCAAAGCCGCCTCAAAAAAGAGGCGTCGACCATGAAATTATATTGATTAGAAGTGAAAACACCTTATTAGGTATAAGGTCATCTGGGGGGCTCACTGACTATAAATGTCTGTTCCCAGCTTCTAAAATAGCAAGAGGAAATGGAAAAACACAAAAACGATCATTGATAGGGTAAGAAGGATGTGGTGTAATAATGAAAATACAAAACAAAAACCTTGATTAAATGCAACATTGCCGTGCATGAATGGCATCATTAGCTGTTAGGCTTCAGGACTTTTAACAGGGAATCAAAGACCAAAATGAGAATGATTTAGAATCTGTTATTCAGGAGGCAAGAAATTGGAATGATAATCATCCCAAATGAGCCAAAAATAAGGGATTAAGAAAAGGTATTTAAAAGTGAGTAAGAATAAAATATACAAATTTAAGCCAAAGCAAGCTAATACCTCATTACAATGACTTGACATTTAAGGCAAGCACACAGTTCCAAATCCAGCTCTATGAAAGTCACTTTTATTATTAATAACATCTAGACACTTTCTGTGGTTGCAGGTACACTAGAAACGACTTAACTATTTTGATATCTAAATTTAACAATTTTTCCATAAACAAGAACTTTGCAGAGTGGCACATGACAGACAAGACCTTTTTCTACTAAAAATCCTAAGTGATGATATCTGTCGACCCACCTACCTATTTACCTATCTACCTATTTATCTCTCCATTCAAACTACTTGCATCTCTGTACTGTGATGTATGCCCACACACCAAAAGAAATGCTCCAAACTCCCAAATCTCCTAACATCTTTGAGAATTAGGTGCATTTGCAGAAACCCTCTGCGGATCTGTGATGTGTGGGGCTTTAATGCTTTGCTCCCATGCAGTACACAGGAAGTAAATCAAACATTTCAAGTACCGGACATTAATAATACCCCCATCCTCAAAGGAGGACCCACTCCTAATGGAAAGATTATTCTCCAAACCTCATCAGCCATGCCAGCCTCAAGGAGACTCGCTCTCCCACCTGAACCTGCAGCAATTTCTTCCTCCACTGCTCTTGCCAGACATTAGCTGTTGCCATTCTCCACAAAGGGACATTAATAGTCTTGAAGGCAATATGCTGGTTTTTGTTCTTGCTTCCTTGTCCCCTCCCTTGTTGCTCATTAACTTACACCTGCCCTCTAGGAATATAACTAAGTAATCATCTAAGGTCAGGTAGAAAGCTCTTGCAGCTTCACAGATAAAGAATAGAGGGAAAAGATTGATTTCTTTTTAAAAAAAAAATCCTTGCTTTCCTTTTTTTAAAATTTTATTTATTATTTATTTTGGCTGTGTCGGGTCTTCGTTTCTGTGTGGGGGCTTTCTCTAGTTACGGTGAGCTGGGGCCACTCTTCATCGCGGTGCGCGGGCCTCGCACTGTCGCGGCCTCTCTTGTCGTGGAGCAAAGGCTCCAGACGCGCAGGCTCAGTAGTTGTAGCTCACGGGCCTAGTCGCTCCGCGGCATGGGGGATCCTCCCAGACCAGGGCTCAAACCCGTGTCCCCTACATTAGCAGTCAGATTCTCAACCACTGCGCCACCAGGGAAGCCCGGAGGGAAAAGATTTTTTTAAGTCAATTATTAAAACCAGGATAACTCATTCTTCATGAATCAGAGATCAGCTACTCCAAATGTCCTTAGTGTTGGTGATCGTCAATGTCATATAATACATTTGAACTCATTCTGGATTCAAAGTCTACTTTCTCACCTCTTAAAACGTACCGTCTATTGACAGAAAACATGCACGAGGTTAGCAGAGATGACAAAACACGTTGAGATAACACATAAACAGCTTGTCCTCTGGATCGTGCAACATGGTGCCCTTTAGTGCTTAAAGGAGAGAGAACCTTTCTTTGTTTCTTGGAGGGAATGTTAGCTAAATTCAAGTATATAATATATCCAAGCAAAAAAATACTTGTCTGGAATTAGAGATCCTATTCTGCAAGAAAACTAGACTCTTAAGTGAATTTCAGGGTTACTTAAAAGGTTAAGACTAAATTTTCTGAATATATTTACAAAATACGGAAAATAAAGATCTGCTGGGAGAGCAGCATGCTGGGGTATACAAGCCATAGGTAGCCCTCCCAGCCATTCTGCAGATTCATGCACCTTGAGGCTGAGTCATTCTTGCAAAATACCGTATAGGAATTTTCACTTCCTCTGTCAACCAGCAAAGAACCTTTGGGCGAGTTGAACAGAAAACTACTTTTCTAACTCCTGTGTTGTATTAGATATTGGATTCAGTGTTCCCTTTTGAAAAAGCCTTATTTGACCCCTAGCCATGACACACTCGGTCCCAATTTAAAGTCTCTTTTATACACTGAAAAGAAGATGCTGTGAGATATTCAGATGCCTATTGTCTGGGCTGTCATGACTATGATTCAGCTAAGGTTTGCTGAGGGTATTGACATTCTTGGAGGAAGGGCACTGAAGTGCACTGCACAGGCCTCTGGGGAATCTCAGTCCTCTCCTTATGCAAAGATACTCTCAGATACTTCAGAACTGTGGTAAGATTATGCTTTAGAAGGTGAGGAAAGTGCTTTTTTTCCCCTCCAGGTGGGACAACGAATACAACTTCTTGACCACTGTAACAGCTTTTTCAGAGTTTCTAAAGATCAAGTCCACAAACATTTTATTTGCCCTGAAATTTTCCTATTGAGAGAAATTAATCATGCTGCCCTGTTCCTTAAACTTCCACTTACCTTCAGGTTTCTCCCATAGTCACATTTCTCTAAGGAGCACAGATTTCCTTTTAAACTTGCAAAAATAAGATGCAGACCATATTAATAATTGGGCAGCTTCCTGCACTGGTGTTTATTTTATGGTAATTCATATTGCAGAATATGCCTTTTAAATGAGCATCATTTATGTAACAAAAGTATAGCAAAAGTCATCTAACTCCTTGCTACTCAAAGCTTGGTTGTATGCCCAGTGACTGTTGAAAGCATTGGTAGTTGACCAGGTCAACAAGGATTCAAGAGTCTGGGTGGGAGGCTAGCTTTCAGCACTAGAGCAAAAGGCCAGATCTGAAAGATTCAAACTACATTTAAAAAACTGAAAGTTTTAGGGCTTCCCTGGTGGCACAAGTGGTTGAGAGTATGCCTGCTGATGCAGGGGACGCGGGTTCGTGCCCCGGTCCGGGAAGATCCCACATGCCGCGGAGCGGCTAAGGCCGTGAGCCATGGCCGCTGAGCCTGCGCGTCCGGAGCCTGTGCTCCGCAACGGGAGAGGCCACAACAGTGAGAGGCCCACGTACCACAAAAAAAAAATGAAAGTTTTACTGGAGACGACATTGTCAACCAGTGTATTCCCACCCAGAAACTATATGCCCAAGGATATTTTCTAAGTATTGGTTCTCTTCTTTTTTTAATCATCAAAGCTGTTCCAGTGCTGCTATCCCTGAAAAAAATATATATGTACTCTGCAAACACTTTTTTAAAATTATGTGTGTCCCCTAGATAGTCTCCATACCTCTAATAGTATTTCTCTTTTGAGTATAGTCTAAGAATATTTTTTTTCTTCTCAGTTTGAGAGATTTAAGGAAAAGAAAATCTAATATCACTTTTAATCATTATTTAACCTTAAAAACTGCAGTATTGTCACCTAGAGTTAAGATTCCCACTATGTTTTCTCCTTTAAGTAGTGGGCCTTGTCTCTTGCGTTGTAGCAACTCTTTCCTATTTTGGCCAAGCCCACAAGCACCTGTAAAGGGACCCTACCTTCTTATAGCAGCTCCTGGAAGATTTCCTTTTTCTCTATCCCTTACCCCCCCCCCACCCCCCGGTCTCTCTCCACCACAAAGGATTCTTTTCAGTCTCATAAGTTCACCTACCCATGCTAGAAAATAAAAGAATAAGTGCTATCTGGAGCCTTGCAAAATGATGAAAGTCTCCATTCCAAAGATTTTTCTAACACGAGTTTTCTCACTCCACATGAACCCTAGCTTTACATTTCTTGCCCCACCTAACACAAAGGAGATTCACCTTTGATTCGTCTCAGTGGCCGATTGCCAGGTATGCTGTATCCAGCTTGAGAACTGAGCCCTCAGGGGAGAGCTCAGACTGAAAGACCAACTCTAAGAACCTGCCATGTGCCTTTGGCATGTGTCTGAGCACGTAAGACCCTCTATGCAGCCAACTTGAGGATATGCTGGTTCTGATGCATACATGAAAGAAAATCTAGGGCTGAGTAGTGGGTGTGTGTTTCTAAACCTCTGTGTGGGAGGCATGTCTCTGAGTCTAGTCAGTTCTACCCCTGAACTGTGTTTCCTCTCTGTCTTCAGCTGTGACAATAGAGATAGAGTAGGAGTTCAGATCTTTATCCATCCACTGGTACTTGAAATGTAACAGTGCCCTTAACAATTCATTTCCTATTCTAGAATCTAACTTTCCGAGCTGATTGTGTCCTACATGGGATGAACGTAGCGTCCTGCCTAACTGACTCAAGTACAAACTGTATATTTAATTGTACTTTTATTCATTTTCGGTCTGGCTCCTATAAAATAGATTTTAAAAATTTAATGGTAAAACTCATTTTTTTCTAATATAGTCAAATGTCATACCACAAAATTTTACTGAATTACCATCCAAATTCCTTTCTTCCCTGGGAGGAACATCTAGAACTATAAAGCAAGGAAATTATAGCTCTTGTAATTCACTATAGCTCTCTAATATACGTACAGCACAGAAAATACATGACTTAATATCTTGACACATTAAACCAAGAGCTTAAATGGGCAAGATGTGGAGGTAAACGAGCTTCTTTGTACTTTCTGTTAATCTTTGATGCTTCTCTTCTGGTCCCTCTGTATCTGCACAGAAGTTTTTCTTTTATAATTTAAGTAAAAACCTTTGTGAATTAAGGGGCATATCTTCAAATGTTCCATATGAAGAGATGACTAGTGTCAACATCTGATTCCTTCCTACTCATAGCTGACACATCTCTACACCTAAGCATCTAAAATGCTCTAGGCTGAAATCATTACCTAGTGGACCACTTGCAAGTGAGACTGGAAATCTCCTCATCTCTTTTAATTAATAACTCACCCATTTTGACTCTTCCTTTTTTTTCTATCCTTCATCTTCTTGGCTTAGATATCACCTTGTATATTCAATCCATTCTGTTTTATTTTTATGGTTCCTCTTTTAATAAGCTGTACTCACATTACAAAAATATGATTTAGTACCAATTTTCTTGGGAAAATAAATACTATTTAGAATATATTGGGATGAAACAGGCCCTTCTGAGTTTGCCTGGAAACTATTCCTATGGGAAAATGAATTCAAAGATTCAATATCGAATTACAAATACAATATAGAAATGTAAACGACATGTAAGTTCAGGCATGCTAAGTGATTTTTCTGGCCCTATTGCTCTTACAGAGGAAATATCACTCCTGAAATATCCCATCACCGATTAAGGACATGATCAGAGTTATATTAACCCCAACACTTCATTCAGGGAGTATGGCTTCAAGCATTCGAATTGCATCCATCAATGCTTCATTTATAAAGTGTCTATTAAGCATCTATCAATATGGCTGCCAGTTCAAAACAAAAAACATGAGTTCAGTCCTGCTTACTTTTGCAAACCCCAGTCTCCCCATCCCCTATAAAAGGGGGAGACATAATAGAATCTCTTGAGTGGACAATGACTGAATATGTAGTTTGGATAAATCTCTTCAGGCAATTCTGATACACCCATCCATGCCCATTTGAGAAGCCCTGTTCTATATCCTTTCTGTTGGAAATTTCATTTACTCCCATGGCTTCAAATAACTTTAATATGCAAATAACCCTCAAGTCTATACTTTAACATAGTTTTCTCCCCTGAACCCCCAAACCTTCTGCTTCTAGATTGCCTCCTTTAAAGTGGTCCCTCACGTAAAATTTCTTCAAAATCAAACTCAGGTTCAGCTGCCCTGTATATTGAACTTTGCCTAGGTTTCTACTTCAGTTGATATCACTGTGCGCATAGCTGCTGATATTGGAAACTTAAAGGCATTATTTTCTCTTTCCTTTGCTGTGTCTTAGAACGTAACATCTGTCTGTCTCAGAGTCTAGTTAGTTCTTTACCCACAGTGTATCTTGAAACTGTCCCATGTTCTTGGTCTCCACTGCCACTCCCTAGAGACAAAACCTTTACTGACTGGTATTTAAACAACTGCCAATGTCCAATTGCAATTCCATCCCTGGTACAGTTCTTCAGTTATTATTCTAAAGCAGAAATCAGATAACTTCGGTCCTTTCCTTGAAAACTTCGAAGGTATCTTCATCACCTACCAGATTAAACTATTATAATGGGGGATATAACACTCTGCAACTCCTAACTTTATTTCATGATCTGCCACTTTCTCTCTCCCTTGAACTTGAAGCACAGAAAATTTCTGATTTCTAAAAAACATTTGTCCTCCAGTGCCTCTGCATATTTGAAGCTGCTCCATTTCGTAGGGCATAATATATAAATTGAGAATAGCAATTGTTATCTTACAGATTTGTTAGAGGGTTATTAAGTGAGATGTTTCTAAAGCCCTGAATACATATCCTAGTACAAAATTAATGTTCAATAAGTGGTAGCTATTTAATGCTGTTTGTTTTTACCTGACAGTTTTAATTTAGCATTATATTGCGAATATTTCTCCATGCTATCAAATAGTTTTTGAAAATATGATTATAAACTGCTGCATAGTAATAAATAACACGGATACACCTTAATTTATTATGCCAGGTCCCTATCGGTGAACATTTATATTGTTTTCAACTCTTTACTTTTATAAATAACACTATAATAAACATCATCGTACATAAATCTTTGAGAACACCTCCAAATATTTTCCTAGGATAAATTACTGGAAGTAGAACCGTTTAAGACTCTAGAAACTTATTGTCAAACTACTCTCCAGAGAGGTAACAACTGATGTTGCCACTAGCAGTATCTGAGAGCTCCTTCATTTGCACCCTTCCAAATATACCTAGCATATTCTTTCTCCCTCTCTCTTTACTAGTATAATGGTATCTTGTTTGTTTTTGTTACAACAACCAAATAGTCCTCCATATTTAATCCATTAGGCTCTTTTAGTAGCAGAGAGGAGAGAAACCCATTTGCCTCAAAGAATCTTGGAAGGTTTTATCAACCTGTCTTTTGGACTCATGGGAGTAGACTCTGTACATTTCAAGCTTTGTCCAAAGGGTTGCCTGACCTTTATTTAACCACATCTTAAATTAATCACCCCTACTATCCTACCAATCCCCAATCACCAACAACTAAATATAAAAGCCAGACCCCTCATATTAGAGCATTTTATGATTCCTTGACATTCATCCCTCATGCCATGCCCTCAAAATATAAAAATCCATATCCCATGATAAATGGCAGGGTAATTTTATTAGGAGTAATAGAAGGGATGAGACTACTTAACCTCAAAATTGTGAGCTGAATCAAGGTTCTGTTTGAATCACTGGTATAAACGGTTGCTATCCAGCATCAAGGATCAGTTAAACACCAAAAATTACATAAATCCTACCTATCCACTGGCAAAAGAGATAAAGGCAAAATTATTTGATATTTGATATACTGTTTGCTAGCTAAGGAAATGTAGGATGATATAAGGCCACATAGTTCAACAGGATTATGTTTATCTTTTAGTCGTTGTCTCCCCAGCGTCAAGCATACTGTAAATCACTCAAAAAATATTGAATAAAAGAAGGAAAGAAAAAATATATATATAAACCAGATTTGGCTCTCAACTACTTTCACTTAAGCTGGGAGTCTTATAACAGCTCTCAAAATTCTGATTAAACCTCCTCTCAACATGTTTAGTTTGCATTATTGGATTGATAATAGATAAACATGGTTTCTAATTTCATTATTAGCCATTTATATATTCTTTTGTGAAATACCATAGCACGATATTCTTTAATATGCTATGACATATGTTACATGTATCCTTTGAGGAGCACATCTGCTTGTGGTAACTTAACCTAAGGAAATAAATGAAGAATTCCAGAAATAGAAAATGTATTAAATGTTTATTCCAGTGTGTTCTTACAAGCAAAAAAGGGGGGGAAAGGAAACAATTCATATATCCAAACATATGGAATTAATTAAATACCATGTAGAACATCTACACTTGAATACTATCCAGCCATTGAAACTGCTGTTATAAAAGTTTGCGTGCTTAAATATTCTATTTTTAATATATTAAGTGAAAACATTAGGTCACACAACTATACATGGAATGATGTCCTATCTCCCTGTTCTCTCTTGAACCTGTCATCAACCATTTCACCAAACGATATGAAGGTTACTAAAGACCTCTATGTTGTGAAATCCAGTGCTTACTTCCCGATCCCCTTCTTACTTGACCTATTGGCATCATTTGACCTAGATGACTGCACCCTCGTCCTTGAAACAGATTCAGAACTTGACTTCAGGAGAACCATGTGTTCTTGGTTCTCTTTCTTCAACGACGCCTCTTCCTTAGCCTCCTTTGTTAACTTCATTTCATATGTCACATCTTAAAATGAGTTCCCAGTCCTCAGTCCTTGATTCTTTCTACTGTCTTTACTCACCCCTGGGTGATTCCATCCAGTCTTCATGGCTTTAAACACCATCTATAAAAACTGATGTTGCCCAGATTTCTATGCTAGCCTGGACCTCTACTCTGAACTCCAGACTCTGAAATTGGCTGCCTATTTGATGTTACCAGTTAAATATTTAAAAAGCAGTTTTGATTAAACTTAAAAAATGAACTCCTGATGTTTTACCCTCAAACCTATTGCTCCCACAATCTTTACCATATTAAACAATGGCAACTCTATTTTTCAAGTTGAGTGATGATAATAATAATGGAGTGAGGTGGGTTGGGGGCCTTGGGGATGGGGGAGGGAGGGTTGAAAAGTGAAAAGATTTAAATATTTCTTTCTCCCAGTTTTCTTCCAAATCTGTTTGAACATTAGGCAGATATCCATAAGCTTAAATTTAGGCCTCTATAGCACCCACTTCTATGATATTAACTGTCAGTATTTCTCAACAAAAGTAATTCCTGAATTAACCTAAAAATGATGTGAGTTACAAAATTCCAGTTTCAAAATATGCTTATTTACAGTAAAAATTCTACCCATTGGTGAAATGTTAGACACATTCTGTTTCACTTCAGGAACAAGATGAGGATGTCCATTATTGCCCTATCTAATTCAGTATACTGGAGCTTCTAAACAGCATGATAAGACAAGAAAAAGGAATAAAAATATAAGAATTGGAGTGGAAGAAACAAAACTATTTTTCATGGATGTCTTGCCTACATTCAAAACCCCAAATTTTCTACAAATTATCTGAATTAATGAGAGACTGACAGTTTTGCTGAATGAAAGATCAATAAGTGCAAAAAAAATCAATTGCATTTCTAGAATAGGGATAGAAAATATAATTTTACAAAATGGATAAACAGACTAAATATCCTAAAGATATTAGTTCTTCCCAATTCTACCTAAACATTCAATGCAGTTTCAGTCATAATCTCAACAAAAATTTTAAAATTTATATGGAAGAAGAATGGCCAAGAAAAACAATATGATTGAAAAGGATGCATATAATGGATTAAAGACTTACATATAAAGGCAAAACTTTAAAACGTTTTGAAACAATAAAGAATATTCTTTTTATGCTTTTGAGAAAGGGATTTATTCAATAAACATGTAAGCCACAAAGGAAAAGACCAATAAAATTAACTATAATAAAATTAAGAACTTCTGGTTCTCAAAAGAGACATTAAAGGAAGTTTTAAATATACAGCTTAGGAGAAGGTATTTACGACATAACCACCAAAATGTTCATTTCCAGAACATACAACTCCCACAAATTAAGAAAATAAAAAAAAAGTAATACCCCCAAATGGGTAACACATATGAAAAAATATTTCACACAGGAGGACACAAGAATGAAAAGATGCTCAAACTCATTAGCAATCAGACCTGAAAACTAAAACAAAACACAATGGATACCATCTCTCATACACTAGGCTCAAAAAAAAAACTAATGACATAGCCAAGAGTTGGTGGGGATGAGAAGCAATAGAAACTCTTAAACACTGCTCTTGGGAGAGTAAATTGACACAAAATTATGGAATTCTCAATAAAGTTAAAATGCACATACCCTGTCACCCAGTATTACCAGTCCTAGATAATATATCTTCGAGAAACTTTTGTACATGTGTACCAGGAGACATGAATAAGAGTATTCATAATGACTTTATTTTCAACAGTAAACTATATGTAACACGTCTATCAAAGGAGGATTAATAAATAATTGTGAAATATTCATATGATAAAACACTATGACAGTGCAAGTAAATGAACAGTTCTGTGCAGCAATATGGATGAATCTCAGAACACTGAGTGATTGAAAAGCAAGTCATGCTAGGGCACATACAGCATGATACCACTCATAAAAATGTTCAAAAACTGGGAATATTAAAAAATACGTTGTTTAAAGTTAAAATCAAATCTATGGAGAAAAGCAAGGGAATGAAACACAACTTAGAGTAGTGTTTGTCTCTGGTGAATATTGGGGGACATTGCCCGGGATGGTTTGGAGAGAGACTTCACTGTAAGGATAATGGTCTATTTAAGATGTTATGGATTCCAGGTGTTCACTTGTGATTCTTTATAACTTACCTAAACATTGCATATATTCTCCTATATATACTATATAAGTTAGAACTTTTGGTCTCAAGTTTGGCCAAAGTTTACTATGTTTTGTTGTAGCAATCAATTACTACCTAAATGTCCTGTTGATTATATCCTCAGGCAAGAGGAAGCTAGGATATAGTTAGGGTGGCCCACTTACCTGTATCCTCATTCCCAACCCCTCATCTTCTCAAAGTGCTAGGTGAGAAGTCATGCCTGTACCTTCCACTTGCCTCTCCCCTTCTTCTGCTCTGCTCCCTGCCATGGGAGGGGGACCTATACAGGCACGGGAATGCCTTCCATTCCCTTTGATTTCTGGTTGGTTCAGGTCGCTGGAGAGCCCTAAAAGGTGATTGGATGGAAGGAGAACAGTGAGATCAAGGTATTCATCACCCTCATTCTTTTCCCACCAAAATTGTCCTCCAGCTGACTGATGCCCGGATTAAATGTCACTGCTTTTCTCAGGCTGTCAACCTTACATGACTTTTCTAGGTTCTGATAAGTTTCCTCATCCCTTCAGACCTAGAGGGTCTACTAGTCAACCTCATATTAAACTGTGCCAAATACGTGGTTCCAGAAACCTATACCTCTGCGAGTAGCCCCTTTGTAATTAAACCCTTGTGAGGTATTCTGAGTGTGGCATCTAATTCTTGTTGGGGACCTTGCCTAATATAAAATGGAGAGGGATGGAAAGAAAATTAGGGAAAATCACGTATAAAAAGATTTTTTTTAAGTATTTGGGGTGCAATGAATAGTTTTTTGTTTAGAACCTGAAAACGATATTAACTTTTTTTTTAATGGGGAAAATAAAAAGAATGATAGGGGTCTTAATTCAGAGCCATTTGTTCACTTATTCAACAGGGAAGTGACATGTTGAACAGTGTTAGAGGAAGACGATTCTGGTAGCTTTATGTAGGAAAAACTGTGGAGCAAGGTCCTGGAAGGAAGAAGTCCCTGACTTAGCAGGCCAGTAGGAGCTGGCTTGGTGAAATGAATCTTAGAGTGCATATTTGAGGAGCTATCCAGTCAGGTCCCTTTATACACCTAGTCCCACATCGCGACTGCTCTCGTCTGGCGTGCCTCATCTATGAAGTAAAGTCTGTCTGGATGTCAGGCAAAGGGATAACATGACATGAAAGAAGAGGAATTTAGTTACACATCTCTTTTTTGCTGCCAATATTTTAATTTGTATCCTTATCACCGCTAATTGTTATCACCCTGTGCAAGGCCTTTAGCAGCATTTCATATTCCACTGTAGGTGTGTTTTGAGCCTTTATTGTACCAACACAAATACTTATTAGTGTTTTGCTCTGCATCCTTTTAAATTGAGTCTTTTATATTGTTACTTTGCCCACAGTGGACTCTGAAATGTCTCTCTGTTTAGCACCATCTGCAGATTTAATTAATGTGCTGTTTTGCTCATCTTCTAGATGATTAATAAAGATGTTGAATAGAATCGAGCTTAATACCATAACATGTGGCACCCTGTAGCCACTTTCTGCTAAATGAACTGAAATGCAGTTTGCTTTTATACCTGCTCATGGCTTTTTGTGATATTCTTAATCCATCTAAAAAGTGTTTTTCTTGAATCAGATTCGGATTTGCAAATCTGAATTGGAAGTTTCCCTTAGAAGAAATAACTCATCTGTGGATTGCATTACCTGCACATTACCAACCTAGCCCAATGCTGTGTGCAAGTCAGTTTAATGTAGATTTCTATGACGATGAAACCTACCTTTTTCTAACACATTTGAGATTCTCTAAGTGTTCTTGCAGTTGCTTTATAATTTAGCCTTTTCAACAACCAGTGACTTTTCATAAAGCAGGTAGGTTCTATATTTCTCGTGAGGAACTTGACACTCTGAAATTAATTTACAGAAAGCTAATGATAGTTCCAGCTTTAGGATTCTGGAATTCATACTTGCTGATGCCTAATTTGGCATTCTAACTGGTTGAAATATGCTGCCTCAAGTTTAAGTCATTAGCAGCTTGGGGGAAGAATTTCTGCTACCATATCTTCAACTCAGTGTTTGGGAGCAAAAGTTAGATTTTATAAAGGCCCAGCAACGTAAATTTTAATTTTTCTCAACACTTCTGTGGTGTTTCTTACTAATTCTTAGCCACATATTAAAGGCAAATAAATGAGAAAAGGTAGATCTTGTAAATATCCTCCTATAAGCAGCATATATCAATGCTTGTAGATCAGCCCATAGATAAGATTATCTTTCTGTTCGCTTAACAGAATGTACATGGTAGTTCAGAGTCAGCTAAGTTAAGGGCTAAGTTATTAATGCCAGTTTATTACTTATGAGTGGGTTGTTCCAGCTGATTTTCTGCTTCATAGGAGAGGATTACTAGCCTCCCTTAAGCTAGGTCCTCTCCCTTCTGCTGTTCAATGACCAACCCCCTGAATTCATCCCAAGGCTACTCAGACCTCTGGCCTCTATTAGCCAGCACTCAGTTTCCTCTACAAGGGGAAATGCCAGGAGCTGACAGCATATTCTTCACTTGCTCTTGCCTCTAGGATGATTGGCAGTGGAAGGTTTCTCAGCTTAGCAGTACTGCTGATTTCCACCTCACTGCGGGGCTCCTTTGTGCATGAGGCTGTCAGGAACTCCTGGACATGGGTATGTGAGGGACTTCTCTGAGCCCAGCCCAAAAACCATGATAAAGAGGTGGATGTAGAATCAGAGCCATAAGCAGCAAAGCTGAGTATTTCTTCAGTTTCTGTCTCTGGCTAGTTCTTAGCACACTATTACAATCAATTGTATGACCCTTGGGCAAATTATGCATCTTTAGTTTTTCTCACCTATAAGGAAAATAATAAAAGTAGAAACTTCAGTTGACACAAAATGTGTAATGTACCAGAAAAGTAAAATGAATAAATGCATATTCTTGCATGTTAGCTCTCCTTTCTGTCTCATAAGCCGTTGCAACTCTCTACTAAAATTAGTCACCAAATTGTTATATTATGAAGGCACACACCTTCTTAAAGGAGAAATTAGTGTAGCACAGCATATAAGCAAACAGTAATTTTTGGTAAAGTTTTTATATACCTTTGAATAATAAGCAGAAAATAAAGCATGCTTTTTTAGCTTTATGTTAATAAACTTTTAAATGAAAGTCATTATTAACCAAAGATAAAAATAGAAAGAAAATGTGCCAAGCCAATTGTTTAAGGTACAAGGTAGGGTTTGGTGTATAAATCATAGCACTTACCTCTCCTACTTAGTCCAAATCTTCATCACAGGTTCTATACAAGAAAATTGAATCAAATGTGGGTCAGACTTCAGCTAGATTGATGGTAAAACTTGATTGGACAACGCATCAGGGACTTGAGTCCAAAATGAGATCTCCTTCTTCTACAAGGATGGCCAGGTCCACTTAGTCAACCTGATTTGATTTATCAACTGGATATCGGAAGAGATAGGTGAGCCACTGTACCTGAGGAGAGGTGGTTTCCTCTGTGGGGTGGGGTAAGAACAGGTAGGGGAAAGGGGAGTCAGTGAAGGAAAAAGGGGGAAAAAATGGTGGAAACTTCTTCCACCAGAACTTCTGAGGACGCTGTTGTATCTTAGAGATACAGGGCTAGGTGGCAAATGATAATCCTTACATTATCACCTGCCACAGTCATAGATATGATGCATTTGCTTGATTGATACAGTTGGGGTCAGAGCTGTTCTTGGACAAATTGGGATTTTTTTTGCCAGTAAGAACATTTAATGGAGAACCCATCTTTTATTTAAAATTCTCTAAGATATTCAGTCTCATGAGTTAATAAGGAAGAGTGAATAATAAGTTATTTAGCATCAACTTTATACCAGCACTTTACATATATTATCTCATTCTCTTCCTATCCAAATTGTATGACAGATACTGTCACAAATATTGTACTGAAGAGGAACCCAACACCAAGGCAGTGACCAAGGTCATGTAGATGGAAAGAGGCGGAGACAGGATTGAGGTCCAGCTATGGCTGGTCTCAAAGCTGTTAGAGCAGACTGTTTATGTCCAGTTGGTGAAAACAAAAACAGACACATTCACATGCTTATAATGTATAATCAACAAACTGTGGAACTTGGAGATATAGTCTGGCTGAAAGAATCCCATTCATTTTCCAGCAAGTATTTCCCTGGTGTATCTGCCATTTCATGGCGTTTCTCTGTGCTCATTTCAAATTATTATTTTTTAAAATCAGAGCTCACCATCTTTGTCAGGTATTATCTGATGGTACTGAGTACCACCCACACCCTTCTAAGCTCTCCCATGAAGGAGCTAAAACCCAGGAAATTACATTCCCCAAACTCAGTATAACTGAGGGCAGGTGTGAGTGAAGACTGAGTGTACAGGGCTTCCAGGCTTCCTCCTGAACACAAGCCAAGCCAACGCTGTAGACAGACAGGATCATCTGTTTCTTTGGGACTTCTGCCCTTCTGGTTACTCTGAAAGCCTGCAGAGCCCTCTCTTTTCTTTCTTCCTTTTAGCTCTTCGAATGCTTGTGTAAGCCTGTAATTTTCTATATTAAATTTGTTCCTGCTTTTAAAAAAATCTATCCTAGGGGCTGTCAAATGAGAGCACACGGGACAATTCTGAATTCTGGTTCATGGTCTGTTTTTGTAAATGCAGATTTATAAGGACCCAGGTACACCTACCGATTTATGTGTTGTCTGTGGCTGGTTTTCCTCTGCAATGTCAGAGTTGAGTAGTTGCAACAAGAGACCAAAGGACCCATAATGTAGATAGAATAATGGCCTCCAAAGATATCCTTGTCCTAATTCTAGGAACTTATGAATGTTCATTTACATGGCAAAAGGGACTTTGCAGATGTGATTAAATTAAGGATTTGAGATGGAAAAATCATCCCGGATTATCTGGGTGAGCCCAGTATCAGGGTCAGGAAAGGAGAGGTTTAAAGATGCTGTGCTGCTGGCTCCAGAGGGAAGAAGGGGCCATAATCTATGGAATGTAGGTGGTCTTGGAGCTGGAAAATGTAAGGAAACATATTCTCCCCTCAAGCCTCTAAAAGGAGCACAGCCTTGCCAACACTTTGATTGTAGGACTTCTGACTTCCAGAACCGTGAAATACAAATTTGTGTTGTTTTCAGCCACTACGTTTGTGGTAATTTATTATAGCAGCACTAGGAAACTAATGCAGTTAAGTGTAAAGCCTAAAATATTTACTATCTGGCCCTTACAGAGTAAGTTTGCTAACTCCATTTCTGCTAAACACAAATGGCCCTGATTAGTGATAGAATCTTATTTTCTGGGTCAATGAACAAACAAGGTTCTCATTGGGCAAAGACTGCCATGTCCTTTGTCTAAAGACCCGCATATTGTCATTAGTAATAATTACCCAGATCTCACTGGAAAAGCACTTTAAAAAAATCTTTTGTTCCTATCTTCTCTTAATTTTATATGAACCTTTAAAAAATTTTAGTCTTTATCGCATTGATTTTTAGGAAATATATATATTCTGGATAGTAATTGTCTATGATACATGTTCCAAATAATTCTTTTTCTTGTGTTTAACATTGTATTTTTTATGTAGATGAGTTTATAATTGTTACGAAGGAAAATGTATCAGTCTTGTGTTTTAAGAAACTATTTCTCTTCCTAAGGTCATAATATTTTCCTATAATTCTAATATTTAAATTTTTTTTCATGTTTAGATCTACAATATAACAGAAAAACATTTTATAAAGCATTTTTTATTGAACTAACACTTTTCTGCAAGGGAGAAAAAAATTAACCATTCATTGAAAATTCGGTTACTGCAACATTGATATGAAATGCCAATTTTGTCAATCTCACTGGGGAAGCATTTTGAAAAAAAGTATCTGTTTTCTCCATTGACTGTTCAACGTACGTATTCTTCATCCCTCTTACATCTGCCCAGTTACCACATTTTCCTTATGGGGCTTCTCCAATCCCACCATTTTCCTTCCATTCTAATGCATTCAGATGATCTTTCTTGCTCATGACCTTGGTCAGGCCTCTCCTACCATTTGCTTCCATTTTCTCTTAGCATAAAAGTCTGATACTTCACTGACCACACAGTATGACTTTCAATTATTTCCCTCTCCTTCGTCTCCTTCCTGCACCTTTTGTTATCCATCATGTTGCTTCCTGTTTAACTTTTCTGGTCATTATTCCAAATGCTTCACAATTTCCAAAAAAGCCTATAGTATACAATTTAGAATAGCACACACCTGTCCCTCTCTGATCATCCGTTTCCTGCTAACACTCTCTATTGACCACCAAAAAGGAAGTGCTTGGGTGACATATCTTTGAATTATACAGGACAGCTTGGCAGCTACCAAAAATTTTCTCCGCACAGATTGATCGTCTCAGACAATTCTAAAAACACATCTGTCCCCAGTGACTTAATTTGCTTGATAGTAAATCCATTGTAATCTACTCAGATAACAAGTTGCTATTTATATCAAACTTGTATCCAATTCTGAGATGTTAAATATAGGATCCTCCACATATCCTGACACTCATTTCTAGTAAAACATGGCGTACATGGGAATGAACGTTTAAGTTTATAGAGAACCAGCTGCAAGGCAAAAGGGTTTAAAGCACCAGGTCATAAGAAAGCCACAAGAAAGGCCTCTATTTCTAAACTAAATAGAGAATTAAAAATTTTCAGAGCTAGGAAAGACCTTACAGATCATCCACTGCAATCCTTCTTATCCTAGAAATGCGGGAACTGACCCAATTTGAGAACCCAGATGACTCGTTCAAAGTCCCACAGCCAGCCAGGGCGGAGAGTCAAGCTGGAACCCCAGGTTTCTGACTTCAGCCTGCAGGTCAGGGCTCTTCCTACCATACCCTGAAGCAGCACCAGAGCGTCTGCTATGGACACCAATGGTTCCATCCATTTTCTCAAAACAAACTTACTACATTTAGAAGATCAGAAAAACACGTTGTACTATATCCACTAAACAACCAGCCCTGAATGTTGATAAGTACTTTTGTGTGTGCAAGTGTGTCTGTTGGAGGGGTTGACAGAATGACCACTGCAAATAACCTGAGTAGTGGACTTTAGAATATGAGGAAAAAAGGGTCTTTGTTTTATCAAAAGAAAAGTCATTCCAGAAAA
This sequence comes from Phocoena sinus, assembly GCF_008692025.1. Taxonomy (NCBI): domain Eukaryota; kingdom Metazoa; phylum Chordata; class Mammalia; order Artiodactyla; family Phocoenidae; genus Phocoena; species Phocoena sinus. The sequence continues at coordinate 105,128,863 of NC_045764.1, read as the reverse complement.
TTTTCTAAATCCAATGTTACGGATAAGTAGCCTAAGTTGGGGATGTTACAAAGGATAAATTGGACCAGGGTTGTCTCGTTGCTGTTGATTTTCTATTTATCTCAAGAGTCTTTGCAAAGAGACATGTTTCATTCTGAACAAGTGTCAGTGACATTAATTAAGAAAAAGTAGTGGGGAAAGGAAACTACGGTGGTGTGTTAACTTGTCACTGGTTCTCTAGTACCTTAAGCACTTCATCTGAAAAGCTCCTTTTCCTTCTAACTTAGACGAAAGTTTACAGTCTAACAACAGGGATTGCCAACATAAGGAAACATAACTTCATTTTGAAGACTATCTGTAAAAACCCATGACTGTTATGTTTAACATTTGACTAAATTTTGACCACATGTAGCATAAACTACCATTCAGACGTTTCCGTATGCTACTATTCCACTTAATATGACCAGCCATTGAATGTGGACACATACATGTAACAATAAGGAGAGAAATCACAGTGTTATAATAATTTCACATAACAAAATGTCACCTGAGTAATTTTATAACTGTATCAATTAGCTTTATGTCTAAGAAATGTGGTTCATTAACTTATTAATTATTCATTGAAAGATTAGTCACATTTAAGGACAGAAATACCAGGTACAAAGACAATGTAATATAAGTCACACTTCACTAAAATGACAGAATGCAGTAAAATATTTTATGTTACATATTATCCCTCTATTATCATACTGTGTCAGCCTAATAAAATTAGTAGTGAGACCCTACTTTGTATCTTTAAATTTCAGGGTCTGATATTATTCAAGTTTTTAAAACATTTGTTGAAAAATACTGAGTGAGGATCTGTTATGTGCCTAGCAATGTGCCTGGCTCTGGGGGAAAAACAAGGCGTTGGATGTGATCCCTGCATTCAGAAACATAGTTAATTCTCTTTCTGCAGATTGTAACCATGATCTTTTTAAGACTGGTTCCAGCTGGCCAAAGCCCCCATTGAAGGTATGATGGCAGGTAGTGTCTGACCAAGAGGTATGTGGAGTCAAGCTGCACACACTCTGTATCCCTCACTGTACAGAATAGGTATATTCCATCTAAGTGAGCCATAGGTTCTATTCTCTATAAAGTAGATCTTATTTTCATACTTTTACATTTCTCTGTAAATTATAGCTTCTCTTCCTACTTTCACATTGTATACGTAGAAATTCCCTTATTGAAAAAAAAAGAATAGACTGAAATTTTGGTGACGGATTGATACGCACTGCACAGGGTAGTAGAAAAGTCACTAGTCGTGAAAAGGGGAGACTTGAGTGCTAGCCAGGGGGCCATGTAATTTATAGCCCATATCAGGGCACCACTGAGAGTGAAGGGGGTGCTGCTACCAATTATGTCAGGACCATGCATATAAACTGAGACTGTCCCTGGAAAACCTGGACATAAACTCATCCTACTTCTCTCCCCAGGTCCGCCATACATAAACTATTCATGGATGAGTAGTCAGTTCAAGATATACTACTTCTTAAAATGTTCCACTGGCTTTCCTTCATGATTAGAATAAAATCTAAAGTCCTTCCTTACGAAGACCTGCATGGCCCTCTTCAGTCAGTCGAGGCTCAGAGTAACTGACATCTCCTTGGCCTTGAACATTCCTCCCAGACAGCTTCAGGGCTCCATCCTTCTCTTCATTCAGGTCTCCTTCAAATGTAACCTCTCAGAGGCACCTTTCCTGACATCCTACATAAAACAGCAACTCTTCGCACACAGGTACTTCTGTTATTCTGTTTTTCTCTTCTTAACAATCTACTACTTGACTTACGCTATGTATCTATTTACTGTTTGTCTCTAGGATGTTAGATACGTGAAGTCAGGAACTACTTCTTGTTCAATATTTCATTACATCTCCAGGACCGACAAGAGCATCTGACATTTTAGCAGCACTTGATAAATATTTGTTAAATGTTGACTGGATGAAAGTATTCATAAAAACACAGACACTAATTCCTTATGTTCTGTAAAAAGGAGTCTGAAATACCTGGTATTTAATTTCCAGTCTGTGAATCTTAAGTGTTGGCCTTGAATTAGGTGCAGTGTTTCTACAGGATCTTTAAGAGCCTTTCAAGTGTTACCTGTTTTCCAGTTCTTTTCTCAGCTTCTGCATGCACAGACTCTGTACTCTCATAGCTGATACAGACCTTAATGATAGCTCTTCTCATATGAGCCATCACCAGTCAGAAAAGGATCAAGACACAAGAGAGCAAAGTGTACTTTGGCAGCTAAATAGGAAGTCTGGTATGGGCAGAATGGGGTAAATTGACAGTGGAAATTCAGGCAGAAGTTAGATGTTGGAGGCCAAGTTTTGTAAGACAAATTAGCAATTTGTATTTATCCTAAGGCAATGGGTGGTCATTAAAGAATTTTAAACTGAGGAGTGATGGGATCAGAGTTGCATCTGCAAAGGATAAACCTGGCTGGCTTGTAAAGTATAAAGTGTAGGATACCAAGACTAGCCTCAGGGAAGCCCTGAAGCATTCACTGCAACTGTCCCATCTTAAATGATCCTGGCCTGAGTAAGGGTGGGGAAAAAGGATCCGGGATGGATCACCTCTTTGCATCTCTTTCTCCCTCTATCTCAATCTCTCTCTCTCTTTTAATGATGTTATTGCCTCTCTAGATTCAGCTGTTTCTATGAAAGGAAACAAAATACATTGCGGCTCTCTGTAGTAGATATACCATAAGCATAGCAACTCAGTAACTGGATTAGTTACTCTAAATTCGTGCTTTCTTTCCAGATTGTACCAAATTACCTTTTTTTTAAATGACATTCTTAGTGAAGTAGATTAATAAATTTAAGGTATAAGATAAAACAATGTTGTTATAGCCCAAAGTCATTAGTTAGCCTATCATTTCAGTAGTTTGTGAACACTCTGATACCCCATGGACCTATTAAAGGGGTCCAAAGAATCCTGTTTAAGAACCTCTGCTCCAAAAGAGTGGTGATGACTGAATACCTGGTTCCTGGGTAGGTGTGTTTAAATTAAGACCGTCATGATAGGAATCATATAGGATATGTGCTTCAATGTTTATTTGAGCAATACTTGTTTTCTGACACCCTCTGGTGCCTGGTTTACAGCCAGTGGGTCCCAGGGTATACAGCCCTTCTTCTCCTCCTTTCCCCAATTCTCATTGTGTGTGTGTGTGTGTGTGTGTATACATGCATGTTATATGCATATGTTTGTATATACACATATTTTGAGAGAGAGAGAGAGATTGAGATGGGGAAAGAGAGAATATTTTCTCTCTCCAGAATAGAAAAGATGATGTATGACATATGAAATGATTCAGAGATGTGAGGCTTATTCTATATTCTGAAAGCACCTGGTACGTCTACCGTTTTCAGTTTCTTCTTTTGCAAGACAGAGTTACCAGTTAAAATGCAAAAGATGCTGGAGGGCTAATCCACTAGTCTTTTACCTCAAGTAGTTGATTACATTAGTTCTGTCATCTGTGGGTAGGGGGGCTTTAAGGATAAGTGATGTACAGGAAGTAATTTGTCAGAACAATGTAATAATATATGTTCACTAAAGAATATTTAGAAAACTCAAGTAAGTACAAAGAGGAAAACTTAAATCATAATTCCATCAATCAGATATAAACACAATATTTTAATAATGGACTCTTATATTTCATATTTGGTCTTTAAAAATTCTTTTAAATGGCTATAGAATATTCCACTTTCTGGACATAACACAAGTAGGTAAAAAGTCCCCAATATCAAAACTTTCAATTTTTAATTATCATAAAGTAGCAATGGTTATTTTGTAGTTAAATATAAATGTGGAGTTGCTGTGTGAAAGAGTTTATGCACTCCAAGTTCTTTAATACATTTTACAAAATAGGTGGCATCTCCTTAGAACTCATCAGCAGGGTGTGAAAATACCCATTTAGTCAAATCTTTGTTAAATTGGGGAATTTTTGTTTTAAAATAATGCCTGCCAAGGTGGTAGATGAAAGTGGTGCTCTGCTATTTTTTTTTAAGTCAATTTCTTTGACTGCTAGTGAGACTGGCATGTTTTTTAATAAGATGCCATGATGGTGAAGCAGCAGAATGACTGCCTCCCTCCTTCAAGACTAAGTCGAGGAACACACATAAACAACTGGGTGAAGGCGCTGTGTCGAGCTGGTGTTGGAGGGATGCGGCTTTGACCTGAGACGAGGCAGCAAGGCGAAGCTCTAGGGGGATACTAAGAATTGTTGGAGTTCATCCCTTGCTGCTTCTTCATCCTTATCTTAGGACAGAGAAGTGCTTGATGACCTCTACCCTCAAAAGTGAGATCAGGGCAGAGTATAAGGAGCTGAGAGAAACGAGTGGGGATTGGCCAACTCAGGCATCCACACCCAAAAGGCTGGTTAAATGTTTATATAACTACAATATATAACATAACTACGATAAATATCAGTGAATTAAACTTACCTGATACAGCTGTGCAGATGAAGCGTATGTAAAACGTAAAGACACAAAAATGAAGAAAAGGATAGAAAATAACGTATCAGTCAAATGTTAACCTAAAGAAACTGCTGCAACCTAATATCAGACGAAATGAGTTTAGAACAACAAAAAAATTATGCTTACAGAGGGGCATGGCATCATGGTAAAAAATCAATTTACCAAAAAGATACAGCAATTTTCAACATCTTTGCAGCCAATAAAATAGCCTTAAATATTTTTTTTTAATGGATAAGTTTGCAGAGAGCGCTTATAAATACTATCATAGTGATAGCAACATACTTCTTTGGATTATTGATAGACTGAGCAGACATAAAAACACTAAGGGTATAGAAGATCTGAACATCACATTTTAAAACTTGATCTAATTGACATATAGAAGGTTCTGAGCAAAATACATCATATATATGATACATATTGATACATATATACGTATCATACATATACGATGTGTGTGTAGGAAAGAGATCTAATAGATCTGTGTAGTCTTAACAATTAAGTTTAAAGTTAATATGAAAACAGTAAATAGAAACAAAAACACAACAATTTAATATATTCCATGTGTTAATCTGTGGAAGCCAGTAAAAGATATTTCAAGGGAAATGGTATAGTCATAAATACTCCAAATTGAGAAGCTAACTGCCATAATTACAGGTAAAGTAGATATTATAGAGTGTTATCAACAATCATATTCCAATATTTTTAAAACTTACATTTAAAAATTCTAAGCATAAAATTTTAGCTGATAAATCAAACAATAAAGTTACTATACCTCAACCAAGTGGCGTATATCCAAGATATGCAAGGCTGGTTTAATATTAGAAAAAAAATATGAACGTCTTATAGATACAGGACAGGCATTTTATATAATTAAATGCTTATTCAAGATAAAAAAAAAAGACCTCTTAGTAAATAAGAGGAAATTCCTTTAACCTGATAGAGGTCTTATCTTTTTAAACAGATACTCTTCAAACATCATCTTAAATGAAGAAATAAATGTCAGATGTGATTGCCCTTATAATCAGGAATGAGGCAGAGAAGTCCACTATCCCCATTTCTATTCAAGATAATAAAATTCCGTTTTGAACCTATTTGATCAGGAAACATTTATGTTTCATAATTCCATGTCAGGGAGATTATGGATGCACACAATCTCTTATACATTGACCATTGACTTGTAACTTGGTAAAACCACTGTGGAAAATAGAAGGATGTTCTGTCTCAAAGCTGAACATTCATGTACCTTCGAACCTAGGTATGCAGATAACGCCTTGCCCACGCCCCATAGGAGAGCGGCACAAGAATGTTCATAGCAGCACTGTTTACAGTAGCAAGAACCTGGAAAGAACGCAAATGCATAGCAATAGGAGCAAAAAGAATGACCTATTGCACTAAAGCATGACATCCCTTATAGGAAGATAAAAACAACTAAAATAAAATTCTGTTTCTAGGAATACAAGTAAATGCAATGAAATAAAGCACTACATAAAAGGAAACAGGGAAATGACAAAGACAAGATTCAGGATGACAGTTTTTCAGGTGGTGGTGGGGAGGCAAGAGAACAGGATTGGAGGAACTACATGGTAACATGTAGGTTATTGTCAGGTCCTACCTTCGCTTTGTGTGGTGGGTTCATGGATGCTTATTACGTTATTAAAAATAATTATTGTAGCTAAATAACTGAAAACTTAGCATACATGGGTCAATGATGAGGTATGTCATAAACTTATGATTAATCTAATTCTACATACCTGAAGTTCAAGGAGAAAAATATAAGATTTTTAGCTATTTGAGTGCCAGAAAATGGTAAGGTAGCAAAAGGACACAGATAACTGGAGGGGCATTGAAAACAAACTTTACTTTTTTCATGTATTTGCCTAGTATTTACCCCACATAGAGCATCCAGGACATTGATGAACACAGGCATAAGTGCACTAACTTACCATCAGTGCTATAAGAAATAGCTAGGTTAATCTCTCCAACCCTTAGTTCTCATCTCAAGTAGTACATAAATATAGTATGTGAAACATTTTGGAAGGATAAATATCACAGAGACTTTGAAAGGTGCTATAAATAATTATGCATTTGCCTATTCACTAATATATCCAACAAACATATTAAGCCACAGCTCTGTATCCAGATATATTTGAGGCACCGGCGATACAAAGGTGGAGGGGTACAGCCCATATTCCAGAGGGGCCCCATTATACAAGGGAGACCACATATTGACCAATATAGTAAAGCCAAAAACCATAACTCCTGGGGTCAAAATATTTAAAATTAGAACTTTTTTCAGAAAATTCAGAGACAGACATCATCATTGTAGTTACACTAGAGGGAACTATGTTGGAACATAAAAGAAGGAATGACTACCTAGGATAATCGGGGAGGACTTCATGGTGGAAATGACCATGGTTCTTTGGAGTTATCTTATTAAATGACCTAAAGTGCACCATAAAGAATAAATGGAGTTTGCCAACCAAATAAGAGAAGGCACAATATGTACAAAACCATGGAGGTATGATAGCATATGGTATATCCTGGGAGTTTTTAAACTCTGCTTTGCTAAAGCCTAGGTATTATGGGGGAAGTGAATAGTGAAAGTAAGTCAGTTATCTTGGTGCTTTGGTCTGGCCCAGCCTACCACATTATTTCAAAGTAGCATCCCCGTTAGTAACATGAAGATAGACGGTATTATATACAGGCTTACTGTTAGCTTGGCCCCTGCTACTGAAATATTATTTTCCCCAGTTAAACTATTATTGATTGTCTAAATCACAGTTTGCCTTAGGAACTATAATACTACGGTTGAAGTTTCTTACTCTTTTCCATGCTGACTTCTCAAGCTTTTCCATGTTTTTTAAAATACATCTTAGCTACTTGATAAATGAAAAATAGTTTCTCATTACAGCTTTAAATTTAGCACTCAAATTTAGCTTTATCCAACAAAAGACTTTGTGTAAAAACAACTTCTGATGTCCTTCAAGCCAGCTCATATTTGAAAGCGTGGGTGAGGGTAATCAAGTGAGGACCTCTAACAAACCTCTTCCCCTCACCTATGCAGTAACAAACCCGTGAGTGCTGAGATACGCTCCGCAGGTCACGGGGAGCTGTACATCTTTCACCGCCATGCCTCCATGACGGGAGGCTGCTCATTCACTCCCAAAGCTGACCTGAACTTTCCTAGCAACAGGATGTAGTTGCTAATGGTAACCATTGTGGGGAAACGTTTGTTCTTGGTGTTGGGGGTCTTTCTCTTTTCAGAAACACAACAGTTTGATAGACTTTATGAGTGGCAATGTCTCACCACCGAACCCATTCCGTTCTTTTGCCTCCTTTGCATGTACAAATTTAGAAATTTCCTCAGTAGAAGCAGTTTACTTTTGAGGATTGGCCTCATCCTTGATTTGAATATCTAAACTATTTTTTTCACCTAGACCAAAAATAGATGTAAGTCTTACCAGGTCTTATTGCAACTGACTACCCTCCCACATGGGCCCCGCCTGTGAGTTCTCAGGTGTGGCCACATAAGCCATATGGAACCTGAACTCTAAACAAAATTTTTAAGGTAACAGTAATTCAGAAAGCAGTAAAATTCATTTGAAAATGTACTGTAGAAGCATTTATCAACATGTCGAAGTGAGGTTGAAAGATCTTCAGTTTGAAATGCTTTGCTTTAGAGCAAGGTTTCTCAACCTCAGCACTCCACGTTGTAGGCTGGATAATTCTTTGTTGTGAAGGACTGTCCTGGGCATTGGAGGATATTTAACAGTATCTCTTGTATCCCATCTCCCAGTTGACACAACCAAAAATGTCTTCAGGCATTCCCAAATGTTTGGGTAATCCTTGGGAGCAAGATTAACCTCGGTTGAAAACTGCTAATTTAAAGTACTCAATTTAAAGACAGAATTTTTAGATGTAGAATTATTAGCCAAACAAGCAAAGCAGGCATAATTGATGGAAAGATGAATGAGAATTTAAAATTTGTCTTAGAAAATGGCTCAAAATACCAAAACTCAATTAAAGCTTCTATAGTGCTTATAGAGGACTAAAAACAAGCAAAAAAAGGCCAATATATGGAATACCAGTGCCTAGAATCGTGTTGACAATTAAGAAAAAAATATTTAGACCAATTTATTTTCCACTAGTTCATGCATGTGGAATCAGTTTTTGTCCTTTGCCTAAGTCTTGTTTGTTACTCCAGCTATGGTGAATTCTGATGATTATTACTGACTGGTCAGTAGGTTTCTGTATCCTGCTATACTTTAGGTTTCAGCCAGGAGTTTTATATAATTGACCATATGGGGAAACCAAGATACACTCAGAAATTAAAGTATGATGCTATCACAACTTCCTGATATTGATGGTCATGTTATGGTTATATAGGAGAATGCCTTGGTTTGTTGGAAACACACTAAAATATTAGGATGATGAGGGCTGCTTATCATGATCGTGTGGGCACCTTACTCTCCAATCGTTGAGGAAAAATGTTCTTCATACTGTAATTGTAACTTCTCTGTAAGTTTGACATTGTTTTGAGTGTTCAAAATATAAAAATTTCACTCTGTACATAGGCAAAATAAAAGGAAGGGGGAAATTATGTAAATAATGTGGGTGTTGTCACTAAATAAACTTAGCCTTAACTAAGCATGAGCTGAGAAGCGTGAATACGTTATTCTCTCAGTAGGTTTCAATTTCCTACATGACTCTTACAGTGTGAACATCTTGACACATTTACATTTCACTGGCAATTTCAATAATTATCAAGGGTAATTTATTTTACTATATGCAAGTTTTTCTTTATACATTACTTTCAGAAGTTATTCTCATAATGAGATGCAACCAGGAAAGAATGAAGAAAACCAAAACTAAAATATGTCAGTGGAAGTTAAGGGAGGAGAGAGTCTTGAGAGGATAACAGTGTATTAAATGCTAAGGGGGTCAAAGGCAGGCTGGGGCCTGTGCAGACACAGCACAGCACTGGGGCAGCATTGGTCTGAAACCTGGGCTAGCTCATTCTTGACCTACTTAGGGAAGGCTGTCTGTAAAGGGGAGAAACTTCCAGTGGCCCCAGTATGTCTAGCCAGATCTCCTCTTATTAGGGGCCGCTAACCACCTCCATGGATGGTGAAGAGTTTGGTAAATGTGCCAGTAGAGTAGGAGTTTGGGATTAACATATACACAGTACTACATATAAAATAGACAGTCAAGGACCTACTTTTTAGCTCAGGAAACTCAGTATTCCGTAATAACCTATATGGGAAAAGAATCTGTAAAAGAATGAATATATGTATATGTATAGCTGAATCACTTTGCTGTATACCTAAAACTAACGCAACATTGTAAATCAGCTACACTCCAATATAAAATAAAAATTAAAAAACAGTGTACCAGCAGAACCATCAGTGGAAGGCAAAAACCTTTCAGATTAGTAGCTTTTAGATTAGTCACTAAAAGGGTATCAATGGCTTTGGCCAGAACAATTCCAGTGGAGCAATGGCAGTGGGTTAAAGAGGTGAAAATGCAGAGAACTTGCATGTAGATGATTCTTTCAAGGCACCAGGTTGGGAAGAGGGAAAAGTGTAGATAACACGTGTGGAGGGGCATAAGCTTGACAGAGGAATTTTGTTGTTTGTTTTTTATGGGATGAGAGAAGCTTAAGTGTGTTTAAATGTAGTGGGAGAAAAATCCACAGACAGCGAGTATCTTTGCAGGTAAGTAGTTTGGGAGAACAAGAAAGAGTCGAGGAAATGGAGGTCTTGACGAGGCTGAGGGGTGAATCCCATTAAGAAGTAAGGGGTTAATAAGCTGAAAGGAGAGAAATGGGAGTTAATGGTTTCAAGGATGAAGCAGGTCTGGCTCTGTGGAATTCTATTTCAAGTCAGAAGAAATGAGCCATGGTATGGCCAAGAAAATGAGGGGCATGGAACTGAAAATATAAGGGATGGAGTGGGTCACCTACAAAGCCATTGCTCATAACTCCTAGGTGTGACTTCTATTCCTGAGGTAGTAAAGGAAAACCCATGACCATAATTCAACTTTCCCACGAGAATCCTCTGTATAGAGTCCCTGCCACATCTGCTCCCTTTCTGTGAAGCATTGGTTACCTTTCTGTTTATTTCAGACACAGTGCTTTCCTATGTTAGTTTTTCATGGCTCAGAAGAAGTCTCTAATTTGATGTAGTAGACGTTTCCTAAAGCTTGTTCAACACAACTTACAGGTTCTGACCATCACCACCACCATCAGGGGTCTACAGAGCAGCTTCGGGAAGTCACTTAGTTCTACAGAACGGTCTGGAAAGCTGTATTTCAAGACGTAATATAACCTAGTTCCCACAATTCTGGAAAGAATTAAATATTCATTTTCAAACAACCACCCTTACTTTATATCTTACACTTTCACTTGTTTACGAAATTCCCTTTTAATTTTGGTGGGTGGAACCTTAGTCAAGTGACTTGCAAAGCCCAGGGCACAACTTTTCAACCTGGTGATCCTTGGGAAGGGGCTATTTTGAGGAAATTGCTTTCAAAATAGGATTTTTGGAATGCTGCTGACTCTGGTGTTTTAAAATTTGTACTTATGCCCTTTGGCAAAGAGTACATAAGATGTCCATTTATTGATCTAAATAATGAATACGAGGAGTCAGTTTGCTTTGCATTAAATAAATGTGCCATTTCTGCTTAAACATATCTCAAATTCAAGCAGATAAATCAAACATGGAGAGTCAACTGAAAACAAACAACAATAAAAATTCCCAAAGTGGCTAATGATGAGCAAGGAGTAGATGACCTTTGATCTTTTCAAGATGACTAAACACCCACACTTTTATGATGAGACTCCATCCACACACTCTTCACTGAGGTTGGGTGTTGTACCATTCTGTGGGGAAGTCTAATTGGACTCGCCTGGAATTAAATTTGTTCCTTGGGTCCTGACATTATCAATACAGAATGTGTTCCCTGGAAAGCCGAAGTCAGCACTTCCAGACCCGGCAGCACTGAGTAGTTCCGCTTTCCTCCAGAGCCCTTGTTCATTATAGCTGATGTACAAGGAGTGATGTTGTAGTGTGTGCACACACCACAAAGGTGACTGATGGAGGCTGGAAGGAGAATAGTCTGGAAAATCCAAGGGCTCATGGAGAAGAGAGGAATCAGTACCCCTATCTTCTGCAGGTGGGAGCCAGTCCCCTCCTCCCACTGCTTATTGTGTTGTTTGTCTTATTTAAATTGCCGACCCACGGGGTAGAGATTGTAGCTTCTTAATATTCCATTCTGAGCCTGCTTCACAGCTGGCATTCGATAAATGTTAAATAACAATAATAACACCATATAGAGCCTCTAATTTCAGAAAGTGAGGTAGAAATGGCTGTTTTGGAGCTCCATATTAATGGCACTGGCTTTGGATGCCTTTTTCCTCTCCCAACACTGTCTGTCTCCTGCTGGCTGTTACACATTGTACATTCCACAAAGCAGCCCCTACCAGCTAACCACCCTAATCAGCTGCCACAAGGATCAGGAAGCATCAGGCCCTCGGAGATGAGAAGCCACATGCCTGCATACATGCACACCAGCGCACAGGACAATGACAAAAAGCCACTGCCCTCAAAAGAGCAGCTCTGATCCATCAGCCTGATGCACACCATCACCTCTGGCTCATGTGTCACCCACTTGAGTACAAAAGTGCACTGGAAGGTGTTGGAGTGCAGAAATCATGCATTCTTTTCTAGCCCTTTCCGGTCACCAACAATGACCGGCGAGCTAGCCAGGAGTTCAGCCTACTGATCAGCATTTGCTTGAAATGTTTGGGTTGAAATGGATTTTGAATGTCTTTTTTTTTTCTTTTAAGTTGGTCATTTTCTTTCATAAGAAAGATTTCTTATTCCAAGCGCCACTTGGCAACTGAAAGAGAGCAGTTTAGCTTCAAATGAAAATAGTTGCTGTCAATCAGAAACTAACTATAAGGCTAGTGGGCATTTTTTAAAAATTGAAGGTATTAATAGATTTTCTTTAGATATAAGAAAGGGAAATACTTATGTAGGAGGGAGGAAATGAAGGAGTCTGGGGAAGGGGCAGAGGAGGAAGGAAGGGAAGGATAGGATATGACTTACGTTCAGGGAGAAGTATTCAGAGGGCAGGATGAGGGGGGAAAAATACTTTTTTTTTTGGTTTCTTTGTCTATTTTACCAACTGTGCTTAAATTGACTTAGTGTTTGGAAGAACATAATTCATCCCAGAAGGTTTTCTAATGGGCAGAACACTATCTTTGTTTACGTTAAATGTGGTAGAGATAGATAAATGTTCTCATTTATATATATAATTGACTCTTTACAATGGCAAATTTTAATTCCAGGAGCATGGGGTGACCATTCCAGCAGTGTGGGCACTCCAGCAGGCTTTGCCTTAACTCAGAGGAGACCTCAGGAGATGGGCATGGCACAGTCTCACAGACTCTAGGACTGTATAATAATACTAAAAGCACTGAGTGCTTACTACATGCCAAGTACTGTTTTCTCGAAATGCTTTACATGAAATGATTTCCTTAAATTCTCACAACAAATCAGTGAGAAGTGGAACTATTATCCTACCTATCTTACAGAGGAGAAAATTGAGACACAGAGAGCTTAAGTAACTTACCCAAGGTCACACTGAGAAAGTCATGGTACCAGAATTTTAACTCAATCATTTCAGTTCCAGGAGTTGTGGTCTCAACTGAGCATTCAACATTTTAAAAAAAGACACGTTACATACTTGGTGTAATTCTATTAGCTATGCTGACTCCAGGGACATAACTAGAACATCATGTGGCTTTGCATTACCTGCAAGATAAATCCCTAACTCTTTAGCAGGCACTTCTCTGAACTCTGCATGTTGAAGATCCTTCGTGGTCCAGACACAGCCTCCATTTTTAGACTCAGCTTCAGCCATTCTTCACAAATGAGCTTCCAACCAAGCCATTTCAGCTTACTTTCAGCTGGGTTGTTGTTTTTCCCTGTGCCTCCTCATATCTGCAAATACTCATTCCTTGCTTCTGTTTCCCACGGTCCTCACTTTCTCTCTTCCTTATCTATCTGAGAGATTTGACTTTCAAAACACAGCTCAGACTTTGCCTCCTTTGAGAAGGCATCTCTGAATTCTCCATCAGGTTTAACAATCCCACAAAACATAGATACTCATGCTTTGGAGCACTTACCACATTGCCTTGTCATTATTCTTTCACATATTTTACTATGTCATTTGAATGTAACCATTCAGAGACAAATACCTTATTTATGCTTATGTATCTGGTGTCTTTAAAAGTACCTTGTGCATGAGAGTTGTTCGATAACTATAGGTGAATGAATGTTAAATGAGCCTGTTCCTCAGGCTCCTTTTCACGCCTCAGGTCTCAACCTAAATGTCAACCCCTCAAAGAGTTCTCTTCTGACCATTCCCTCCATTTACCTTATGAGGTAAATGAAAGATTGTTAAATTATTTGCCATTCCTTCCATGAAGAAGTGGGTCTGAGCAGACTCATGACTGCTTAACCAATGTTACACAGCATAAATGATGCTTTTCTAGGTGTCCAGCTCAGTCTATCAGAACCGGCAGCTACTTCTTCCTGTCTCTTGGGATATGCTTATAGATCCCAGCTGCCATTCTGTGAGGAAGCCGAAGCAGTACTATGAAGAGGCCCACTTAGAGAACAGCCAACAGCCAGTACTAAATTGCAATCCATGTGAGCAAAGTCACCTCAGCTGCTATCGTTTAGAGTAGGAATGAGCTGTCCCAGCTAAGCCCTGACCAAACTGCAATTGGTCAGCAAAATAAAAGGTTATTGTTCTAACCCATTCAGTGTGGGTTGTTTTTTTTTGTGCATCAGTAGAGAACTGGAACATCCTCTAACACATCATCCTATTGATCTTTCCTTTTTATGATATGTCTCAATCTGCAAGGGTCATGTGTATCATTTCTTTCCTCCCAGTCACCACCCTCAGTTAAATGTGAACTCCATGTCTGTCCTATCCACTTCTACAAATGGTACCTGGTATAGAATGCATGCTTAGTAAATACTTTTTGAATAACTGAATGTTCTTCTTAGAGCTATGTTACAGAGTTGCCCCATAGATGAAAACAAGGACCTTTGGACATTTCAATTAAGTAATCTGTCTTATGTGGAAAGTTACAGTATTCTTTCTGTCTAAGATAACTGTATTTCAGGTTTCATGTTATAGGCGATAACAATTACTACCTTAGATTTACTTTATTAGGGTAAAATACACATTTCTTGTGCTAATAGATTTTCTCTTTAAATCTTAAACCAGATATGCTCTGGTAAGGAGAGGACAGGAGAACAGCGGGTGGCGATGTCATGGTAGAAAAGAGTGGCTGTGTTTATAGGCAAAATAATTTACAAAAAAAACCCTGGAAGCTTAGATCTCACTTTCTCTTAGACAACCATTCTAGAGAATCCAGTGTTAATCTATAAGTTTTCTAAAATATGATTTTGAACAAATGACTCTAATAAGCTATGTTCTTTTTAAAATCCTGGCATGTTCTAATTTAGTCTTAAATAATTACACACAATCCTTCAAACTACAGATCATAAAACTTAAGACGAAAAACTCACTTTCACAGAGGTCATTTAAATAAAAGAGCGAAAAGATGTAAAAGTTTTAAGGGTATTTTTCCCACTAACTGGGCACTTTCTTATAATGATAAGAGGGGAATTTTGGTCTTGGTATTCTCATTCCCAGCTCCATCAGCAAGTGGGGCCCTTTAAGTCCATGTGGGAAATAAAGTATCAAATGATCAGCAAGAAGCTGAACTTTAAATTTACAAGTGCACTTTCCATTCCTATGGAAATTGCACATTCTGTGGAAATGTGCTTAGATTGTCATTGTCTAGTCAAATACAGTGAAGATGAAAGTTGAAGGAGCATAATTAAGGTTTAAAAAAAAAGATACAATGAGAATGGCTGTCTTTCATGAAGCCTGATAATCAGTACCTTGGATGCATTTATGGGCACAGAATGGTCAGACACATGCTCCTGAACCACTGGTCCTCAATTATCATCATCTGTGGCTTGTTATGTACGTGTATGCACTATTCAGTATCCTTGCTTAGGTAATCTGGATGCTCAGTTGAATAGAAATTTTCTTTTGAGTGGGCTCCTTCAAATCCCATTGCATAGGTCTACGTCTTTGATTTTGTGCAGCTTGTCAAGGTATCAATAAAGTAAAAATATTTTTTTTGAGAGAGAGAGAGTTTTTTGGCAATGCAGTCAGTAAATTCTAATGTTAGTTTTAAAGAAGACTTGTAAAAATACCAAATATGCTATTATATTTTTATGCATCCAGAGATAAGAATAAGAGAAATGCACTGATAGAAGAATTAGCTTTGCACAGCTAAATCTCCAAATATCAGACCTCTCCTACAGAACAACATGAAATATAATTAAACTTGAAACCACAAGTATTTATTATTTACTGAACATCTACTATGCTCAAAGCAATGGTATATGTTCTGTAGACAACATAGTGAAATGAACCTGTAGTCCTAATTAGCAAGTAGCTTTCAATGTCTGTTAGTATCTCACCATTTAAAAAAATAAATATAATTTTATAAAAATGGATTCAAAGATGGTAAAAATGTGCCCAGAAACTGATGGGGAGTACGGTTACATCCTCAAATTCTACTTTTCTGTGCCCTACTATATTTGGATAAGCAGAAGTAGTTAGGTAGCAATCCACTGCGAAACATTAGGTATAGGCCTGTGAAAACAAGCCCAAAGACTCAGAGATGAATTTATTTTCCTAATACTTTTTACTGGAATATTGCTGATGTCACCTAATGGCCGAGAATTTTAATGAAATTTTAATAATGTAAAACGGTTACTTCCAATTTATTGTCTGCCTGCCTTGCCTATAGGACATGTGACTGGCTCACTTATTTTTTTTTACTTTAAGCTATTTCATAAACTTAAGAGGCAGAACACATCCCAAAGGAGGAGGTAATATTCAAAAGAAGATATTCTGGATTTCAAAATTCATCTAGGCCATAAAGAGGACCAGGGAGATGCCTCAATCATATCTCCCTACTCCTCCCCACTGTGTATTTTTTTTTTTTACTGCAGAAGTAAGTAACTGTCTATTTTCTTTTATAAAAATGATTTGAAAGGTTTTTGCTTTCTTATTTATAGAATCAAGTTCACAAAATTAAATTTCAAAAGATTGGTAGGTTTGCAGTCATTGCGCTATGTTTCATCTCCTGTTCCTAGGATACAATTCTGATTATTTCAGAAACTCATTGACAGTAGGATATACATGTTCTGTGTGCTTTTCACGTTTGTTTCAAGGGCAAATTTTCTTGCACACAAATGAGGACAATTATCTTCAAAAACTCCCAGCAAAATGCAGATATACCTCAATAAAAACCTGTTTCACGTCATCACATTCAAATCCAAATGTGGAGAAGGTTATTGTTATTGGAGCTAAGTGTAAAAGCATCAGGGGCGAAATGATAAAGAATCACGCAGGTAATGCCAGGGAATTTGGATGTTTTGAACCTTTCAAGAATTTTAAGCAGGAGAATGGCATGATGATATTTTTAGTTAAAAAGATCACAAGACGTAGTATGGAGAACGAATTGGAGGAAACAAGACTGGAGAGCAAGATATCATTTTCAATAATCTTATTAAGAAAGGAAAAGAGTCTGCATTGAGGTATAGCAATAGGAAGGGGAAAGAGAAATAGAGACAGAAACGTTCAAGAAAGATATACAAAGTAGAATCCACAGGACTTGGTGAGTCACTAAGTGTTAGAGGAAGGGAGAGGGCATAGTTATTATTTTCATGGCTTCTGGCTTTGAGAGCTGGATAAGGATTTGTGCCACCTAACAGAACAAAAGGGCAAAGATAAAGAAATATCAGTTTGGAGGTGACAAGGACGAGTTGGAGAATCTTGGAAGCATTCTCTCAACTAGATGCTTGAAATAGTTGTTTGAGATATCTAGGTCTGGAAATCAGGAAAGAAAGGTTCTGTAAGTTTTTGTATTGATTTTAAATAGCCCTTAGTTCCAAACCATTGCAGGGAAGTGTTAATTAGTATATATAGGACTTGTAAATCATTGGTAGTAAATATATCCGTGGCAGTTGATAAGGTCACACAGGCAGGGTAGGTAGAATGAGAGAAATAGAAGGCTGAGAATGAAACCGTCATGTAAACAAGAGCAGGTAGAATGGAAATCTGCAGGGAATATGAAGGAAATAGGAAAATAATTTAATAGGAAAGCTGTCCTAGAAGCCTAGCAGAGAAAATGTTTCAAGTATGACAGTTATCAGCAGTATCAAATGTGACATGAAAGAGAAATATGATTAATGCATGCACTATACAAATATATTATTGGATATCTGATAATTAATAAAACTGTTTTCCATGGAGAAGTGTACCCTCTTCACTCTGTTTGGTCTCTAATACTCCATGTAAGACCCAACCCCAGGCATGAACACTCTCCTCCTCCTGCTTGGATTCTACCTCCCCGTGACAACTCATCACCCTAGCAAATTTTCCCCCATGTCACCCTGCTTCGGCTCTGACACCCCACACTTGCACTGCCTTCCTAGGACAACATCCTCCTCGCCTTGATCAAATTCCAGTACTGCACTCTGGTCCCTCACAACTGCTCCCTGCCCCAGGCAAGGAAGCCCAATGTGCTTTGCCCCACTTTAATGCCTTTAGGAATTAATTGCTCATGAAGGGAAGGGAAGGAAAAAGGAAGAGAAAAAACAAATGTATATAGTTTAAATATGCCTATGATAAAAATCAACTGGCCACATACTCCAATATGCAGCACCTGCTTCTCTTTTATGGAGAGCTCTGGATCCGTCCAGATGTAGCAAGTGTGATACACCAGTTTGGCCAGCCAAGAACTTCAAAATATGTTAGATTTGTCAATTGGGAGCGTGTTCATGGCCTTGGTTAGAACAATTTTACTGTCTGTCTTTATCTGCATTTTAAATGTTTCAGATTCCACTTTTGGCCTTTATTTCTTCTCTGTTATATATATTTTCTGTATATCTTTTACAAACTATGTTCTGTAAATTGATAGCTAAAATTTTCCAGTTATAATCTTTCATAATTACCAGATCCTTATTTCCAAACACTTTATAATCCCCATTAAATTCTCCACAGGTGACCAAGAATGTCCAAAATTTAACTACTGCCTTTCCCCCAAAACCCGACTAATCCTACCATTTGCTTTTTCATGAATGGTGTCTCTCTTCTCCTGGCCATCCAAGTTCAATCTTGTGCCACTCCATCCTCTTTCCTCTCCCTGATTCCTCAAACCCAGTGTCTAAGACCTGTTGTTTCTACTCCCTAAATAATCTCAAATATACCCTCTCCTTTCCATTTTCACTATTACTGCTAAATTAAATGCTGTGCTTCACATCTCAGATCCACATTCAGAATCAAGGAATTCATTCCTTCCAGTAGCTAGGATGTTGCCTGTTGATGGCTCACAGCTGAATCTCTTCCAACCAGGAATTTTCCTTAGTCAAAGGGAGCTAGCTGCCTTACCTAAGGTTACATCCCCTTCCCAGGGGCAACTCCCATCCATTGACTACTGGTTGGTGCAGAGGTACAAAGACCTTGGCCCTCTTTTCACGATCTGGGGCAACTACGAATAGCCATCCCAGTGCCTTACCTCCCCCATGGGATGAACCAAGGATTTGTTATAATTCCATTGCAGTTCAATGTCTCCCAATCCTGATTCCTTCATGGCCTCACAGGTGTTGCCAAAAGCACACCCAAACTTTCTGTGTGTAACTCTTCATCTCACAGTTTGTTTGCTGGGAAACCTGACTGAAGACAAAAAGATAGTTGATGCCAGTGGTAGACCAAGGAAACAGAATTTGCAAACTAGATTACCTACCAGTCCACTGGCAAATCTGATGGTAGTTAGTCTGATCATCTCTGACCTCCTGTACTGAATCAATTGTTAAGACTTTCCCCAATGGTAAACCCAAATTGTATAGTTGTGGAACGGAATGCACTAGAAAATGCAATGTCTCAAGTATGTGAGAGATTAAGTAATCATAAGGACAATGGAACTGGGTAGCTGTTGCTGGGGCCATTTATTCATTGGAGAAAATAAAGCTTGGGAGTGATTAATCACCAATCTAAGATAAAGTGTTAAAATCAGAGGGTCTCCTTGGCAGTTGATAAAGGAACTTGTATCTCTTGAAGCTTAAAGGCAGATAATCTTTGGATCAGGTTAGGATCAGTCACAAAGATAGTGGTGCTTCAGGGAAAGTTGAATTCCCAGCCATTGCAAGTCTGCTATGAAGGTATTAAGGCACTGGTTGGGAAGCAGTGGGACCTTGAGACTTGGGATAGGAATATCTAATCAATGCACTTAAATCTTTAATCCCAATCCCCCTGAACACTTTGAGGCTGTGGAGGTCGCCCACTCCTTCCCCCTAAAGGCTAACTTTCTCCTTCTTTTCCTTGAAAATGATGCAGAGACATCTGTCTTTAATGAAAACATGTACACACACCCCCAACCCAGGATCTATCTCAACCACATCTCCTTGCCACCAAACCAATAACTAGAGTTAAGTCCCAACAATACTTAGCCAGGGGAGCATTAGGCTGGCTAAGGTAAGAAAGGGACTATGATCTGTAGAAGTTTCAGGACTTAAGCAACATGTATCAACACAAGGTAAGGAAGCATATAATGGGATTGAATCCTGAGATTGCTATATCAAGAAGGGCAGAATATAAAATTGGGTAAAAGAGAGTTCATCAACAGTGAAGCACTTCCATTGTGTAGAATTTAATACCACCATGGAAGCATGGAAGAGGCACTACACAGCCAAGGAGTCAAAAGAATGGCTTGACCAGTTGATGTCAGCCAGACTCTATTAGCCACTCCAGTGCTAACAAATTGGATGCATGAATGGAGTTACAACGGGCCAGCCAGCATGGGCTCCCACTCACGAAGGATGACTTAGCTATTGCACCTGCCAAATGTCCAACACGCCAACAACAGAATCTGACAGTGATATCCCAATATGGCACCATCCATTGAGAAGGCCAACCAGCCACTTGTTATAAAATTAATTATATTACACCCCTTTTACTCTGGAAGAGGCAGTGATACATATTGAATGGAACTGACACATATTCTAGGTATGAGTTTGCATTTCCTACCCACAAGTCTTAGCTAACACCACATCAGTAAAAATGCCTAACCTCACAGAGCTCACATCATAGCAGTATAGGAAGGAAAGTGTTAGTGACTGGTCTGTAATTCATCCTTCTAGCCCTAGGGACAAATTGGGAAGGGAGAAAAAAGGAAGGAGGGGTGCAGGAGGGAAAAGAAAGAAGTGATAGGGTCGAGTTTTTTGCAAATATGCTAATCAGGTTTTCTGATGGTATTTACTAATGGAAAATGTTTATTTTGGGTATATGGTAAGCAGCATGTACCTGGCATGTCTAGGTTGGCTGATGGTATGGTAATTCAGAAATCTATGGATTTATGAAGAATGTCCTTCTATAAAATATTGGTGCCAGTAGTATAATTATTAGATCATAAAAGGGAAAAGTTCAATGAAGAAAACAGCCCTCTTGTATACATCAGAGGTCAGCAAACAACAGGCCCTGGGCCAAATTCTGCCATGCCCACTCTCTTCCACATCTCTCTACTGCTGTAGAACTGAGTCGTTGCTGTAGAGACTGTCTGGCCTGCAAAGCTGAAATGCTTACTATTTGACCTTTTACAGAAAAAGTTTGCTGATCCCTGGTATAGGCAATGCCTCTTAAGCATCACTTAGAAATCTCATATCGTAAATACATGCCATGGCTCATCCTAATGTAGCGAGAAAGAATAAGAGCCAAGATGGTGTAATTCCTGTAAACCAAAGGAAAGTATTTCTAGATGGAGAGAGCTTTGTTGGCTAAGATTTCTTCATATTAACCGAGCTCTAAATCAAACCCTACCCTGATTTAATCTAGGTAAAAGCCCCCCTTGATCCCTCAGTCAGAAGGTAATGGGGATCTGGCAAATCAAGAGAACTTCTTTCTTGCCCCTGTACTGTTCCCTGACTGAAGTGGACAAGGGGTGCTCTCCTCACTGAAGCAGAGTAATATTGCAGTATTCTAATACTGAACAATGTTTGGCATGCACTGCTGAGTCCCTCAACGTCTTCTATTGCTCCTGATACAGTAATTCATTTTCTAATGTCCTTGGTAGTTAGCCTGGCATTCTTCAATGGAGGTCTTCCAAATTCCCTTTAAAAGAAATGTCCCTGTTTAGATGAGATCTTGTTGAAGTTAAAGTTGGAACAACTCTAATTAAAACAGAGGGCTACGGGACCTAGAACCCCGTCCGTTCCTTCTCTGCAGTGGTCCTTCCTGCAGTGGTCCTGGAATGAGTTTCTTGGCATCTCTAGAGCTCAGTAGATCAGATTGAAATATCACTTAAATAGGTGACATTAAGTTCTCTTTCAACACTAATTTATTACAACTTTTAAGTCTTGTATCTTGGGCTCAAGGGATTCTTTACCCTGCTTTATCAACTCCTCTATGCTCTTTGAGAGAAATACATATTACATGTTCAAGAGTGTCCAGTGTTTCATCATGTTTCAACATCCTGACCGTCCACTATATAAGACAGAAGTTTCCTTGTTCCTCTACTTTTTCATCTTAGCCCACACAGGAAGAAACTTCTGCTAACAGTCTAGCCCTTACAGGCTCCTTCCCGTAGTAGGAGAAACTAGTCTGCCTGGTCACAGTCCAGGGTATTCTCTGAACCATATTTCACCAGTGCTTATGGTCAACACAAGGTAAGGAAGCATATAATGGGATTAAAGGCCAGTAGGAGTGCTTGCCTGCTCTTTTGCCTCCTATGCCCAGGTACCTACAGCCGCTGCCTGTCCTCCTGAGTCTGCATGCCCAGACAGGGCCCAGGGTTTGCCTTCTGGAGATCTGTGGTCCATATTATTGCATATTCCAATATTAAATGGACCCTTAGATTCAAAATAATAAGGGCAAGGGCTCATAATAACCTTAGGATTAAGCTTCTTGGTCCAGCAAAATGTAACAAAAGCACAGGGAGTTACAAGGCATTCACCTGCTTATTAATAAAAAATTTTGAAACCCTAATGATCAGAGCTCTAGAAGGGAGGAGAGATGAAAGGCATCCTCAAATCTTATATCATTACCAGCATTTATGACCTAAGTGGCTTAGGGGAAGCAAGACCCCTAAAACCATTGCAGTAATAGGTGTCTGCAGGTACTGAAATGTACTTAGTAGGTATAACTTGTGATAGTTACATCTCAAAGCATCTATGGCTGCGTCTCTAGATACTGGGCTACTGATGTGCTTAGCAAAAAAGAAAAAAAAAAAAGGCAGTCATTTTAGGAGTAGGGGACCAAGCCTGTTTGCCAGAATCACAAGCAAAGATACAGGATTGGGTCTTGGGCAGAGAGAGATGTCTTTCCTGGGAATAGGAAATCAGAGGACGATGAAGTTTCTCTTCTCTGGAATGTGCTGCAAACAGATACTTTTCATAAACATGGCTGTAAGATGCAACAACCAAAGTAGTTTTCTCAACTCCCAGGCACATTAGAATCACATAGGGAGTTTTAAAAAATATATGTCTGATTCCTAAGCCCTACAACAGACTAATTGATAACAAAATCTCTAATGGAAGGCGTCCAAACATCTGTAGTTTTCAAAATTTCCCAGATGACTCTAATGTCCAGCCAAGTTTGTGAATCACTAGGCAGTGTAAATACTGCATAAATGCAGAGGGAAAGATTTTTGTTGCACTGAATGTTGTAAGGCAGGAATCTAACAGGTTTTGCTGTTTGTTTTTATTCTCATTCATTATATCTTTCAGCCAGGGCTTAGGGACTGCTAGGAGGAAAGATCTGCTTTGGTTGCACCAGGAAAAGAAGGAAATAGATTTCTGTGCTGATGGAAAGGTGAAGGTTTAAACCTAAAAAGCGGAGGAGAGGCAAGGTTTTGGAGAGAGGGGCTCATAGTAAAGATCTCATTTGGGTTTTGAAGAACTGGAAGTTGCATTGAAGGTTAAAACGACACAGGAGGGGATAACAAGAATTTTGTTAACCTTCATATTTATTTAGATTCCCCTTATGACTAGCATTTACTGAAGGTGTGCTAATGAGATAAAGAATATCCCAAAACTCTGCCCCTTCCTCCCTTTGTTCACTTCGCACAGTTCAGGGTACCACCAGGAAAAGTCCATTTTTAAATTTCAAGTCCAGCCAAATCATTAAAATAACTAGGGTGGCTTAGTGGCTTCATAAAAATTGAATCAGGCACACATTTTGAGTAAGCTCATTATGGAAATAAGGAAGCCACAGAGCCATTTTAAAGTTGATGCTCTATCCAAAATCTTGCTATTATCTTATATGTGTGTGTCTATATGTGCCGGAATGTCTAGTACGTGGTTATATAAAAATGCCTGATGGCAGCCCCTCTGCTTTCCCCAATGGATATTTTGATTTATACCGCTTCCAGCTTTATTCGACTTCCACTGATTAGTTTGCATTTACATTTTCATAGCATCCAGCTGCTCGGCATTCATGATTTACATTCATCCAATGTAATTAAAGTATTTGTTGTGGGTTTATAAGCTTTTTAATGGTCTATATTTCTGCATTTTGTGTCTCTCCTTTTCCAAATTTATTTTATTCATCAAGCTGTGTCCTAAAAAGCAGTAGAAACAATTACCTCTAAAGTATGTTGGTATACAGCATGAATAACACTCATGCTGGATTTAAAACTACCCTCTCTCGAATTACCAGTTCAGTGCTGAAAATAAATGTCTCTCTCTCCAGATATTAGAATCTAATTATGTACAATAAACCATGTTAAATAATATCAAGGGTCCAGCCTAAACCAACAAAGACTCAAACATCCCCGTAGAAAGCTGAAATGTTCCAGCTCACATCTGCTTTTTGGGGCCAAGGTTATTTTCAGAGGTTGCTGGCACTGTTGAGAACCTGTCCAGGCTTGACATGATAGAGTTGAAGTGCACGCTAAGGAGGAGGTAGCCTGTTTCTCTTGCCTGCTACTCTTCACAAACCAATTTGGTAAATACTTCTATTCCAGTCCCCTGTAATTAATAGGTAATTAGCTGTGGCTCTGGGAAGGAACAGAAAAATGACAGCTAAACCATTTAGACTTTTACTACAAACGAAATCGCCCAATGCAGTCAATACTTCAATATGATTTCAGAAGCTGAAATAATCTCTAGGATTTAAATGCCCATTGACCTCTAGATCAGTCCTGACTTCTAACCCCTAAGTCTCTTTTGGCATTAATCCCACCCCATATTTGCGTCCATCTTTGGATAAGCGCCTGTAAAACCCTAGAATCAGCTATTCTTATCTTCTAAACATAATTCTTTCAGCCACCTCTCAGCCTTTTTCCAGGCCTATATACATTTCACCAGTTTACCATCTTATTAGATGCTAAACCACACTCTTCATCTGTTTCAAGTGACAGGTCAAAGCTAACATTTTTTAAAAACCCTGCCCAATTAATATCGAGAATTTATTCTTCTGATTCGTTATACATTTTTATCACATGGAAACAATTATTTTACCCTTGTGTCTGTTTCTCTCTTTAGCATGCATCTGTGCAGTTTTGATTATCTCATCTCTCCTGTTTGGTTGAAAATAGAGGGTAAGAAATTGCTCTTAGTTTTAATTGGTGCTGAAAAGAACAGCTTTGATTTAAAAAAATAATAATAGGTTTGGATGGGAGAAGAGGGAGGAGAAATTTGGTAATAGTAAAATGGAACTTTATCCCAAATGATTTATCTTTTGAAAGAATAGAAAACATGTAATGAGATAGTTATAAATATGTCTAATATGCTAATTAGCATGGCAATATTCATTGTCCACAATCTTAGGCATGCTGGTTTATATTAAAATAAATTTAAAAATAGTTGTGAAAAAACAGAAATATAGATCAATGGAACAGGATAGAAAGCCCAGAGATAAACCCATGCACATATGGTCACCTTATCTTTGACAAAGGAGGCAAAAATATGCAATGGAGAAAAGACAGCCTCTTCAATAAGTGGTACTGGGGAAACTGGACAGCTACATGTAAAAGAATGAAATTAGAACACTTCCTAACACCATACACAAAAATAAACTCAAAATGGATTAAAGACCTAAATGTAAGGCCAGACACTATCAAACTCTTAGAGGAAAACATAGGCAGAACACTCTATGACATAAATCACAGCAAGATCCTTTTTGACCCACATCCTGGAGAAATGGAAATAAAAACAAAAATAAACAAATGGGACCTAATGAAACTTAAAAGCTTTTGCACAGCAAAGGAAACCATAAACAAGACGAAAAGACAACCCTCAGAATGGGAGAAAATATTTGCGAATGAAGCAACTGACAAAGGATTAATCTCCAAACTTTACAAGCAGCTCATGCAGCTCAGTATCAAAAAAACAAACAACCCAATCCACAGATGTGCAGAAGACATAAATAGACATTTCTCCAAAGAAGATATACAGACTGCCAACAAACACATGAAAGAATGCTCAACATCATTAATCATTAGAGAAATGAAAATCAAAACTACAATGTGATATCATCTCACACCCGTCAGAATGGCCATCATCAAAAATCTAGAAACAATAAATGCTGGAGAGGGTGTGGAGAAAAGGGAACCCTCCTGCACTGTTGGTGGGAATGTGAATTGATACAGCCACTATGGAGAACAGTATGGAGGTTCATTAAAAAACTAAAAATAGAACTACTGTACGACCCAGCAATCCCACTACTGGGCATATACCCTGAGAAAAACCATAATTCAAAAAGAGTCATGTACCAAAATGTTCATTGCAGCTCTGTTTACCATAGCTAGGACATGGAAGCAACCTAAGTGTCCATTGACAGATGAATTGATAAAAAAGATGTGGCACATATATACAGTGGAATATTACTCAGCCATAAAAAGAAACGGAATTGAGTTATTTGTGGTGAGGTGGATGGACCTAGAGTCTGTCATACAGAGTGAAGTAAGTCAGAAAGAGAAAAACAAATACTGTATGCTAACACATATATATGGAATCTAAAAAAAAAAAAAAAAATGGTCATGAAGAACCTAGGGGCAAGACAGGAATAAAGTCGCAGACCTACTAGAGAAGGGACTTGAGGACACGGGGAGGGGGAAGGGTAAGCTGGGACAAAGTGAGAGAGTGGCATCTTGTGTATATATACACTACCAAATGTAAAATAGATAGCTAGTGGGAAGCAGCCGCATAGCACAGGGAGATCAGCTCGGTGCTTTGTGACCATCTAGAGGGGTGGGATAGGGAGGGTGGGAGGGAGGGAGATGCAAGAGGGAAGAGATATGGGGATATATGTATATGTATAACTGATTCACTTTGTTATAAAGCAGAAACTAACACACCATTGTAAAGCAATTATATGCCAATAAAAATGTTAAAAAAACATAGTTGTGAAACATGCTCAGTGCTACATTTCAATGTAGACTTTTATTGACTAGCCTACTGAGATTCTGGTGTAATTACTTTTTAGATTTTATGGCTATTCCATGTTTTTAACTCAGATTCCACCTCTGAATATTTAGACCAAAGCAGCTAAAAGATTATGCTCTCTTTTTAAGAAATATCTACCATAAGCTTTTTAGAAACTTATTTTGAAATAATTTCAGACTGATAGAAAAGTTGTAAGAATAGTGTATTTTTTTCCGACTATTGTTGTAACAAAAAAACACAAATTTAGTCTCAGGGTAAAACCCAAGGTGTCAGCAGGGCTGCATTCCTTCTGGAAGACCTAAGGGAGAATCTGTTTTCTTGCCTTTTCCACATTCTAGAAGCCACCTGCATTACTTGGCTCATGGCCCCCTCCTACATCTTCAAAGCCTGCAGTGTAGCATCTTCAAATGTCTCTCTAACTCTCACTGTCTTCTGACATCCCTCTTTCACTTCTAAGGATGTGTGAGATTATATTGGGCCTACCTGGAGAGTTCAGGATAATCTTCCTATCTCAAGATCCTTGACTTATTCACATCTACAGCATTCCTTTTGCCATGTTAGTTAACATAACCACATGTCAGGGTTAAGACGTGGACATTTTTGGGGAGGAGGGAGCATTGTTCTGCCACAAATAGAATAAAGAATTCTTGTATGTTCTTTATCTGGAGTCCCCAGATGTTAACATTTTACTACATTCACTCTCTATATTTCTCTTCCTTTCTCTCTCTCTCCATATACATATTATTTCTTTCTGCACCTTTTGAGAGCATATTGCAGACATGATGTCTCTTTACCCCTATATACTCAGTGTATATTTCCTAAAAACAAGCTTATTCTCTTATATAATCACCATAAAGTGTATCCAGATCAGAAAATTAACATTTGTAAAATGCTTTTAGTTAATCTACAGGTCTGTTTCAGATTTTGCCAATTGTCACAATAACGTCCTCTACACTAAAAGAAAATTTCGGATCATAGGCTCAGATCATTTGCTATCTATCATGTCTCTTTAGGCTCCTTTGATCTGAAACAGTTCCTCATTCTTTCTTTAATGATGTGGATAATTTTTAAGAGTGCAGGTCAGCTATTTTGGAAAATGTCTCTTAATTTGGGTTTGTTTGATGTTTTCTCATGATTAGATTCAGGTTATGCATTTTTGGCAGAAATATCAGAGAGGTGAAATTTTGTTCTTTTCAGTGCATCATATCAGGAGTAGGAGCCTAACTTCACTAAGTGCCAGTTAGCAAACACCTTGAACAACCTCCCTGCCAGCTTCCTCCAGTACTTTTCCACTAACTCACCCTCGCACTTAAAAACTCCTTCCGCCTTTTGTTAGTGGAGTTGAGTTCAGTCTGTCTCCCCTGTAGCATTAATCTCTCTCTCCTGTTGCAACAGTCGTGAATAAAGTCGTCTTATTCAGGGCAATATTTCTTTTACAAGTTTATATGAAAAAAAAAATCATTTTAATTAATGTCAAGTTTTCCCCCAACAAGTATAAAGTAATTAAGCAATGACGAGTATAGCAGTTTTAATTATTATTTTTTAATGACTCTTGAATCACATACTATGATGTGGTAGCTCTCACTTTGACACAGCTATGGTCTTGTTTTAAACAGAAAAGTATACCTTCCTGTTTTGTCATTGAAATAAACACCTAACATTGCCTGCTACCCATTTTCTAGGGACAGCTATGCACATGGGCTAATGGGCGCTGCCAGGTTCATACCAGCAATATCTCCTTGCTTTATCCCTAAAATATTACTCTCTTAGCTTAAAGAGTTGGGTTTTCGTCCTTTGCAAAGAAAGGAGTTCTACTGATATTCTCATTACTTAAAATGTATTTCTACCCCTGCCTTAGGATGTAAGCCCTTTGTTTGGAGGTACATGTAAGAGTATTTTTAGCCCTCCAGAATCTTTAAGGCAGATGTCGTGATTTAGATCCCTGCATCCTCACTTCTTTTGGCTCTGTGCGTGGGGGTTAGGGAGAAGGAAAGGGTGTGAATTTTGTTGACAGTGATTTTGGTATCCCAGGAGGAAGTGCCAGCTAAATATATTCATTACTAATCCTCAGATTCTAATTCCATAATTGCCTTGTTTTGTGTTTGGCTTTTTGTTTTGTCTTCCATGTGCCCAGTTTCCAGTTACTGTTTCATAAGTGAAATATCTTTACTTACCACTCTGAGACTATTTATACTTTCTCTAAAGTTTTTCCTATACCTTGCATTGGCTGTTTTATCCAAGTGTCTTTAGTATGGTTGTCCCATACCTGGTAGAGGTATTCTTCAACTAATTGGTGAAACCTGGCTCCCTATTTATATTTGAAAGTGAGGTACTCAAAAGCTAATGGGAAGCTCTGTGCTGGTCCCTAGAGCTTTCTCCCAACTGAACTTGAGCATTTCATTGGAGGACTTCTTAACAGCATTACCTTCAATTTCATTTCCTGAATGAGGGATCCTATAACTTCTCACCTATGGGTGTAAGCCTGGGAGCAGGCTTGTGGATGATGAGGGTAAGATAGTGTGTAGGGAGCCAGGAAGCTCATGATTCAATATGCAGACTGATCTGATCCCTGTTTTCAGTCCTCATTTCACCTGCCCTGCAGTATGTTTGATGTGCTAAGTCCACGGCTTCTCTGGTTCTATTTTTCCGGCTTTTTCTGGTTCCATTTTGCCTTTTGAGTGTGTGTGTGTATGTATGTGTGTCCTAGGGGAGAAAAGGGGAAAGGGCTAGTCACCTGTTTGCAAGTCTTGGAGAAGAGAAAGGGAGGGGGGGTTCCTGTTGCTCCCTGTACATACTTTTAGCCGTTCTCTCCTCCCTAGCCTTCTCAACTTTGGAATTTTTCTGGAGTTCTGTAACATTCACTAGCTTGCTCTTGTTGGTTTCTACTTACACAGATACCTTGTCTCTTCTTCCATTTCTTTTCGTCCTTGTTGATTATTATTTTTTAGATGTACTTTACACTCCTTTTAATGGATTTTTGGGAGACTACAGAAATAAATGCAAGAGTTCAGTCCACCATCTTTAACTCTTGGTGTTTTTCATTTTTAAATCTAGATTTCCCTGCTTTAATGTCTACTTCTTTATAGCATCTCTTTTCTAACTAGATTGAACCTCCAGAAAACAGGTATACTGTCCTAAATGCTTTTGTGTATGGTATGTATGTATATGCGTCTGGTATCTGCTGCGGGTTTATAATAATAGAATCAGCGCTTACATACGCCAGGCACCGAGATAAACCCTTCACGTGGATTAACTCATTTACGCATCATAACACTCTTGTGTCCCAGATATTATTATTGTTTCTGATTTATAGGTGAGATGCTTAAAGGTTAAATAACTTGCCAAAGATCACATAGCTACGAAGCTGTAGAGCTGATTCAAATGCAGTTGGCTCAAGGCTGTGCCCTCAGACACTATGCTATATAGCCTCTCAGTTATGTAGCTTGTATGTATGTATGTGTGTATACTTCATACAAGTGCGCTATCTGCTTTTTCCCTTTTATTTGTATAATTATTGCAGTAACTGGGAACAGCGTTTGCCTGAGAACAGACACTCGTCTCATTAGAGGACTGACGTTACTGACACGGTACTGTACCTCCTTATCCGCCCCAGCAGTGTGCTTTGTCTGTAGAAAAATCTCAGTAAATATTCATTATTTCGCTTTATTCTGATACCCATACACAGATAATTTTATCGGTAATTTGGACTTTATAAAAGTTCTTCAATATGCAAATATGCTTGCATCTAAAATGTAAGCGGTTTTTATGGGGGGCAGGGGAGATGGTACTCACAGAGCTGATGTTTACACAGGAGTTGTTTACTTCTGGATTGAAATGAAGAATCTATTATACAGCCCAATTGTTCTATTCATGTAACCACTTCCCATTTAGGTGTACTCTGTTTAGAGTCCACCGTACGTGATTTAAGTCATTTAGGTTTAGCTGGGCCCCTGGACTGTGTCTGATAGAGAAAGAAAGACAAATGCAAGCACCTTTTTCAAAGAGGGAGTTAAACTTCTGGATGTGTTATGTGAATGTAAATTGTTGTGGCTTTCTTTCCAAGAAAGACAGAACCCTAAGTGGTTGGCTCAGAAAGGTGTGTATGGATACACCCTCCCCTGTCCCCTCCAAACACACCACACACACACACCCCTCCTTGTTTTCAGGTTCAAGGTCATAGTGATGCCTGTTTTTCCGCTTGAAGAATGATAACAATGAGAATAAATTCCTTTTCATCATTGGGTCACGTCTTACACTCCTGATGTTCTTCCTCCTTTACCTTGCTAGGAGAGAGCCACTGTTTTTAAATAAGAAAGCAAAAAAAAAAAAAAAAGAAAGCAGTGAGATTCTTAACTGTACATTTTGACAAGAGACTCAATTAGTATTAGATTTTTCAATGACTGATGATTTGCATTCACTTCAAAATAGCCTGGAGCCATGAACTTCTTTCACAAAGCATACCTGAGGGCTGGCAGTAGGCAGTGGCTTTGCCATCATTACTGATCTTTCTATAATTCTAAATTGAAATGGTACTGTTTATCCTATTTCCCAGCCACCCTGCTCAAAAAAAAAAAAAAAAAAGTTTTCCCATAAATGATTTGGAACTATCTATGGACATTCTTATTACAAGAGAGGATTAGAAAAATAAGAACCGATGACCTTCTGGGTAAAGTGTACAAACACAGACTTAATTTACTTTTTATCTGGACGTTGAGGGTATGTTTGTGCATGTGTGTTGTATGTCTCTTTTTCTTCACAGATGGTTTGTTATAATTAGATGATATAAAGCAAACATAGAACAGATTCTCCTTAAATTCAGGAGGTGATTTCCAGTATTTCATAGCAGTTATTCGGAATAAGTGGTCATGGGCATATTTAAATCTCGCTTCTGTCTTATTCTCTTTCTTGCCATCTCTCAGCTATATATGCAACTGTTCTCCTTTCCCTATTTTCTCAGTGCGTTGCTACTTATCTCTTCTATGTCCCTCTTGGTTCTTTTTTTCTTCTGGTATATAATTAAATTTCATGAAATAAATATGGATTCATCCTGCTGAATGCTAATATGTTGAACTCTGCTATTAGCTCAGGCCATTTGGGGAATGTTGTAAAAGTCTTTTGGAATTTTCCCAGAACTAATAGGATTCTGAAAAGAAAAACCCATCAATTTACTTCCCTAGTTTGTTCATTGTTGGTTTCTCGATGAAAGAAAGTGACCTTTTTTTGAGGAACTTGACATTGATTAGACTCAGAGTTGAGGGGCCTGCCCAGAAACTCAGGGGCCACATGACAAGTAGATGTGGAGCAAGAACTTAGGTTTCATTTTCAGAATCCATTGTGAAGTTTTTTTCTGCGAGGCTCAACTTCACCTTCTTGTCCTTTCCTACCTCAACACCTGTGAGATTTGTGGCACTAGAAGGCACTGTACTTTTAAAACAACAATGTCATTTACATAATTTCCTTCCCACTTAGGAAGTTTTCTCTTCCCTCTCAGTGAAATTTGCATCTCAATCTCTCTTCCTTGTAAGAGCCTCCAAAAACCCTTAAGTCACAGTATTTTTGAAAACATGAAAGTTATGATTTGACTTTCCCATTGCCTATTTATCCATTGGATTAGTGATTTTCATTAACCTCGGGAATTTAAGGAGGCAAAGCCCCTGACTGAGAATAGATCTTTATCGTGAAATCAAATTATCAGATGAAATTTTAATTAGGATTTGCACTGCTGATCAAAGGAACAGCCAAGGGATTATGTAGCAAAAAAAGGAAACTCAGAAGCTACCCAATGCCAATGGATGGATTTTCTCCATGATGCTTTTATACATACCAAGCAAGTTTTCGGATACATGGTCCACTAAAAAACTAGAAATAGCAATCTGTTATTTTTAAGTGAGCCTACTTTATTATTCAAGAATCAATCTAAAGAGAATAATGAAAATTATTCAAGTAAAATAAATCCTATGAGATCCATAAATTTATATAATTTATCTGCTAGCACCATCTCTTCCTTTATTTCAGCCTATGAAATTTTTCATTACAGAGGGTGAGACAGCCAAGGGAAGGTAGTCCGAGCAAGCTTGTAAGATTCTGTACAGACCAGGACCCCAAGAAGGGGCAAGGCTCTGTGTTTTTTCTATGGATGAACACAAAGGAATAAAAGTCTGAAGTTAAGTCAGAGATACTAGCTTTTAGTCTAAAACCAGCTGTGCCTGCCTGTGCATCTTTGGCCAGTGCTGGTATTGAATATCTTCTAGTTACAGATTTAGTATAAGGTCCAGAGCCAGGGAGAACCATGTCTGTCATTAGACGCATTATCTTCCTACCAGCAATGACTTTGGAATTGGCCTAGATCCCCCCGGGACTCATTTCATTTATTCAGCTTATGTTGGTTGATCACCTTTATGTACCAACTGCCTTGAGAGGTTCTGGGGAAACAACTGTGAAAAACATATCATTCTTTCTTTTAAAGAATTTAGATAAAATTTAAACAGTTTTAATAAAATATGGCAGGTGCTATGTTAGAGGTAAATGTGACAAAGGATGCCATAGGAATACGAAGGATACCCAACCCAGTTGTGGGGGGAGGGGTCAAGGAAGACTTTCAGGGACTTTATTTTTTTTTTAATTTTTTTTGTTATTAGAAGTCTTTATTTAATTGTCATGTATAGGACACTGTGCCAACCTGGAGATCTGACAATCTTCTCCAACACACATGGAATATTCACAAAAATTAAACACGGACAAGCCCATACATCAATTCTCAATGATTTCAAAATCTGTATCATATAGATAAAATCTCTGGAACTTTGGGCCAGCCCAGCCTCTGGGAAAGGAGAGGGGGACTGGAGATTGAATTCAATCATGTGGCCAATGATTTAATCAATTATACCTATTTAATGAAACTCTAAGAAAAACTCCTGACACTTAGGCTCAGTGGAACTTCCTGGTTGGTGAACACACTGATGTGCTGGGATGGTGACACACCTGGATAGGGTACGCAAGCAGCGCGCCCCACTTCCCTAAACTTTGTTCTGTGTGTCTCTTCATTTGCCTATTCCTGATACTGGCTAGGGTTCTTGGCCTTCCTCAATCGATAGAAATCGACTAGAGGCCAGACAAGAAATTCAGGCAAGGCTTTATTGGGGCCCCTGCTGCTGTGGGGGGCAGTGAGAATAAGCAACAGGTTCCCTTGCTCACTCCCTTGGGGGGGAGGGGAAGCTTGTTCCTTATATGGGGTGAGAGTAGGGGTGTGTCCAGGCCGGAGGCGTGGCTTAGGTGGTTTGCCCATCCCTTAGGTGGTGGTGTGTGCAGGGAGCATGCTTAGGACCCCTGCCTTTGCTCCCAACACCCCAGTGTTTGCTCTAGGCTCTTCAAAAGTGGCAGTTGGGTTTTTTGGTCTCTTGTATCTTTTTGGGTCCAGAATTTGCCCCACTGCTGCATGCACACAGTTATTTTTAGTCCCATACAGTTTCTTTGTATTTTGTTGCTGGAGGAGAGGTGTGTCCAGGTGCAAGCACTGTAGCACCTCAGCGAAGGGCCCCAGGTCCCAGCCTGTCTCATTCCCCCGCAAAGACTCTACACCCTTATTCCTTAAGGGGTAAGGGCCGAAGGTCTCTTCTTCTGAAACTTCTTCCTGCTGGACAGGGGCCATAGACCCTAGCCTACCCTAGAGGTATAGAAGTCCCTTGCTGACTGTTCTAAGGACCTGTAGGGACCTGGGCCACTCTCCACTGGAATGGGCTGAATTCCTTGAGCCATCATAAGCCTTACTTCAAACTCTTGAAGCTTGACCAAACTTAGCCAGAAGGTTAAACAAACAAGGGGTAGAAAGGAGAAGAACAATAACCATTAAAGAACCTGGAAAGGGAAGGAACCAGGTTAACTTTGGGCTTCCTTAACTGTTGACCAGACAAAGGAGGTGATGTCGCTCTTGCCAAGAAGCCATTCTCCTTGGGTATATATTTTTGTTCATCTCAGGGTTAAAGTTTAATGCGTTTCTCTATTTTTAGAATGGAAGGTCTGGACCTGTTGGTCCCAGCTCTCCTTCTTGGACCAAAAGTCTGAATCACAGGTTTACAATGGTAGGGAAGACAACAGAGCACTAGACAAAATATGGCATAAATCAGTATGACTGAAAAGAAAAGGGTTATAAGAACATGAAAACCTCCTGCCAGAAATTTTTTTATACTTTGTGGGATCCAAGAGAGCAAACTAGAGAACCAGTTTTCAATTTCCCCGCCCATGTTGAATAGCTAGGAATGGTGGTTAATTATCTGCTGGAGGCAAGTGGCTTTTCGAATTTTCTCAATGTTGGTTTCTAGCTGGTATGGGCATGAGGGCTGCTTTCTTTGCCTCCCAATCTGCCCTGTTGTTCCCTTGGGTAATTGAGTATTTTCCTTTTGGTGCCCAAGGCACTGAATGACTGCTACTAGTTTTGGTTTTTGAGCCGCTTCTATGAGATGTAAAACCTCAGCCCCATATTTTACAGGGGAATTTTTTGCATTTAAAAGTCCTCTTTCTTTCCAGATAGCTGCATGGGCATGTAAAACAAGGAAGACATATTTTGAGTCTCTCTCTATATATATATGTATAATTTACTTCCCCTAAGGTTAAGGTTTCAGGGAGGGCTATTAGTTCAGCCCTCTGGGCTGAAGTGTTAGGTGGCAAAGGTTTTGCTTCTATAACACTATAAGAGCTCACAATAGCATTGCCCTGCCCTCCTGACTCCATCTTTAATGAAACTACTGTCATCAGTAAACCATTCTTCCTCAAGGTTTTCTATGGCCTGGTCTGTTAGATCAGGCCTACAGGCATAAACCTGGTCAAGGATTTCAAGGCAGGAATGTGTGAGTTCTGGGCTTTCTGTGGGCATTAGTATAGTTGGGTTGAGGGTGTGGGAAGCTTTGAGGGTTAGTTCTGGGGAGTCAAAGAGTAAAACCTGGTGGCCTCCAGTTAGCCAATGGTAACCTTTAATTTCCAGAATCCCTTATACTTGATGAGGGGTCTGGATTTCCAGTGGCTGTCCAAACGTAAGTTTGTTCCACTAATAAAGCAGGGGCAGCTACCGCCCGGAGGCAGCCAGGCCAACCTCAGGCCACAAAGTTTGTTTGGAAAAATAGCCTGAGGAACTTCTAGCTTTCGCCCAAAGACCCCCAGAGCTGTCCCCTGTTTTTCAGCTACGTACAAGATAAATGGTTCTTTTAAATCGGGGAGACCCAGCACAGGAGCTCTGGTGAGGCCCTGGTTGATATTATGAAAAGCCTTTTTCTTGTTCCCCAGTCCAAAGTAATAGTTCTGTATCTGAGCCTTTAGTGGCTTCATATAGAAGCTTAGCCATTAGTCTGAATCCTGGAATCCAAATTCTGCTAAATCCTGCCGTGCCTCAGAAAGTACAAAGTTTTTTTTTTTTTTTTTTTTTGTCTTTGGGGCACTTAGGCCTAATATAGCTTGTTTTCTATCTGGAGATAACTGTCAGTCAGGGTTTATAATATATCCCATATATTTAACTTGTTGCTTTGAGATTTGGGATTTTCTTCTGGGAGATCCTGTAACCCCAGGTCCCAAGGAAATTAAGGATTCAGTGGTATTTTGATCTGAGGCCTTCATGGTGGGGTACACATTAATATATCATCTACATACTGTAGAATGGCCCCTTCTTTTAGGTGTATTTTCCTTAGTTCTTTTCCAGGGCCTGGGAGAACAAGTGTGGGCTGTTCTGAAACCTCTGAGGCAGTACTCTCCAGGTATATTGTTGCATTTGGCCTGAGTGGGGCTTAGTCTCCTCGAAGGCAAACTGATACTGAAATGAGGGATTAACTGGGATGCAAAAGAAGGCATCCTTGAGGTCAAGAACAATAAACCATTTGGCATCTCCAGGAATCTGGACTAATATATTATAAGGATAGGGCACAAGGGTATGTACAAGGACCATTGCATCATTTACTTCTTTAAGGTCTTATACCATTTGATATTTCCCAACTGGCAGAATAGGGGTACTGCATGGAGACTGACGGGGCACCAAGAGGCCATGTTTTAAGAATTTATCTATGAGGGGTTGCAAACCTTTTTTTGCTTCCAGCTTTATGGGGTACTGTCTCTTGTTAGGATAAGCGACTTCTGGCTTAAGGCTAATTTTTACAGGTAGGGCGTTTATAGCCTTCCCAGGGATTCCTTTGTCCCGAATTGCAGGGTTTACTGTGTGTAGAATATGGTTGAGAATAGGCCCTTGTTCTTTCAGCTCATCTGTCTTAGTCATAGTCAAGAAAAGGGGCTGCTTGGGACCTCCTAATAGTAATATGGGGCTCCAAGGGAGCTCAGAATGTCTCTCCCCAGTAGTGGGATAGTACACTCAGGCACAACTAAAAAGGTACGTGGGATCAAGTGCTGTTCAAACTGACGCAAATGGGAGGTCCAGTGAAGAAACAGGTGCGAATCTTTCTGTCAACACCAGTCACTGTATAGCTTTTGGAGGAAAGAGGCCCAGTGTGAGAGATCAGGACAGAGTAAGTGGCTCCCATATCAATTAAAAAATTGATTTTCTTACCTGCCATGTCAAGGGCCAGCTGGGGCTCCTCGATACAGTTAGACATCTCATTGGGGGGAGCTGCCAGAATCCCTGGGCCAGCATGGCCATCTTGGGCATGGGAGCCCCCTTCCCCTTTGGGACTGGGGACAGTCCCACTTCCAATGACCTGTTCGTTTGCAGATTGGGCATGGACCAGGGGGGTTCTTTTTGGCACTTTTGGGCCCAGTGGCCTGTTGACTTACATTTGAAGCATTCACCCTTGCTGGTTTTACCTCCAGGCGGATGGTTAAACTTCATTGGCCCCCTTGGGTTGTCCTGAGGTTGCGAGGCATGGCTGACAGCTATGACCATCAGTATAGCTTGAGCCCTGGCCTGCTTGTTTTCATGTCCAGTTCTCTCTTCCCTCCTCAGCTGGATCTCGATTATTAAATACCCCAAAGGCCATTTCTAGGAGTTGGGGCAACAGGGTTTCGTGAGCCTAATTGTTAACTTTTGGAGTTTCTGCCTAATATTGGGGGAGACTGGCTGAAAAAATGTTGTCCCAGCAGGGATTGACCCTCGGGAGTGGATGGATCAGTGTTAATAAATTTTCTAACAGCTTCCACAAGCCGTCCCTGAAAGAGGGCTGGATTTTCTTATTCCTCTTGGGTCACTCCTTTACCTTTTCATAGTTAACTGGCTTTTTGATATACTTTCTCATCCCTTCTAATACACATTGGATCATGTGTTTCCTGGCTTCTGTTCCCACCCAGAAATTATAATTCCAACAGGGCTCCTGATTTGGGACTGTGTCTCCACCCATAACAAAATGTTCAGGTTGGTCCCTGGCAAGCTGGTCAGCATGCCCCTGGGCTCCTGCTTAAATTCTCTGTTTTTCCTCAGGGATACAGCAAGTAGATAGGACTATCTGGACATCCTTCCAATGTAAATCAAAGGCCAGAGTTAGGGCCTGAAACCCTTCAGCACACTTACTAGGGTCTTCAGAAAACAGGCCCAGTCTCTGTCTGCATTGGGCTTAATCAGTTAAAGAGAAGGGCACATGTACTCTGATTGTCCCTTCCCCATTTGCCACTTCCCTAAGAGGGCATACTTCTCCTGATCCTGGGTGATAGGAAGTTCCCTTACAAGTTACCCCGGAAGGACTAGTCTCTCCCTCCAGGGGCAATGGAGCGTATAAAGAGACATAGGGAGGCGGAGTGAGGGATTGGTCAGAGGGATCTGGAGAAGTAGGTGCTTCCAGGGAGGTAGGTGGCTCTGGAGAAGCAGGTGCCTCTGGAGAAGCAGTGGAAAGTTGGTTTCACCCCCTGAAAGTTGGGGAAGGTTAAAAGGGGATCATCTAAAATGTCAGGATTGCTTTCCATTGATTACAGGAGCTGCTTAGAGGGGTTTTGGTAAAGGATCATGAAGGCTTGAACACAGGGAACCTCAGTCCATTTTCCCATCTTGTGACAGTAAAGATCCAATTGCAAGATGGCATTGTAATTTAGAGACCCATTTTCAGGCCATTTTTCTCCACCCCCCAACTTACATGAAGGCCAGGCAATGTTACAGTAGAGCTTAAGTTTTTCCCTTTTCAGCCCATCTATTTTTAAAAATTTACAATTTCTAAGGATACATTCCAGAGGTGTTTCTTCTGGCTCAGAAGATCCTCCCACATTGAGTAACCTGCGACCAAGAACGCTCCTAGAAATGAAGTCCGGCATCCCAGAGACATTTACTAGGAGGCTTTTGTCAGGAGGGGATTGGTGTGTCCTCCTAATTCCCTTCTTACCTAATGGGATTTTGAGCGTCCTCTACTCTCCCATCACCTAACCAGATGTCTCTGGCCGTCAGTCCCTCGCACGAGGAGTCCACAATAGGGGACATTTGAACCAGTGCCAGAGCGTTGCCAGGACTCTCCTTGAGGGGGATCTGTTGTCTATAAAGTTTATGTCCTATAACGATGTCCTATAATAATTTGTTGGGGTGTATTACTTAAGATTGAGCATGTATAAAGCCTAGGGTGTGGGCTGCTTGGAAGTGGCCAGCCCAGGAGGTAGTCTGTCATAAGGTATGGGCTGCCAAGGCCTGGCGTGAAGGGGGTCCTAGAGGTGCAAAAAGGAACTCCTGGAGGAATTAGAGTTGGGCGCAATGGAAAATGCCACGGGGGTCAGGACCTGAGGGCCTAGAGGTAGGAGTATTCCCACAGGTGATTGTTTTGGACATATAGAGTAAGAGGCAAGACTAGACAGCAGAGGAACCCAAAACCCTTTCCCCTATCTGTTTGGTGGCTACAATAAAATTGGGGAGAGGTTGATGATTCCATCTGACACTGGCAACAGCGAATTTGGACAATGTATCCCATGTAATTTAACATACCATATGAACCCAATTAGTTTAGGATCTCTCTTTGGGATGCTCCAGGGGCCCTTTGAAGCACCCCAAAGTTAGTTGGAGGTCAAAAGAACTCTCATTAGAATTTGATATTTGGGAAGTCTGTCAAAAATTTCAAAGTTTTAAAACACCTGGTCAGATAGAATCACAAGTCGCTGTGAAACAATTATTCCTTGAGCTAAGGTGAAAAAATTTTCAGAAATAAATACAGATCACTTAAAGACACAGAAACTCACACAATCTGATATCAAAAGCAGCATTCCAGGAAAATCCTATTCTCTTATGAGAGAGAGAAACCAAATCCAGTCTTGCATAAGCCTACTATTAACAAAATCCATTTACCTAATTAAATTTAATCCGAACTTAGAAAACCTTGAACACATACAAAATTCTTTTCTCAGTGTTCCTCTTCTGCAAACCTTCTACAACTTTCTGTAACCGTACTTTGCCCCTTATTCTTTCCATTAGAAATAACCAGCTTTGGGACAAAAACACCTTTTTTCCTTTAACAGAAATCTATTTCCATTCCTCATACCTTTTCTGAAAACACGCATCTTACTTTCCTTAAGCAACCATAAACTGTCTTTTTCATTAGCATTCTATAGATTGGTAGAGAACATCTCAAGGTGGCACCAAACAGCTTTAGTTTCCCTCTCACAAGAAGACAAAAGTAGGTAAATTTAGACCTGTTTAACAATTAATATTCCAATATTTCATCTTACTTGAAATGGCCTGTATACACAGTGAATTCCTATCATTTAACTTAGTTTCAATTTACCAAGATTTGGAGAGACTGTTTTAGATGGATGTTTCCAAAACATAATTATTCCTGTAGAGTTTACCAAAAAGTTCTTATCCCAGTTACATTTACTTAAAATTTAATCATATCAGGTTATATTCCCTGTTGACACATTTCATAACAGAAACAATATGCACTTATTGACTTTCAGTAACCCTCGGTACAATAAAAGTATTATACTTAATGTTGATGACTCTGAAGACTGGTCTGTATTAATTAAACCCACAAGCTTAAACCAGACAAACCAATTTCTACAAAACCAGAGATCTCATAGTTTTCCCACTTGAATTTAAAATGGCCCTTTTTTTTTTTTTCCTCAGTCTGGGGGCTACAGATGAATAAGGTAGTTCTCTGAGGGCCCAGGCAGAATACTTACGATGCAAAGGCAGAGGAGAAAGATGCAAGCTCCTTGAGCCCGGGTAGAACAGTTACATTGCAAAAGCAGAGAGGGGAAATGCAAGCCTCTGAAGCTCAGGCAGAAAGAATAGTTACATTGCAAATGTGGAAGAGAGAAAAATACAAGCTCCTTTCTTTTCTTTTTGTTCTCTAAAATTTCAAGGTTTAAATACTCCACCGTGCCCCCAATTTTGGCAGAGATTTTCAGGAGCCATTGGACAGACAAAACTACATAAAACAAAGATACCAGTGACAAAAACTTAAAGGCACAAGCAAGAAGCTTTCAGGATAAAGGGGACAGGAGTGCAGGTATAAGGGTCAAGGGAGAGGTAAAGTTCGGAGGGACAGAAAAGACTGAAAAAGAGAAAGAGACAGCAGGAAAATAAAGGTGAGAATATTGGGAGGATAAGACTTTC
This sequence comes from Phocoena sinus, assembly GCF_008692025.1. Classification (NCBI taxonomy): domain Eukaryota; kingdom Metazoa; phylum Chordata; class Mammalia; order Artiodactyla; family Phocoenidae; genus Phocoena; species Phocoena sinus. The sequence goes on along the minus strand of NC_045764.1, from coordinate 105,087,318 downwards.
AGTTACTACACTGTATGAGGTTTAAAGCTCTATCACTCTCATGAATGGGCTCCCATCAGGGAGAGCCTGGTGGACCAGGGTCGGCACGGTGTGAGGCGAGCCTCTCCCACCTCTGCTTGTCACCTGTCAAGGTGAGCCGTTGCCTGCCAGAGGGAGCATGGCCTCACAAGCTGAGAGTAGTGATGCTGTGGCTGCCCGACGTCCCCTCTCTCGGAAGGATAGGACGGAAGGAGGAGAGGACAGAGAAAGGAGAAGTAGAGAGATATCAGGAGAAGGCAAAGGACAAGGGGGAGAGGAAAGCGTTGCCTGAATGAGGGTATTGAGGCCCCCAAGGGCCAGGAAGGCAGACCTACCAAACGCAGTGATGCTGAAACGAGAGGTTCAGGTGGCCGCTTGTCACCCACGGGGAAGCTGCGTTCAGTGGTCCCGTGGGTGCCTGGATCCTCTCCCCGGAAGGGGACAACTGCCCCACATTGGGCATCATAAATCTGATACCGGCCAGGGCTCTCAGCCTTCCCTGATCAATAGAAATTAACTAGAGGCCAGACAAGAAATTCAGGCAAGGCTTTATGGGGGCCCCTGCTGCAGCGGGGTGAGAACAAGTAAGAGGTTCCCTTGCTCACTCACTCCTCAGGGACTTTAAAATGCTTCCCTAGAGCATCGAGGATATGGCTAAAGGCTGTGGGGGGGAGTGAGCTGTGAGGTGAGAAGGTTGGCAGACGCCAAGTCAGAAAAGCCCTTATACCCCACACTAAAGAGGTCAGAGTTCATCATTAGAGCAACAGGGAATACATGGAAGTTTTTTGTTTGTTTGTTTGTTGGGGTTTTTTTGTGGTACGCGGGCCTCTCACTGTTGTGGCCTCTCCCTTTGCGGAGCACAGGCTCCGGAGGCGCAGGCTCAGCGGCCACGGCTCACGGGCCCAGCAGCTCCGTGGCATGTGGGATCTTCCCGGACCGGGGCACGAACCCGTGTTCCCTGCATCGGCAGGCGGACTCTCAACCACTGCGCCACCAGGGAAGCCCAACATGGAAGTTTTAAAGCACAGGAAGGACATGACCAGATGGGAAGGTTAGAAATAACTCTGAGTTCACTGTGGAGCACAGTGTGGAGATGAGCAACGCTGAAGGCAATCATCGGGTATCAAAAGCCTGAGCCCTGGGCTTCCCTGGTGGCGCAGCGGTTGGGAGTCCGCCTGCCGATGCAGGGGACACGGGTTCGTGCCCCTGTCCAGGAAGATCCCACATGCCGCGGAGCGGCCGGGCCCGTGAGCCACGGCCGCTGAGCCTGCGCATCCGGAGCCTGTGCTCCACAACGGGAGAGCCACAACAGTGAGAGGCCCGCGTACTGCAAAAAAATAATAATAAAAAAAATAAAAAATAAAAAGCCTGAGCCCTGGGCGTAACAGAAAGTACGGGACAGTTTCAGGAGCTATTAAAGAGATAGACTTGTAAGATTAGGGGATTGATCGGATAAGGGCGAGGAAAAATTAATGAGATGTATAAGTAAACACTCAAGTTTCTTGCCTGGGAAAATGGATAAATGGTGCTACATTTTACTGAAATAGAGATAACATGAAAAGTAGGTTTTATGAAGGCAGTATGTGGTAAGTTCAACTTTGTGTACATTTCGCGTGAAGTGTCTGCGGACATCCAAGTGGAGCTGTCTATCATGCAGTGAGTGGTGCCAGGAGTCTGAACTCAGACAGGTCTGAACTATGACATTTGGGCCTTATCAACACAGAGATGGTAAATGAAGTCATAAGGATTGAGAATAAAAATAGAAGAAAACTTCAAGGATGTGCAGAGAAAGAGAAGGCTATCTCAGGAAGATGAGCTGCATCTCCCTCCACTCCCCTTCCCTATGTGCCTTTGATGTGTGAATTGTCTCCTGTCCTAGTTCCTGTTTCCCATTCCAGTTCCCTGCTTGGATGGTTGCCCTGCTCTAAACCCTAAGATCACTTCGTTGGTGCCCAGAAAATCAGTAAGCCCTTATTTAACAAGCACCTTTTTAGAGAAGACTGGGCACTCTTCCTTTATCACCAGCTAATGACTGGAGTCCTGCTATAGTCCGGTCATTTTCTCCTGGGGTGAAGCTACCTTCAAGTTCTTTCCAAAAAAACTCCTAGGGTTGGGTCCCTTCCACGAACCAGATCAGACTCATTGGCTATGAATACCTTTCCAGATTAAACTCGAGACTCTCATGCTTCCTTGGTCTGCTGGCCACCCCCTTTTTGGATTAAGCATATTTGAATTTTGGAGTTAGACAAATCTCAGTTTAAAATCTGGCTTTGCTACTTAATAACTTTGCAACCTTTAGCAAGTTATCCTTTCTGACTTCATTTTCTATATCTGTAAAATGGATTAATAATTCCTATCTGCCAGGGCTATTTTGAGGACTGAATTAAAATATATGCACAGTCCCTGGCACTTCTCTAAATTAATACACTTTACTTCTTTCTAATTTTCCCCAGCTTGATGTAGGTAATGTGAAAGCAGTATGATACAGTGGAAATAACAAATGTGTGTGGTAAAGGCTTAAATGTTTATATTTTTAGAGTCCTAAAATGGGTTTCAAATTACCTTACTTCTGTGTGAGTGATTTTATGTATGGCAGTTCTCTTTCTGAGCTTCGGTTTTCTCATTTGTAAAATGAGGATAATACCCGTGTTACTTACTTCACAGTTGTCATGAACCTCAAAGATAATGCATGTTACAGCACTTTGAAAACTAGAAAGTTCTTTAAAAATATAAAATATTCAGCACTATGCTTCACTCATAGGAGATACTAACAAACTTTTATTTTGGATATTGGTATATGAACAGTTTAGACATTCCAAACTTTTGACCAGAAGCTAATAATTTATTGCTGTTTAATTATTTGAATTACCTACAAAAGTCTCACTTGCAAAGAGACTCAAGACTAAATTTTTTATTGCTATGGATCTTAATTAGTCTACAAACATTTATTGAGCACTTATTCACTGAAAGCCACTGTGCTTGGTCCTAAGAAACAAAGAGGAAATATCTAATACCTGAGTTTCAGAGGTTTGCCACTTAGAAAGAAAGATGGTTAAATAATTACTATATGGACCGGTAAGGTTTGAAGATTTAGTAGAGGTACCTGGTGGAGGTTGAGGGGATCAGGGGTATCTTCTTAGAGGAAGTGATAGCATGTGGGTCTTGGCGGATGATTAGGAGAAGTTAGTCAGGTGACCATTTATGAGTAGAAGTGGAGGTCATTGAGGGTATTCCAGGCAGAAGGAGCAGCAGTGACAAAGGCAAAGATTAACCCATTTGAGAAATCACCAGGATTTTAATATAATTGGTTTGCATTTGTTCAGGGATGGAGAACTGTGGGAGAGAGGGAGGAACAAGCAAGAGTAAGACCAGAGATTGAGCCATGGATGGAAATCTTGCCGTGGAAATATATTAAGTACTAGTTGCCACATGATGAGAAGAAAGTTTACTTTGTATATCCTTTGGAGTAGAGCAACATTAGGGGCAGGAGAGTAGAAGGGGAAGGGGGTGGATTATTGCAGTGACTCAGGTGAGACCTAACAGGGCCCTAATCTAAAGTAATGATGGTGCAAAAGGAGAGGCTGTACAGGGTAGAGCTTAATTAAAGAAAACTTGATCACTGAGGGGACATGGCAAGTGAAGGGGAAGAAAAAATGAAGAATATATTCTAATTTTCTGACTCATATAAGAGAAGGAGGGTGTTAGGCTATACAAAAAGCTAGAGGGAGAAAAAAGGCAATACTGCTGGGCAGGAGAAAGTGGTGAAGAAAAGAGCATGGAATATTTACTTTCACACATCTAGAGTGGATAGGTAGCCAAGCCCAGAAGACAATCTTTACCGTTACTAGGAAACTTCAAGGATAGGATATATACCTTCCCCTTAGATACATTATCATCCCTTCTCTCCTTCATCTCCCAACTCATAACAACCTCTTTGATTAGCTGTAGAGAATCTGAAATTCCCCTTAAATATATTTGATAAAAATCCAGAAAAATTCCCTGAAAATATATTGATTCAACTCAATTGTTTGGTATTCAGTTCAATTCTTGTAGAGGGAAGAGACCCTTAAAAGACTCTTAAAAGAAAATGAATGGCGATTCTTAACCATAAAATAATCCTATGAACAAACTATTAATCCTAACATTATCAGGATTAAGTCTCCCTCCTTCTTTTATAATCTTTCAAATTATCAGCCATGGAACATTGTTTAATTCTCTCATGTTCCTGTTGTTGTTATTTACAGGTCTTAGCATAGTCAGCCACGGCTTCTTAGAACTCCTAATCTGAAACCATTGAAGAAAAATAACGGTAGTAATAATGATAATAATAATATACATTATGTATCACTTACTGTGTGTCAGGTTCAAGTGCTTTAAACAGATAGATTCGTTTAATGATCACATTCTCTGACAAAGATTATTGGTACTATCTCTAATTTAATATAAAGAAACTAAGGCATGAGGAAATTTAATGACTTTCCCACAGTATACAGAGAGTAAGTAGAAGAGCAAGGATTCGAATCCAGGCAGAATCTGGGGCCAGGGGCCATGTACTTCATCACTCCACTATGAAAGGTGTGGATAATAGGACAAGGACTTTGTGACATTCGGTAAAGCTGGCACTCTTGCCTGCCATAGGGTCAGTATACAATATCATATCTGTATATCATATATATGAATATACTGATATTAGATATATTAAAACCATAAAGGCAAAATTCTCCTCAACCAGGAATATAAAGAATAAAACCACGCACATCACACAGCCTGAGTTCATGTCCCAGTTTGGCTTAGGACCTTGACTTGTTGAGGTTTGAATGCTTACAAGTTGAGTGACTGTGGACCAATTAGTTAATCTCTATTAGACTCATTTACTAATCTGTAGAATAAATATAGCATAACCTTCCAACAGGGATATGGTCAGGATTCAATGAAGAGAATGTACCTGAAATACTCCACCCATATTTATATCCTACTTACTCTGACATTGTGCTACATGCCTTCGATGTTCTCATCACTTTACATATATGAACTCATTTAATCCTCCCAACAAGCTTACGACATAGGCCCTGTTTTTTTTTTTATCATCATCCCCATTTTACAGGTGAAGAAACTGAGGCACAAGGAGACTAAATAACTTTCCAAAGTCATACATGCATATAACTGGCAGCCTAGGCTGCTCTGGCTCTCAAGTCCCTACTCTCAAGGGCCGTGTTGTGCTGCCTCGCTAAGTACAGCACACAGGCGTATTAAGGCTATTACCTTCCCATCTAAGCGGGTGTTGTGCTTCTTGTGGACAAAATGATTTCATTTCCCTCTCCTGATATGCTAGGAATAGTCCCTGAAACTCTACAGATAACAGTTAATAAGGAAAAAATTAGTGAAATAGAAGAATGAAAGGTTTTAAAGAGCAACTATGAAAGGAAGGGTCTCCCCTCCTCAACAATTGATTGGAAGTCACCCCTCTTCAAGCAGACGCACAGGTCATCTTCATGACTGAACTAGACGTGACCTGATCGATTGCTGATCTTAGGCAGTTATTATTTCAAAGAGCCCTTAACCCAAATTGTTACTGCCTATCTCTGGTAGCATCTAGCTCATGTGATAAAACTCTATAAGGAAATAAAAAACAGTCCTGGTTTTTTTCAGTGCCAGGTTGGATAGCATGTTGATATAAAACCACTTAGAAGTGAAGTCTGACCACCAGTTTTTGACCATGTGATCTTGGCCAATCAGTTGTTTGCCTCTCAGTTTCTCCACTGTCCAGGGCTGCAGTACAGAGTACAGATAATGTTCTTAAAATCCTAAAACCAGGTCTGTCCCAGATTTAGCAGTCAGGAAATGGTGGCTGTTATCATCATTATTTCAAAAAGCCACTAAACTTTCTTAGAAAAATCTAATCCCTGAGACTTCTTTTCCTGTCTATATCTATCATTGATTTTTCTATTTTAAAGCCAAAGGTCATATTCCATTTTGAAGTCCAACAAATTCTAATCTCTCAGAAGGTTCAAACTATATTATCATTCACTATGAATTTGAGCAGTCCTTCTTTCTACTTTGCTGACATTTTGGGTTGAATTAATTCCATTTCAGCTGCACATCTTTCCTCTCACAGCAGTTATCTACACAATTGAGAATTATGGACCACACAAATCAGGTCAATGAAAAGTTCTAATTGTGCTCAGCTGTCTTCCTTATACACCTTCCTTTATAAAGCAGCAATTCCAGATGTGATTGCAGTCACCATCTCAGAACTGTGGGGTGACCCCAGCTTCTCCGTAACTGTTCATATGGTTAAAGGGTAAAGCTTCCCAGAATGTCCTTTGTCTCTAAAACGAAGTTGCTTAAGAGCTTTCCTAAATAAATGCCCACAGTATATTATGTACTATGTATTTCAGGCAAATAAAATGTTTAAATCCACGGACGGAAAATGATCTTCACACATAAAATGAAATCTGATCAGTTTACAGCCCAACATGAACAGAACTCCCAAATTAGGCACTTCCAAATTCAGCACAGCAAACACTGCCAGCCACCAAAGGAAGTGGAGAAATGAAAGCCCCTCTAAATCTTCCTTCAATGACATATAAAAGATTCAGCAGAGTAGAGGTCAAAGAATATGAGGGGGAAAAGGTATGAAAGAAAAGAAAGATAGCTGATTTTTTAAAATTTATTATGAAGGGATAGAACCTAATTATTCTTTTATGCAGAAATCCCTTTGGCAGTACACATGAATAAGAGCACTCAAGGCAGCAACATTTTTCTTATAATTAGAAGAAATTATGATGTCTCTCTTGAAAGGCAGAATTTTCCTTATCATGAAAAACAGTGTTCTTTGTCATCCTTACTTTTTATTAGAGCCTTCAAAATGAGGTTTTCTTGAGCCTCTTGAAATAAATCCATTCCACTTTGAACTGCCAGAACTAACTATTAAAATGTGTCCTGATTCATCCTGAGAAATGGCCATATGCCCACTCGCCTGGGATCATAATGACTGCTAGGTGAATTCTAAAGAACACTGAATTCCTTTATCCTACAACCTGAAGTGTCCCCAGTTGGAAAATATAAGGATCACCCCTTTAAATAGGCTGGCATGTCTCACCTTTACATTCATTTATTTTTTTCAACAAGTATTTCTTAAGTGATACTATGAACAAGGCATGGGGCGCGGAGCTGAATTTGCTGTGGCTGCTTGGAAATTAACCTAAACATAACACCACACATAAAAGATGATACTCATCAAAACAATGAAGGGAACTTTTTTTTTTTTTCCCCAGGTAGAATTCGAAAGCATTTGGAAGGTAACAGTTCTCTTTAATTTCATATCAACTCTTTTTGGGGAATAGATGCACAAATCCAAATTGTTATTGGCAGCTGATGAAAATATTGACACCAGGGTTGCAAAATCACGGTGCAGTAGCTGCTCTGCTCAGCTGTTCTTGCTGAGTTCTGAGAGAAGAGCCTTCTCCTAGGGCGCCTTCCACACAATCTCTGATTCAGAGGCTTGCCTTTCGGCACTTGGGTTCATTCACTCCTTCGTGTACACGCTTAATGTGTGCAGGTCTCTCCAGGGCTGTTTTTGCCCACTCATCCTTCTTTTATTTCCCTTACTATTTTTTAAAATATGTTTTTCATAATTCTCTTCCACTCTGTTTCTCACGAGGCTGAAGCACCTTTAGAAGGTTTGAAAAGAAGAGGGGAATAAATTAAAAACCCTTCCAAAAGATGTGCCTCTGTGAGTTCTGATAAAAGACTGTGTTTGTCCCCAGCATCTTAATATTTGCATTAAATTGTAGTTGCCTAGAATTATCAGCCCGCCTCCTTCTATTAGATAGCCTCTTCCCTTCAAGCACTTACTATATTCTATGTATTCCTGTACCTTTAATCACCTAATCACCATAGTAGGTCCTTGATAAGTAATTTGTAATTGAAGAACTGATTTCTTCTTTGTCCTACCTCTTTGATGCCCTCTACAAAGACTGTATCTGATTTATTTAAACTCAAATCTTTATAGAATCCCAGTCATGTACGAAACTTTGTGATACATGCTCCAGAAAAAAACAAAAATAAAGAAACTAGTGTCTTTAGAAAAGTCTAAAGGGAAAAATAAAATGAATGTACACTAACTAATAAAGACAAAAGTTTTGGTTTGGGAGGCAGAGTTAGAACATACCTATCAGTAGACATAATAATATTGAGTCATTCTTCACTTTCCTGTCTGTGTAATTATAGGCAAATATGTGAAAGACAACATTGACAGTCAACACCAAAGAGAACAAATGCCTACCATGACATTTGTCCCACACGCATGAGCTGTAAATGTATAATGAGAAGTCTTTAGAGCTCGGACAGAGAGGTGGAGCCTATTTGGCTGAGGGGGCAGGAATGGCTTTCTTAGGAAGGTTTTGTTTTGTTTTGTTTTGTTTCCTTGCGGCACGTGGGCCCCTCACTGTTGTGGCCTCTCCCGTTGCGGAGCACAGGCTCCGGACGCGCAGCTCAGTGGCCATGGCTCATGGACCCAGCCGCTCCGCGGCATGTGGGATCTTCCCGGACCGGGGCACGAACACCGTTTCCCTTGCATCGGCAGGCGGACTCTCAACCACCGCGCCACCAGGGAAACCTGGAACGGTACTATTTTAAGTGGACCTGCAAGCATGGGGTAGAATGTCATCAGAAAAGATAAGAGCATAATCTTGCATGTGGAGAAAAAAAAAAAAAAAAAAAAACTAGAACCATCACGTATAGAAAGGATGTGGGGAAAGGCTTAGTGTTTGAATTGGTAGTTTGGCCAGGAGATTGGAGTGAAGATATGATAGGACTCTATCAAAGCTAGAGTCCCAGCGGCGGTGCCATCACTGAACCTCAAGAAAACAAATACTTCTATCCTAGATTTTCTGTGGAAGCATCTGTACGATACCAACTGGTGGTTAAAGCCCCAGGTGGGTCTCTTTAGAGGAAAGAGTTTGAGTCAGTTATCTCCTGCGTCTTGCATTCTTCATAAATTGGGACATTTACATTATATACCAGGTGCTCAATAATTATTTACTGACAGACTATTGAGCCTTCTAAAATATACTAAACATCAGCTAAAACTAAAAATAAGTACAGAGCTTCTCTGATATTTGCATATTAGCCCACAGAAGCCAGAGCTTTTACATTCCCTAGCAACCATACGAGACAGGAGCCTGGTCGAAGTAAATTAGGTTCTTGGATCCAGTTCCTGTGTGTGTGTGTGTGTGTGGTGTGTGTGTGTGTGTTGGGGGGGCTTCCCCACACCATAAGCAATTCTTGGACAACAGCAGGGTGTCTGAGAATTCAACTCAAATTCTATTATCTACCTGGAAATAGCATCAGATTCCACAGGTTGAGGGCTCAGTCCTACAAGACTGCCACCTTCCTCCCCCCAACCCCCCTTCAGATGGCAGTCGAAAGCCCAGGTTTTACCTGGTGTTTCTGACCAACTGGCTGTAAATCAGAGGTTCCCATGACCCCCTTCTCAGATTAGATTAATTTGCTAGAGCAGCTAGAACTCAGGAACATTTTACTTACTAGATCACCAGTTATATTAAAAGGATATGACTCAAGAACAGTCAGATGGAAGCGATGCATAGGGCAAGCCATGGGGAAAAGGTGGGGAGCTTCCATGCCCTCTCGGAGCATGCCATTCTCCCCATGTGTTCATCAACCCAGAAGCTCTCTGAACACTGTCCACTTGGGTTGTTATGGATGCTTCATTTCATAGGCAGGGTTGATTAACTCGTTGGCCATTGGCAATTGGCTCACCTCCATCCCCTCTCCCCTCCCCAGAGGTCAGAGGGTGGGACTGAAAGTTCCAACCCTCAAAATCACATGGTTGACCCCATTGGCAACCACCCCCAACTACTTTGGAAAGTAGGTGCTTTCCCAAAAGCCAGTTCATTACTATAACAAAAGATACTTTAATTCACTCTCAACACTTAGAAAATTCCAAGGGTTTGGGGAGTTCTGTGCCAGAAATGGGACAAGGACCAAATATATATATATATATTTCTAATTATAACATAACAATATCACAACAGTGTATGCAAATAGTTTTTAGAAAAGTTTATTTTTTCCCAAATTGCTTTTTGTGTGAGATTTCTAGAAATGTGTTATTTTTATTGTACTGTATAATTAAGAAAACTAACATACTTTAAAAATACATAGTATATTATCCCAGCAATTAACTACCTATACTATTATTTATGTATGTATTTATTCAAACTATGCATATTGAATGCCAAATGTGAGTCAGGTTCTAAACAAGGTTGAGGTGAGTGTGAAGATAACTGAGATGGGATTCCTATTCATAAAGGTTCACAATTTAGGATGCAAAAAAGGAAAAAAAAAAAGAACAATGGAAGGTTTCCACAAATACTGCCACTAACAGTGTTGAAACTAGGTAATCCCTTATTTTTAACAATTGAAGGGTCTGAGAGATCAAATTTTCTTTTAGACAATTATATATTTAGCCATTTAGTATTTTATTAAAACATTTATTGATTTTATAATAAGAAAAATAGCATTTTTAAATTATAATGTAATCATTGGACCTAAGATAAAATAAACAATTTGGAAAGAAATATTTTAATAAACAATGGAAATACGTGGAAAGACAAATGATTTTTGTAGAAGAATTCCTTCTCTCTCAATAAATGTCATAATTGAACACAATGTATTATTGTTAAATCATAGAAATAATTAAGCAAAAAGACTATTTATATCAATTTGAAATAAATCCAGTCTATAACTGTCTGATAATTTACTTTCAGAACTAGGTCAGAGGGTTTAAAGATCAATCTGGTGGACTGTATCCTCATGACTGCCAAGAATGAAACTATCTTTAGAATCACTAAATGACCGTTTCATATATCACTCTTCCCATTTTAATTGATCTGAGTTCTTTATGTAGCCATACATATAAAACACACATATGTACCCAATTTCTTTCATTTTTTTTTTCAAAATGCCTTTCGGGTCTGATGCAGAATGAATAGTATTTAACCCAAAGGGTAAATTTTTTTGTCATAATTTCAGTGCAGGTGGGAAGAGTGTTTTGAGAATGCCATCGTTTCTTGGCTATCATTTCACATCCACAACTTAGAGGTTTTAACAAAGGGTCTTTTAGTTCACCCTTTTGGAAAAATGGCTAGATCATAAGGAGTTAACATAGTTTAAGACTTGAAAGAGAAAAATGTTCCTAGCAAAAAAAGGCTTACAGCAAAATAATGAGTGCCAAGGTTGAAGCTGCTCTTCTTGCTTTAGTGCTGGAGCTGCATTATTCACAACTGCCAATCAGCTAATCTGAAAGAAATGTGTTCTTACTGGCATTTCTCCTTACTGCTCCCACCCCACTGGTCTGGTGTACATTGCCTCAGCTAGGAGGGTTTAGAAATAGCTCCTAAACAGACAACAATGCTGGTCTCTGAATCGAAGGGCAGTGGACGCTGTGGAGAGAAAGCGCTTTTGCTCACCCCCATTTCTTTTTCACATTTAGCCTTTGCTACTGCAATCCTGAAAAGCTCAGGCCGTTGCAAAAGGAGAAATTGCCTGTCAACTTCTGAAAATTCAATACTGAGCTTTTACTGAAGATTTGGGGTGCAGGACTGGTTGCAGCTTCCTGAAATATTGGTGGTTCAAAAAAGAAAAACATTTTTAAGACTACAGGAAATAAATTTTAACAAATGCTGTGGCCACTGCCTAACCTGATCACCATTGTGTGTGAAGTGAGGGAATTAGATATCATGATTTACAGTTGGAAACAAAGAGCCCTACAGATGAAGACGAGATCCATGTTCTGCAGTTACCCCTCCACTGACATTTGGAGCATCCTTGCAAAGGCTTGCCCTGTTGTTACGCCAGATGTGGGCATGAGTGCACACAAGAGCAATGTTAGTAGGCATATAAAAATAGATATACGTATAAATAATTTCAGATGTATCTTTTAACCAGCAAGGAGTAGTACCCTGGCAAATTTGATTAATGCCCCAGGGTACCTTTTTCCCCTTAGTATATTCATGAAGCACCAGCTAAGAAGGTTGGAATTTATGTAGGTCTACTGGGGAGTAATTATCACTCAATGCATTAGCAGTGAAAAATCAGAGATCATTGCCAGCTTTCCTCACTTCCAAAGCAAGGCTAAACATTCTCTCAGAGTGAGTCAAACGGTCTTTGTTAATTTCTTGTACTAATTCACCAAGTGGCAATGCAGGAGTGACACTGGCTTGTTGCACGTATTTCCATTCTGAGGAAAACACAGCTATGAGAGGCTGTATTTTTGAAACGTTTTAAACCAGAAATTGCTGCATGCTTCAGACAGGCGCACACACCCAGGGGATGTCTGGCTGGCAGGCTCTCAGATAGGTGAAGGATGTGTGGATTGGGCCTGAGCCGGTTTCGTTTTGCTGCTGTTGTTAGTTCTGAGCTGAAGTGCACAGATCCGATTAGATTATTGGGGCAGGCTCCGGTGAGGTTGCCCCACTATGGTTAACTCAGATGTACTGCTAATTCTACCTCTAATCCCACACCAGTCCAATTAGACACCGGAGCTTCTTTGCCAGCTGCAACATCACTGTCAGCTCCTGGTGACATGCCCAGCACCCCCGTCGCTCAGCAGAGCCCCCTGAGCTGCCAACCCAACTCCCCTTTCACTGCTTCCCTGCCACATTCACCCAGCCCTCCACAGCCCCTACCGCAAACTCACTGATCTGCTCCCTGCCTCTCCTCTAGTCCCATTGCTCCGTATTGTTTTGTTTTGTTTTGTTTTGTTTTTGCGGTACGCGGGCCTCTCACTGTTGTGGCCTCTCCCGCTGCGGAGCACAGGCTCCGGACGCGCAGGCCCAGCGGCCATGGCTCACGGGCCCAGCCGCTCCGCAGCACGTGAGATCCTCCCGGACCGGGGCATGAATCCGTGTCCCCTGCAGCGGCAGGCGGACCCTCAACCACTGCGCCACCAGGGAAGCCCCCATTGCTCCATATTAATTCAGCCTCCTAGGGAGTAGTAGGAGACAAGGTGGTCAGTGTTACTGCAGACCGTGGGCCATAGTGCAAAGAATCAGATACAACTCAGCTTCAAGCCAACCGAGCCACAGTGTAGCCCTGAAGAATGGGGGCAGCCTCCAGTGTCCTAATAAGAAAAAAAATAACTGAATCATTTAGAAGACCAAATGGTCCCAAAATAGTTATGCCATTTTATTTTGGGGTCAGAGGCAGTTCATTTGTTAAGATGCAGCAATGAGAACCCCATGAATGCATCATCTTACGCTCCTGAGAAAAATCTGCCTCCCTTGCCGCCATGAGGAGTATATGTAACGCCATTTAAATGTGGGTTTCGTTAGAAATGAACTATATCCACGTGACTAAAATGCCCATGCACATGTGTGTCTCTAAATACTATACCTAGAGAGGTAGAGAGTGAGAAGAGAAGGGGATGGGGGGTGGGATCGGGGTTGGGGAGAGCCCTGGAGAGCGCAGACGCATGCATTGTACGAAAAGGGGAAAAAAAACATCCGAAGGACTCACTGCAGTGCAGTTTTACATACAGGCTTGTAGGAGCAACCGGAACGTTATTAGACCATAAAAGCACATCAGGCTGATTTATGGTTTCTGATCAAGGTTTCTGTGAAAATTACTCTGCATCACCGGCTCAAGGTGACTGCTACCATTAATGTGTGGAAAATAAATGAGATGGGGAGGTTGATAGCAGACGAAGGGAAGGAAGCGCAAGGCAGTTTATACAGCACAGGTTCCCCATCTTGTTTTACAGTGCAGAGAAGGCTGTCATCAAAATGATTGCTCTGGGGCAGGAAAGGCAATTCTGGGTAATTAGATCTTATGGCTTGTAGCCGGTTCTTTCTTAACAACGAATGGATCAGGATGGTAGGGCGAATGCCTGCTTTCTGCATACCATCTTTTCTGTTTTCTGCTCATATTCAGACAGCATAGTTTAAATTTAGGAGGAAAAACATTGTAATACTGTTTTCCTGACTCCATTTGATTTTAATAGTTTTCATTCCCGGTCTACGGTTTTCCCGACTCTATTTGTCTCTAACAGAATTCATCTCTCCCCAATAAATAATCTTCCAAATTGGAGACTTTCCAAGAGAATTGGTGTCTGGAAATATTTTATATATCATCTGATGGCAACAAAAGAGTTTCGCTGGCCTTTCCATTCCTGTCCTGTTTATAATTCATCACCAAAGCATTTCGTAGATGAAATGCCCTGCTGCTTATTTCAATATAAACAAATAGCATATATCCCAAGATCTTCATATGAGGTAGTTGCTGCAAAAGGCATAAAAGCTGTTTGCTTGCAAAATGCTCTAATCTCCCTCTCTTTTTCCTTTGTTCTTTTAGTCACTGTGAACTCTGCTTGAGCGTTTGCTTGTACTGGGGTCTTCATATTGACTTAGAGTTGGGATTTGGTCTCTATTCCAGGATTTTGATTCTATATGCAGGTAGAGAACCCTGCTTTTGGAATGCTTGAGATGAAACTGAGTAGATTAAAAAGATTTTCAAATCTCTTTTTTACTACACCGCTTTCTCTAGCTCTTAAAACTTGCCCTCTGGTGCTTCTGTCTAGCATTACACATCTGGAACACACCAGTGTCTGCTCTCATAGCTGGCTACTGCTGCACTGGTGGCCATTAAGAGACATGGCTCCAAGGAAACCCACGGGCCAAGAGACACTCAGCCCATTTAGCCAGGAAAGAACAGAGACCTGCGTTTTCCCTCACCCTATGTTTTTAAGTAAGTTTTTCACTTTAGTGACACATCTCACTCTAAATGCCCATCTTTGTGTTAAAGCAGGGCTGGATTGAGACTTTCATCCCTATATATACAATGCACACACAAACCCAGAAATACTACCCTCAGACAAACATTCAGCATTGATGCTTCTTACCCGTGTTGTCAAGGATTCTGTTTCAAAAGCTCAAACGCAGTCACCAGCCTACCCCCAAAATACAAGGTACAAAAAGGTTTAATTGAAGCAAGGGATTCTAATATCTGTACAGCATTTAAATTCTTCAAAAAAGCTCTCACTCAACCCATGTCTTTTGATCGTCACAGTGGTGGTAAGAGATCACTAAGATTGTCATTATGATTTCCATCTTACGGATGGAAATGTAAGCTCAGAGAAGTTACTTGTTTTGCCTGAAATCATTTCATTCATAGTAGCAGAGCCAACTCTCATTTTCCTTACCTTTATCTAGGTAGGCTACTGTAGTTTAAAAAAAAAAAAAAAATCATTGTCCTGGGAGAAAACAGACTGCTGTTCTTGTAGTGACTCTGTTATGAACAAGAGGCAAGACACCAGGCAAGACTCCTAACTTCTTTGGTTTCCCTTGGTTTGCTCAATTTAATATGGACTCGAAATTTCTATAGTACCGTCTAGAACTCTTTTTTCTATTTCAAAATCTTTCTCAGGGACCACACCAAGTAGGGATGAATAACCAGTCACTGTCAGCATCTAGGAAAAGCAGAAAGGGACTGTCTTCCCAGTTATTGCCTTTCTCATCCCCAACACATGCATACACACTTACAAGCCCTTCCCCCTCCCCCCAACTACTCTGTTTAGAAGATCAAAGTCTAAGATGAGAGAGAAGCCACTCCAATTCTTAAGAGTATATGAGTATCCTAAAATGCCTGTTTCATTTTAAGATTAAAATTTAGCTCTGAAAATAATTACTAAAATCCATATAGAGGAGAGGGCACATCTAGAGGTTCCAGAGGAACGTGTGCCAAAGCAGAGCGTCATCTGAGATGCTGCCAGATTGCTATTGCTTCATGGCAATGGCACAAGCTGAATGAATCTAATATCTCTCCCCTCATACGGGGTCATCCCCCCATTATGCAGCTTCATTTAATTTGGCTGACGCTACCTTTTACAGCAAATGATTCTACAGTTTGCTAGTTTCTTTAGCTTCAAAAGGATTATTTAGTTGACCTTCAGAAAGGTCCATTTGTAAACTCAAGGATAATGGCAGGGTATTTGGAATTCAGCCGTCTATGAGTGTATGGGAATATTAGGGGGGAAAAGCCACTTTGCTGCTTCAGAAAACAAATATTTTGACTGGGAGATGGAGAGTCGCTTGATCACAGATATCCCTTCCTTCAGAAACATCTATTTCCGAAAATTGTCCCTGTGATGACCTCAATATATTTTATTGGATTTCTATGGCCTGTTGCGGCTACAAAACTTGACTGGTGTTTCAGTAACTGCACTAGGCTTGGTGCAGAGTTTTGAGTTCCAGATGGGGTAAAATCCCATTCTCAATCCTGTCTTCCCTGTCTAAAGCCCAACTCCCTTTTCCCCTTCCTTCCTCCGAGGAGATGAAATATTTAAGGACCAAAAGGAAACCGGAAGCATTACTAAGAAAAAGCACTGCAACTTTCTGTCACACAGAAAATATTTGGGAAGCCCTCAGGGTGTGACCGCACTGACAATAAGTCACAAAAAGGTGGAGGGAAAACGCAGTGCCATGCCGCTGCCTGAGCCCAGCGGACCAGCTGCTCTGAAGTCAGCCAATTACCCCTCCGGTTTGCCTCCAGTGGATCAGAGGCAATTGCTTTAGCTAATAACGATGAACACTGCATATCTGACTTCACACAAAAGGCGCTAAAATCTACCGCCTGGCTGAGAGAACCGCACAAGTGTCCTGGTGACACATATGTGTGTGTTTTAGAGGAACAAATGAGTCAGAGGGAGAATGGCTAAGAGATGGGGACCACCCTTCTGTTGCACAAAACTTCAGCTATCTCTTCTCCTTTGCCCCCAGACAACAAGCAGTGTAGCTAAACTGCTTAAATCTCCATTCTTCATCATACATAAAGCAGACGTTATCTCCTTCCATTAAAAATCCTGCCTTTTCTTTCAGACAACCAGCTAGAAATAAAATGCCACACTTTCTTTCCTTTAAGGAAACACATCATGGTAGGCGTGTTTAAATTTAGGGCGATGGATGGCAACAATTTGCCACTCGGCCGTTGAAGCCAAAACCTCAGCCTGTGCATTTCCTCAGAGAATCAGTGCTTACACAGTGGCCTTGCGTTTTGTCACTTTTGCTGTACAAATGCCCAGCAATTTTTTAAGTACTGTAATTTTGAAAATTTCCAGAAGACATCATCTAGTGGCCAGTCAGACAAAAGAGGCAAGAATGACAAGCCCTTCAATGAGCAGGTCAGAATCTTTCCAAAATTTACATGATAAACACAGTTTACCACAAGGAAGATTTTCATTGTCCTTGTATTCCTTACTCATTTAGTAAACCCTTATAGAAAACTTTTCTAGCTATGCAGCTCTTATTTGTACAAGAGAACCTGTCTCAAAAAGTACCCTTGTCCACAGAGTGTGAAGAGAAGTTATTGCTAATTAACCATTTTTAGGACAACCGGTTTGTAGCAGGCTGTGAATGTTCAAGGTTGTTTTTGGTTTTTTTTAATTATTTATTATGGCTGCGTTGGGTCTTCATTGCTGTGCACGGGCTTTCTCTAGTTGCGGCAAAGGGGGGCTATTCTTCGTTGCGGTGCGCGGGCTTCTCATTGCGGTGGCTTCTCGTTGGGGAGTACGGGCTCTAGGTACGTGGGCTTCAGTAGTTGTGGCTCGCGGGCTCTAGAGCGCAGGCTCAGTAGTTGTGGCACACGGACTTAGTTGCTCCGTGGCATGTGGGATCATCCTGGACCAGGGCTCGAACCTGTGTCCCCACTGGCAGGTGGATTCTTAACGACTGCGCCACCAGGGAAGCCCTCAAGGTTGTTTTGATACAGAAATTAAATATTTTTTTACTTCCTTTGTTGCAGAAGCTTGTTTAAAATTAAGTGTTTCTTGCCTTCAAGGAGAACAAAATTTATCCTTTGACTAACTTTTGTTATAAAGCCTCAACAAGATCTGTTGCAAAAGGAATGGTGAGATATTATGGAGCAGGCAAAAAAAGAAAGGATCAGGTACAAGCATGACCAGTAGGGAGCGTTTGTATCTTCCTGACAGACACTGTTTGGGCATCCAGAAATTGTCTGGGAACTGGATCAACACAGCGGATCACTCAGCCATCCCATGCACCAACGGTCAAGCTGGAGTCCACTCTATTATTTCTGGAGAGAATTTCTCTTTACTTCTAAGCAACAACTTGCCCAGAGATGGCCCAGCCAGTGTGATGCTCATCCAGGTCCACGAATATGCTGGGTTTCCATGAGACTTAATCTGTGAGAACCCCACCATTCTCCACACATACCACTGGGACCCTGATCACCTGAGAGCTCAAGACAAGAAGCATGGTGTCAAGACACACAGGAAGGCAGCAATGAATGGAACCAGACAGAAACCTACTTGAGCCTAAGGCAGTGCTTCTCCTCTCAAGGGAAAGAAATTCTTAGATATCACAGGTAGTTCAGCCCATTTGTCAGGATAGAAGAGCTGGTTGGGATTTGAGAACAGGCAACCTTTATTTGCTGTGCTTATCTCCATCGGAAACTCAGTGCCCTATTAGGTGGAAACATATAAAATTTCAAATGTTCAACCATTTTTGGTCCACTAAAATGGCAATTTTATGTTGTTTAACATAATCACAGACTCTGGGGACCTGGGAAGCCAGCCAGTGGTGGAATTTCTATATAAAAGACTATAGAATTTCTATATGACCTAGAAGTGTTATTCTGGTGGAGGATGGCAGAGACATATAAGAAACTTACAAAGAAATTCATTTGCTTAGAAAACATACTACTTTTACTTAGATTACATGTTTACTTAGAATGCTCCCCTCCTGCTGTTGTCGCCTAGCCATCCTCACCACGGCCACTGATTCCAGTCGCTGGGATTGTTCCTTCTATCACATACATAACTAAAAACATATATGTGGGTTTTTTTTTTTTTTTTTTTTTTTTTAGATTTTGCCTTCAGAGGCTTTATTTTCTTTCTGTTCACCTCTTCTTATACCACAATGACTTTCACTATCACACCAAGATACGAGATTCCCCAAATGAATATACATGCTACATATCTTCCTCAAATATTCCTTCAGGCTTTTTTTTCTTTAAACAACTTTACCATTAAGCTCAACATGTCCCATTCCAAACTCTCCACTTTCTCACTTTATTCAAATAGAGAGTAGTTCAATCCAAGTCCCATTACGTGGCTCTCAAATTCATTTTTTCTGAGCTGGGCATTTCCTACTGAGTGGAACTGTGCTCTGACTGTTCACATCACTCCTAGTCACCCAGGTGTGGAACTTTATCCAGGTCCTTGGGATTTCTCTCCCATCTTTCCCTGCACCTTGTTACCAAGTCCTGATTTGCCCTCACTCCACAAATCTCGTTTCTTTTTATTAATTCAGCAACGTAAATGCTTTCTTTGTCCCACTCTCTCTACCAGTTCTTCCTTTTCTTTTTCTTCCCCTGCATACTGCTGTAGTTCAGGCCCTATTGCCTTCCCACTGACTTGCTTTAAATAAGACCATTCCCTACATTGCTGCCAAATTAGTATTTTTCATCATTTTTACATTTTGTGGATCTGACCCAAAGATGAGTGATTCTTTAGCAAATAAGATGGAAAAAAGAAGAAGAAAAATGGAAACTGGCATGAGGCTGGTCACCAAAAGCAAGAGAGAACACCACAGATATCGGGAAAATCATAGTATCCATAGTTTTCCAAGGGCATGGCAGGCTCAGTCAGGATTCAGGCATAGACAGAACCAGAGTTTCCAAGAGGGAAAATCGGGTTCCCATTAGAAATAAAAATGGGAATGATAGGTATCTCCAGGGGTTGTAGAGGGTGGCCAAGGCTAGGTCCCACTGGATTTAGGAGTAGAGATGCTAACTCTGTTGTAATATTCCTTGCTTTTTATTTAGTCTGGTTTGAGAACCTGGGCAGGGTTGTATTTTGAGGGAGGAAGTTAAGTAAGTCCAGTTTTGTGGAACTAGGGAAATCATGCAGAGGCTGATAAACCTATTATTTCTCTGCCCCCAAAACACTCAGACTTTTCATTGCCTTTAATTGTCAATGAAATCCTCCCTATGTCCCTCCTATCTTTCTAGCCTTGGCTTCAACAACTCCCCTACATATACCTAATAATCCATCCAGCCTTCAAAACGCCCACATTTTCTACTTCATGCCTGCATGGTTTCCTCTCCTCGTAAGGCTCTTATGCCCTGGTGTGTGCTATTCAAGATATTGAATACTACCCACCATTCAAGTGCTGCCTCAGATCCCAACTCCTCCCAGAAGTATTCCTGATTTCTCTTTCTGAACTTTCATTGTTCGTGTATAGAAATGCAAGAGATTTCTGTACATTAATTTTGTATCCTGCAACTTTGCCAGATTCATTGATGAGCTCTAGTAGCTTTCTGGTAGCATCTTTAGGATTCTCTATGTATAGTATCATGTCGTCTGCAAACAGTGGCAGCTTTACGTCTTCTTTTCCAATTTGGATTCCTTTTATTTCTTTTTCTTCTTTGATGGCCATGGCTAGGACTTCCAAAACTATGTTGTATAAAAGTGGTGAGAGTGGACATCCTTGTCTTGTTCCTGATCTTAGAGGAAATGCTTTCAGCTTTTCACTGTTGATGATGATGTTACCTCTGGGTTTGTCATATATGGCCTTTATTATGTTGAGGTAGGTTCCCTCTGTATGCACTTTCTGGAGAGTTTTTATCATAAATGGGTGTTGAATTTTGTCAAAAGCTTTTTTCTGCATCTGTTGAGATAATCATACGGTCTTTATTCTTCGGTTTGTTAATGTGGTGTGTCCCATTGATTGATTTACGTATATTGAAGAATCCTTGCATCCCTGGGATAAATCCCACTTGATCACGGTGTATGATCCTTTTAATGTGTTGTTGGATTCGGTTTGCTAGTATTTTGTTGAGGATTTTTGCATCTATGTTCATCAGTGATATTGGCCTGTAGTTTTCTTTTTTTGTGACATAAGAACCTACTGTATAGCACAGGGAACTCTACTCAATACTCTGTAATGACCTATATGGGAAAATCATCTAAAAAGGAGTGGATATATGGATATGTATAGCTGATTCACTTTGCTATACAGTAGGATCCAACACAACATTGTAAATCAACTATACTCCAATAAAAATTAATTTTAAAAAAGTATTCCTGAATCAAATAGATAGATTGAATTGCTTTTTCCTTGGGACTTTGCATTTCTCACACCACATGCCTTGTTGAAACCAAATTCTAAGGATTTAAGTAAATGGCTGCACATAGGATGCAGAAAAAATAAGTTGATTCCCCTTTGTACTGGACATTATACCATGGACACTGTACACTCATCTAGTGCTTTCTATGAAATTATAAGTTTTTTTCAGACAGAGGGCATAATTAACTGATCAGTGCTTTATGGGACCTACCTTGATGCTTTAGACACAACGGGCCTCAAACAAGATTTATCTAATTTCTTGAATTATCTAATTATATATTAAATCATATAGTCAAGTATGGAGCTTTCCCTAGACAGTGAATATAAATGTATTGCCATTCATGTTTGCATTCAAATATCAAAGCCCCAAGGCCCCACCTCTTGAAGGAGGTAGGAGTCTGTTTTATAGAATTCTCTTATACCAATATTTCTGAGACTCTCCAACAGTGCTGACAGATGTCCATAAGTCTGTCATGATGGTCACAGCATGCAATTGCTTCCTGGTAAGGATCATGTAGCCTAGGCACCACCATCTTACTAAGAAGCCATTCAAAGCTGGAATTCTATTCCTAATCCAGTCGCTGCCACTGCCATAACTAGATCAGAAATCCTTCTCCATGATTCTTGAAGTGAGAAGGAGAAAGCTTTTTCTGCGTTATGCTTAACTGATGGGAGTGGAGGTGGGGTGGGAGTGAGCCCTTTAATTAGAACACAGAACTGCAAAGCTTTATAGCAGCTATCAATAACTTTCACTCACTGTCGCAGCTAGTAAAACCATGGCTTTGCAGCCCAGGTTCTGTTAGTCCCACAGACATGCCAGTCATATCTAGCCATCTAATCTTGCTACTGCTTTTGGGTGCCTGATTGCCTAAAACCTCAGCACCTTTGCTACTGTCAACTGGTCCCTCCAGCACTATTCCTCACCACTGCCACCGCAGTAGTAGTTGGGGCTGGCGAGCCAATGACACCACCAGCACTGCTACTAGCCTTGCTGAGTAACTTACAGTCCCTGGGTTCATTTGACATAATAAAGTGCTACTTGCTCAAGCTGCCTATCGTACATCTCCACTCATTCACCTGGGCAAAGGTGATACAGTGAGAAATCTTGTAATTGTTCTTTAATATTCCCTTAGAATGTGTACCTAGCAGAGTTGTCAGAGATCACTTCAGCTTTTTCAATTTGTGCACGCGCGTAGCTACATTCAGGTCTTCCGCACTCCACCCTGGCCTCCCACTCATCCCATGTGTGGCTGGATCCGGATGAGTTCTGGTGACAGCCACCTCGCTATGTGAGAATCAATAGTTCTTTCTCCCTTCAGCCCACCATATCTGGCTCACTACTTCAGTCCTTGTCTTTTATCATGAAATCTCTCAGGGGTCCTATTTCCTTTCCTGAAAAGGACTCCATTTGAGTTACAGTGGTCCATTTGATATGTCAGTATAGCTTTGAACCTCATTGGTGGCCAGGTCCAATTCTTTTATTTTATCTCATGAGATCTCCCATCCCAATATAAATTAGCAAATGCAAGTGATATGGGGCACATGAAGTGGCATTTGAGCGCTCTATCCTGACCGCACCAGACATCTATATTCACCGCATATCAAAATTATTTTAAAAGTTTTCTAAAGTCCCTGGAGAAGACCAAGGAACTTAACAATTTGACCATTACCATGCTTAGCTCTTCGGAAGAGTTCTTGTCAGTACATTTGTATGAGATCACTACCTGAGGCTCTGCACAGAGCCACCCAAAAAGAGTAAACGGTGCAGGGCACCCGGAGAGAGCTAACAAAAGTGCCTGTTCATACCAGCCAGACTGGACACACTCATTCAACAGCCAATATGTAAAATTCTCAATGACTGCCTTCCAATCAAAACCTATGAGACACATGAAGAAGCAAGAAAGTATGAACCATATGAAGAGAATATTCATCAAAAGAGAAAGAACTGGTACGTATGTTAGAATTAGCAGAGGGCATTGAAATGTTCTTATGACTGCATTCCATATGTTCCTAAAGTTAAGTAGAGATATGAAAGCTATAAAAAAGATTCAAACAAAACTTCTGTAGGTGAAAACTTTAATATCTGATATGAAAATTATACTGGATGGGATTTAGTGGAAGTTTAGACATTGCAGAAGAGAAGATTTGAAACGTTGATGACCTTGAACACATAGCAATAGAACTAATTCAAAATAAAACACAACAAATTTAAAATGAACAATGAGCTGTTGGAGAACTTCAAGTTACCAAATATATGTGTGATTAGAATTCCCAGAAAGGAAAGGGAGAAATATTGAAAGAAATAATGTATGATTATTTTTCCAATTTTGAGGGAAACTATAAACCCACAGATCCAAGCTCAATGAATCTCCAGCAGAAGAAACATAAAGAAAACTACACCAAGATACACAATAATCAATTTGCTCAAGACCAGTACTTAAGAGAAAACCTTAACAATTGCAGCAGTGGAGAAAGACACATTACATGAAGAGAAACGTATAGACAGCAGCAGATTTCTTGTTGGAAACAACAGAAGTAAGAAGAAAGTGGAGGGAGGGGGAAGGGTAAGCTGGGACGAAATGAGAGAGTGGCATGGACTTATATATACTACCAAACGTAAAATAGCTAGCTAGTGGGAAGCAGCCACATAGCACAGGGAGATCAGCTAGGTGCTTTGTGACCACCTAGAGGAGTGGGATAGGGAGGGTGGGAGGGAGATGCAAGAGGGAGGAGATATGGGGACATATGTATATGTATAGCTGGTTCACTTTGTTATAAAGCAGAAACTAACATACCATTGTAAAGCAATTATACTCCAATAAAGATGTTAAAAAAAAAAGAAAAGAAAAAAGAAGTGGAGCAACAGCTTTAAAGTACTAAAATTTTTAAATAATAATAAAAAGATAAGCACTAACTTAGAATCCTATACCCAGCAAAAATGTCTTTCAAACTGTAAGGGAAATAAAAAATTTTTCAGAAATATGAAACCTGAGAAAATGTATTATGAGAGGACTTGGACTATAAGAAATCTTTAAAACCTTCTTCAGGCAAAAGTAAAATGACACCGGACAGAAATATGGACCTACACAAAGTAAGGAAGAGAATGGAAACAGCAGCACATGGGTAAACATATGAGATTTTCTTCTAACTATTTAAATATCTCTAAAAGATCATTGACTATTTAGACAAAAATAGTAATGTGGCCTGTATAATATGTATATGTCTAAAATATATGACAACAGTAGCATAGAGGCTTGGAGGAGAGAAATGGAAATGCACTATTGTAAGTATCTTCTAGGTGAAATTGCATAATGTCACTTGAAGGTAAGGCACGATAAATTAAAACTGTATACTATGAATCCAAAAACAATCACTAGAATAACAAAACAAGAAATATTGTTATAGGTAATAAGCCGAGACAAAGAAGATAAGGTGACATTTTCAAAGACTCAATTATTCCGAAATTCGACAAGAGTAGAGAAAAAGAACAGCGGAATAAGTAGAAAACAGAGAACAAAATGGCAGATTTAAATCTAGCCTTATCAATAACCATATTAAATAAAAATGGTCTGATCACCCTAATCAAAAGGAAGAGATTGTCAGATCTGATTTTTAAAAAAGACCCAACTGTATACTATTTAAAAATTACCTGTAAAATATAAGGAGACAAATATAAAAAATAAAGGAATATAAAAAAATACGGTATACAAACACCATATAAAGACAAGAGTGGCTATATTAATAAAAGACTAATTAGAATTCAGGACAAGGAATGTTGTAAAAGTTAGGAAGGGCATTTCTTAATAATGGAAGTATTAACTCATCAAATACAACAATCCTAAATGTGTACGTAACTAATAACAGATGAAAAGACAAGCAGACTCACAATTATGTTTATATTATTTATAAAGAGACATATTTTAAAGAATTGGCTCACACGACTGTGGAGGCTGCGAGTCCGGACCCCATAGGGCAAGCCGGCAGGCTGGAGACTCAGGTAGCAGTTGGTGCAGCTGTGATTGCAGTGGTTCACAAGGGAATTTTTTAGGCCGAGAGAATATTTTATGTTTTCATTAGAATGAGATTCCATGGGTGAAAATCTTCATTAAAAAGTATCAAACTGTTCACCAAAAGAGTACATTTTAGTAAATTATGCTCATAAAATTAGAGTATTTTTTAGGATACATACTCAATGTAACAAGTCAAATAGAAGAGTATTTTAAAATGTAATAATCCACCCTAGCCAAAATCCCCATCCCTGGAAACAGTGGTTAAAAAACTTATCTATGCTGAATTCCTTGACACCACTCTTTTCTTCTTATTTACCAGCTTTCGCTATGTTCTTTACTGGAAATTCTGATTCTGCTGGCCTCTAAATAACAGGGCTCTTCAGTATTCTATAGTAAAACCTTTTCTTGAATTGCTCTATACGGTCTTCTTGCTGATCTTACATTTATTTATTACCTCCAAACTGATGGTTTCCAAATCTAATATCAGTGACAGTCTCTTCCTGCAAGTATCTCTCCCTAAATGTCCCATAGGAATCTCAGGGAACATGTTATCTTTCCCCAGATCTGCCCCTTGCCTGTGTTCACTTCCCCGTTGAACCACACTTCATTTACTTAATCCTTTTGCTTGAACTGGGAAGTCCATCTAGAAAATGATGGGCAAAGAACAGTAAACTTTCAGATTCACGGCAAACCCCGCCTTTACTACATGCTTTACAGCCTCCTTCTAGCAAATATTTCTTTGACTCAAGAGAAAATGACCTAGTTAATTTTACCTGCAGTAACCAGGCATGTCTCCTACATAGTCTGTGGAAGGAGGGTTATACAGAAAGTCGCCATGCACTTGGATGGTCATCCCGGGTTTCCACTAGCTTGACAGTTCAAGCCACGTTCCCTCTCACCCCACCATTTCTTACCAGACTATTAGAATAGTTTCCTAACTGGTTTCTTGGCTCCAGTCTCCAAATATTCAATGCAGGCACCTCTCCCCACGTTGCTGCTAAGTATATTTTCTAGGAAAAAAAGTACCAGTGATGTAGGATGGTGTGTGAGGCTCTGCATACAGGATATGTCATAGCTGCACATGCCATGCCTCTGCCATACGTTATTCTCTGAATTTGAAATGTCGATTTGCCCTCCAGCTTTTGCTTCATTCACTTCTTTAGCCTAAAATGCACTCTTCACCACATCCCTACGCACCAAGAAAAATTCCCAATTATCTTTCAAGTCTTAGACAAAGCATTATCTGTTCAATGAAAATGTCCTGACACCTCCCCCTACTCCAATCCTACTATAACTCATTTTATGTCCTCTGTACCTAACCAGTATTGTCTTATACTATAGCACCTATAAAATGTTTTTACTTGATATGAAGAAATGTCTTGTGATTTATACAATTTTTATATTCAGGACCCAACACAGGATATCTCAATCTTGGTACTACCGACATTTTAGACCAGGTAATTCCTTGTTGTTGCGGGCTACCCTGTGCACTGTCAGATGTTTAGTGGCATCCTTTGCTATTAAATAGCACTCCCTCCACCTCAGTCATGACGATCAAAAATGCTTCCAGGCATTGCCAACATCCCCTTAGGGGAAAAATCACTCTGGATGAGAACTACTGGCCTAATTCATATCTGGGCACATAAAAGCATGTGGAATAAGAATATATATTGCTTTTCAGGGCTGGCAAGCAATAGCAGGAAAAAGTGGAACTTAACATGTCCCATATTTAGGCTTGAGACGAGAGGGATGCAGTGGATAAAGAGAGGACCAAGGCAAAAGCTGCAACCTTGGAGCCTGTAGTGGGGGGGAAAGGAAAGGCTCCATGTGGAATCAAAGCAGGATCAAAACATGAACACATCCTCTTTTCTCTTTACGAGAGAAGTCCAAGCTAGTCAGTATAGAGACAGACTTTGAAGTCTGGTCCTTCCCCTTAACCAGAAAGAGGACGGTGTGGATTCCCAACATAAACATGATCGAAGCTGAAAGCATATCCAAAATGGGCAGGAATGTGCTCCAATATCCTCATCCAAAATGCAAATAGCTTTCACTGGTTCATGAAGGTGAACAATAGTTAGATATTTCCTCAAACTTGATCACTGCCTTCCTGGATACTTGAGAAGGAATGATGAACTCCACTCCAATGGAATAGAAATGAGATAGAACCTCCTCCCTTCCCAGTTCTGGATTTGGTCACCAAGATTTGGAAGACACATACAGAAACAACTGCAGAAGGACCTGGATTTTAAAAAGCAGGGTTTTGTTTTTTTTTTTTTAGGATAGGTCAAATATATTTTTGCACTGAAATAAAGAACATGTGAGAGTCATAATAGAAATGCAGAAATCATAAATAGCAAAGCTAATGCCAACACAGCAGCAGTACAGAAGATCAGCAAAGAGGCATGACTGAATGTTAAAAATAAAAAAGGTTCTGAACAGACTTACTGAATATAGGAATTTTTTTGTTTTGTTTTCTGAAGCCAGTGTAACAAATGATGGTAATAGTAACTTTGGCAGGCTGCTAAAAAGCTGGGTATATCAAAAAGTGATTCTCTTTTCCCTTGCAAAAATAATATGAAAATGAAACTGGGATATTTATTTCCCCTTTTAACACAGCAGGGATCACTTACAGCAAATAAGCCTAACAACACTCCGATGCGGGAAGCACTGATGCTATTAAGAACTGACCATTGTCGTTATCCACACAATGCATCAAATACCCAAACCGTGCCTAATAACAGTCTTTTACCTCAGCCTTCTGCCTTCAAAATGCTGTTTCTTTTTCCCCATAAAATCGTAAAAGAGGTTATTAAACAGAGCAGAAGGTCCTCTCATATTCTCTCTCTCACCTCATCCTATGCTGAGTCCCAGAAGGAGAATAAGTAACCCAAAATGTAGCAACAAGATTAGGATACAGATGTGGAAGAACTTACTGATTCAACAATTATTGTTCTTGTTATTCAGCATCTCCATTGTGTCAAGATTTTGTATCAGGTTCCGTGCCAGTAAAATATATGTATATTAACAATCCGAGGTAACATTTTTTTTCTGGAGCTTGAGAATTGTTAAAGAGAACAATAGGCCATGAAGCAACTGTATGTTTACAAATCAGGCTGCTTAGATCAGAGAGAGGAATCAAAGGACAGCCGGGAATCTTCAAGGGGGCTCAATCAATGAAGAATTTCAAGGGGAATGTTTAATTGTTAAAGGTGCCTGACAGACACTTAAAAGTAGAACAGACCCTTATCAACCTGAGAGAAAATTAGATTTAATAGCACTTGAAATCAGAGGGGTGAATTAAAGGGCATTAATATGGCTGCACTGGCAGCCTCGACAAGGTGGCTCCGTCTCTCTGAGCCTCATTTATAAAACGTTACAGAACTAATTGCTTCTTCATAGGCTGGTTGTTAAGTTTAAGTGAGGTAATGTACCTTGCACGTGCACAAGCAATGGAGTTGTTGTTACTATTATTGCAACGAGTTCCACAGCATGAACCTAAAATTATTGGACAGGAGAAAATGCACCAAATTGATCAAAAGCAATGGTCTCTTGATAACTGGGATTAGAGGTGAACTGATTTCCTTCTTTCTACTTTTCTGCATTTTCCGTATTTTCTATAATGAGCATACATTATTTTATAATCAGTAAAACATCAGCCTTTAAAACAGATTTTAAATTTAACTTTATGGAATGAATTATTTTGTAGGATAATCAATGTTAATCCAACTCCCATAATCAAGTGGCTTTTGGATAAACAAATCCTTGATCATATTGAATACTTAAATTGTGCCAAACATTGTCCTAAGCCACATGCAGAAATGGGAAAGCATGCTCCCGGGCCGCAGGGAGATAAGTCTTGTGAATACATGTCTTCTTTCCTCTGTCTCTCCACAAAAGCAAATAAACTGCCGTCATGTACATAGACCTGCATGAAAAAGGTACTAGAGTCCAACCTTTAAAGGTTCAGGATTGGGAATTAAATGATGTGAGTTCAACTGCTGGTTAATATTCAGCAAATATTAATTGACTGCCTACTATGTGCTGGACATTTTCTAGGCATGAGGAAAACAGCAGTAAACAAACAAGTATGTAGCTTTGGATGTGGTTTTTTAATCTTTCCATTCCCGTTTTCTTACTTTTCCAATGGAAAGAAGTAAATGAGATAACATACAGTGTCTAGAATAAAGCAAGCACACAGCATCCTTCTGTACTGAATCTTTCCCATCAGCATTCAGGTGTACTGGTAAATGCCCCATTTTTAAAATAATAATAAAATTTATTTGATTCCACCTCCCCCTCTAGTTCCCAATTTATTTTTCTTCTACTGCTGATGGACTACCCTGTGGGTAAGAATTGTCCATACTCAGTGTCTCCAACTTCTCCCCTCCCATTCTCTCTTGAACACAGTCCAAACAGGGATTGGCCCAGAAATTGCCTTTGTCAACAGGGACTCAGCTAGTAAATACTATGCCTTGTGCAAATTAGAAAATGGCACCCATCTGAATGGATGCATTATAAATAGCTGTGCCCTCCACGTGGCTGTAGCAAATGCAGGGAGTATTTCACAACCACTTACCTATTTGAACAGACCTTTGTACAG
The DNA here is from genome assembly GCF_008692025.1 of Phocoena sinus. NCBI lineage: Eukaryota > Metazoa > Chordata > Mammalia > Artiodactyla > Phocoenidae > Phocoena > Phocoena sinus. The sequence continues at coordinate 105,057,526 of NC_045764.1, read as the reverse complement.
TGTGTAAGCAGCACATCCACAGTGCTTCTGCTTCTTATGACTGCCAGTGGTTAAACCTACTGATCAGTTCTCAGCTCTTATCTTACCTGCATTATCGGTAACATATGCCAAGGTGGATTCCTACCTCCTCTTTGAAGCACCTTCTTTATTCTTTTTCTCCTTGCTGGTTTCTCTTTTTTCCCCAGCTTTATTGAGATATAAGTGAAATGTAACATTGTATAAGTTCAAGGTATACCGTGTGATGATCTCATACATGTATGTACTGTGAAATGATTACCACAATAATTTTAGTTAACACCTCCATCACCTCACCTAAGTACCATTTGTGTGTGTGTGTGTGTATGTGTGCACGCACACGTGTGTGCATGGGTGTGCCTGTTCGGTGAGAACATTTAAGATCTGCTCTTCTAGCAACTAAGTAAATAATAGAGTATTGGGAGCTATAATCAACTTGCTGTACAAAAGCTCCCCAGAACTTATTTATCTTATAACTAGAAGTTTACACCCTTCAACCAACATCTCCCCATTTCTCCTTCCCTCCAGCCCCTGGCAACCACCATTCTAACTCTCTGATTCTATGAGTAAAATACTGCATGGTCTCACTTATTTGTGGAATCTAAAAAAATAAAAGCAAAATAAATATCGAAGTCATAGAAACAGAGAGTAGAAAAGTGATTGCCAGGGGCTGGAAGAAATGGGGAGATGCTGGTGAAAGGGTACAAACTTTCAGTTATAAGATTAATAACGTCTGAAGAGCTAATGTAAAGTATGGTGACAATAGTAACACTATATTGTATAACTGAGTGATTTTAACAACAAAAAAAGTATTTGTCTTTCTCTGACTTCTTTGGCTTGGCATGAGGCTCTTAAGGTCCATCTATGTTGTTGCAAATGGCAGGATTTCCTTCTTTCTTCTGGATGAATAGCTTTCTATTGTTATATATACACCACATTTTTTTATCCATTCTTCTGTCGATGGACATGTAAGTTGTTTTCATGTCTTGGCTATTGCGAGTAATGCTGAAACAAATACAGGAGTACAGATGTCTTTTCAAGATACTGATTTCATTTCCTTTGGATATATACCCAGAAGCTGGATTGCTGGATCATGTGGTAGTTCTATTTTTAATATTTTGAGGAAGCTCCATACTGTTTTCCACAGTGGCAGCACCAGTTTATGTTTCTTCCAACAGTACACAAGGGATCAATTTTCTCCACATCCTGGCCAACGCTTGTTATCTCTTGTCTTTTGATAATAGCCATTCTGACAGGTGTGAGGTGATATCTCATTGTGGTTTTAATTAGTGATGTTGAGTACCTCTTGGCTATTTGTGTGTCTTCTTTGGAAAAACGTTATTCAGTTCCTCTGCCCATTTTTTAATTGGATTATTTGGGGGGTTTTTTTGCTATTGAGTTGTATGATTTCTTTATATACTTTGGATATCACCCCATATCAGATATATAATTTGCAAATATTTTCTCCCATTCCACAGGTTACTTTTCACTTTGTTAATGCTTTTTTCTGTATGAACTTTTTAGTTCAGTGTAGTCCTATTTGTTTAATTTTTGCTTTTGTTGCTTGTGCTTTGGCGTCATACCCAAAAACTCTTTGCTGAGACTAGTGTCAAGGACTTTTTTTTCCATATGGTTGTTTAGGAATGTGTTTTTGTGTGTGTGAATTTTCCCAGTTTTCCTCTTGTTATTGATTTTTAGTTTCATGTCATTGTGGTCAGAAATATACTTGGTATGATTTCAATCTTCTTAAATTTGCTAAGACGTTTTGTGACCTGTTATATGACCTATACTGGAGAATGCTCCGTGTACACTTGAGAAGAATGTGTATTCTACTGTTGTTGGATGGAATGTTCTGTATAAGTCTGTTAGGTTAATTTGATCTAAAGTATATTTCAAGGATGCTTCCTTATTGATTTTCTGTCTGGATGATCCATCTGTTATAGAAAGTGGTGTATTAAAGTCCCCAACTATTATTGTATTGTCTATTTCTCCCTTCAGGTCTATAGGTATTCGGTCATATACTGGGTACATATATTTTTATGATTGTTATATCCTCTTGATGAATTAACCCCTTTATATTACATAACCTTTTTTGTCTCTTGTTACAGTCTTTGGCTTAAAGGTCTACTGTGTTTGATATAAATATATCCACTCCTGCTGTCTTTTGGTTTCCATTTGCATGCAGTATCCTTTTCCTTCTCTTTACTTTGAGCCTGTGTGCCCTTAAAGCTGAAGTGAGTCTCTCATAGGCAGCATATAGTTGGCTCTTGTTTTTTATCCATTCAGCCACTCTATGCCTTTTGATTGGAGAATTTAATCTGTTTACATTTAAAATAATTATTGATATGTAAGGACTTACTAATGTTATCTTACAGTCTTATATGTTGTTTTGTTTTGTTTTTTTGTAGTTCCTTTGTTCCTTTCTTCCCCTCTTGCCATCTCCCTTTGTGACTTGATTTTATATGTGCTTTGATTCCCTTCTCTTTATCTTTTGTGTATATACTGTAGGTTTTCGCTTTGTGGTTGCCATGAGGCATATATAAAACAACTTACAGATTCAACGGTCTATTCTATGTTGAAGCTAATGACTTAGCTTCAATCTCATATGAAAATTACTCTTTTACTCACCACCATTTTATGTTTTTGATGACACAATTTACCTTTTATATTGCATATCCATTAACAAACTATTGTAGCTACAGTTATTTTTATACTTTTGTCCTTTAATCTTTATACTAGAGTTAAATGGCTAATACACCACCATATTACAGTATCAGAGTATTCTGAATTTGAACATGTGTTTTCCTTTACCAGTGTGTTGTATATTTTCATATGTTTTTATGTTACTAGTTAGCAACCTTTTATTTCAACGTGAATAATTTCCATCAGCATTGGAAGGCCCTGACCCATGATCTCCTGTATCCAACTGCCTCTCAGTCATTTTCCCTTGGGTATCTAATAGGCAACTCAAAGTTAACAAGGCCAAAACTGAGTTTCCAATCACTTCTCTAAGCCCAACATTGTCTTCCCATCATTCTAATTGTTCAGACCAAAAACCTTAGAGTTACAGAATTCCTTCTTTGTCTCGTACCTCTGCATCCACCTGTAAGCATATTTATCAGCACAACCTTCAAATGTTGAAGGAACTCAACAATGTCTTACTACCTCTGTCATTCATAACTGGTCCAAACCAACACCATCATTCATCTATTATTTCAATTGCTTCCTAAGTGGTGAATCTGCTTCTGTTCTTGTCCCCCTTCAATCTATTTTCCACATAAGTCAGAGTGAGCTTGTTAACATTCAAGTCAGATTATGTCACCTGTCTGTTTAAAACCTCCCAGTGGGTTCCCAGCTAAACCAGAGGAAAAAGCCAGTGATGGCTCCCCTTGGCATCTGGCCTGAATTGCCTCTCTGACCTCATCTCCAATACTTCTGCCCCCAGCACACACAATTCATTTCTCTTCTGCCACAATTGCTGATTTATTTTTCCTTGAGCACACCAAGCACACACACACTTACCTCAGGGATTTTTCTACTTACTCCTCAAGTATTGGTCTTTGTTTCTTCCCTCAGAAAGCTCCCTTATTTACTCCCTACTTTCTTCAGATGTCACTTTCTCAAGGATGCCTCTGTGAACACCACCTTTAAACTGCAATCCTCCATTTTCCTTTCCAGCCTTATTGTACAATAATATAAAATATATTTTACTTATATTTTGTTTGCTTTTTGTCTCCCCCCCAAAATAACATAAGCTCTACACAGGTAAAAAAAAATTTTTTGTATTAACTGTTTTATTCCTAGAACCTAAACCAGAGCATGACAATTAGTAGGTGCTCAATACAAATTTGTTGAATAAATATATTCATATATATGTATATATTAAATAATTGGAAGAACATATAACTATTAAGAGTGGCACAGATTTTTACTTGACTATTTCCAAACAGCAGCACCAAAGAAGATTCAGAAAGGGGAGAAGATGAGTCCAATGATTCTGGAGGTGACTAACCAAATGCTTGCAGTGACAAGGCAGAATAAAGGTGCTGGGGAAGTAAAGGCAGTAGGAATCCCCATTTGTGAAGTTTACCAAATTTATATTTCTTTCATTCTCAAGCACAGATCAAACTCAGATGACTATAAAGAAGATTCCTAAAGAGACAAATTAAGTAAATTATATAGGTCAGAGAAATTTAAGGAGATTAAAAGTATAGACTAGTAAAATAGGCATGTGTAGACATGTTGAGGTTCACTGCTGTCACCAGTATCTTGCTCTCCTTTCCTTTCTTTTCACACCCCTGCACGTAGGTATGGTCATTTGATCAGCCCCGGACAATGAAATGTGAACTGCACATCCACTTGCCACTACCTGTGCTTAGCAGTTTTCTTTGTATTTATCTTCTTTGGTGTTCTGTTCACTGTGATTCTTGAATCTGTGGACTGATATCTTCTATCTATTTTGGAAGATTCTTAGCCATTATCTTTTCAAATATTGCTCTATCCCATTCTCTCATCTCTTTCTGATACTCCAGTTATACACATATTAAGCCATTTGTCTGTATCTCTTACGTCCTTTATGCTTTGTTATTGTTCGTTTTAGTTGTTTTCTCTCTGTGCTTCAGTTTGGGTTTTTTATTGACTTGCCCCTGAGTTCCATAATCATGTCTTTTACCTTGTTCAAGATGATGGCAAAATTCATTTAAAATTTTGAATATTTTAGTTCCAGAATATTCATTCTTTTTTATAGTTTCCAATTATTTAATAAAATCCTCTATCTTTTCATCCTTTTTGTCAATCTTTTCTCCAATTTCCTTAACCTATTTAAGGTAGTTATTTTATAGTCTTTGCCAATTCAACATATATGTGTATCTGCTTCTATCAATGACTTTTTCCCCTAATTATTGGATACATTTTCTTGCTTCTTTACAAGTCTTTTAAGTTTTTATTATGTACTAGACATCATACGTAAAATAAACTGTCTAAAATTGATCTAATTTTCTCCAAGAAATTGTTTACCCTATCCTATGTTGTGCAGATGAGTTGAGAGGCTGATCAAAACAATCCTATCAGGAAGTGAGTTTAGTCAAAGCAAGGTTTTAGCTTTAATTAGAATCATTCCACCTCTAGTTTCAAGTATCTCCAGGAGGATATATGTCATCTGTATGTTGTAGACCCCTCCCTCTAGTGGGACTTTTCCTTCAAAGCACCATGAGACTGGGGGGGATTTTATTGTCTTTCTAGTCCAGCCCCCCAAGATCCGCTTACTACCCTAGCACTCAAATATCCCATGGAAAAAACATACCAGGAGTTTGAGATCCTTCTAGATTCCAGTCTTTCACACTAGCTCACGTGGCCATCAAAAGCCCTGCTGGTTTCTCTTTCCCCCGATTGCTTCCTTCTCTCTGTGGCAAGCACATCCCCAGTCCGTCTCCAGGCATGGCAAATGCCACCACGGAAGAAAATATCTTGTGAGCTAAATTCACCAAGCCTCTCCATCTCTAGAATTTCACTTCATTTGTTTATTTTTTCCTTCTAAAGCTCTCCTATGTCTGTAAATACAATGTCATGAATATTGTTTTTTACTTTTCTTAGTTACAGCTTGCCACTACCTCTTACATCATAACTACCAGTGAGTCAAATTCTGTATTTAGGCCTTTAGTTGGTTAAACCTAAGCATAGCACTTTTATGTTAATCACTCTTAGGCTTTAAGTCCACTGACCAGGCTTTGAAATATTAATTATTTTATTCAAAACATTAGAAATTATTGCCAGTTCTGTCTCCTCTAATACTTAGATTTGCATATCATCTGTATATTCAATCAATAAATTAGCTAGGACTAAGTTACTCTGACTAGGATCAACTACAAATCTTTCTGATGAAATATTAGAAAGCTTTGCTGGAATTGATAACTCCATCAATTAACACTCTTTAAGCAAATATTCAACCAGATGTTAGATCATGTTTCACTAATGCTTCCGTCACTTCTTCACCTACAAAAGAGATTATCAATGGGAGTTAAAGGGGCAAGATACTCTAGAGCAACTGTGGCAGGCTGGCTTAATTTCCCTAAAACACCTAAAGCAGTGAGTTTTTTGGGGGTTTTTTTTTGTTTGTTTGTTTTTTGCGGTACGCGGGTTTCTCACTGTTGTGGCCTCTCCCGTTGCGGAGCACAGGCTCCGGACGCGCAGGCTCAGTGGCCATGGCTCACGTGCCCAGCCGCTCCGCGGCGTGTGGGATCTTTCCGGACGGGGGAATGAACCTGCGTCCCCCTGCATCGGCAGGCAGACTCTCAACCACTGCGCCACCAGGGAAGCCCAGTCAGTTGTTTTGAAGTTGATAACTTGTAAGTTAAAATTATAACTCAATAGTTGTAATAGTAGCTTAGAAGTGGTAGTACATTATTCAAAATATTTAAAATCATTGCAAGGTGAATAGATAAAACATCCATCTTAAATCTGAAAGCACAAGTCACTGAAGAAAATACAGGTTTCAGATCTGAATCATAACAGAAATTAAATTCTACTAAAGGAAATCAGCACATAAAATAAAGATACTCTGGAAGTGGTATTTGTGAGGAAATGGTAAGAGAAGAAGCACTTTTCATCTGTACAAATATATTTCCTTTTGTTGCTGTAAGTTATACAACAGTTTTTAAAATTTTGGTTTAGTTTTATTTCAAAATCAACACATTTTTACTATGCTTTTAAACCCATATATGTAGGTTTTTCAACACTGTATATTAGGATTACCCAGGTGTCATTGTTTTGAAGTCCATGAGGAGCCCGAGCATTAGTAATTTTTAAAGTACTAATACCAGAACCTCTGGGAAAGGAGCCCATGCAATGTAATTTTTTAAAAAGACTTTTTTAAAGAATAGTTTTAGGTCTACAATAAAGCGGAGAGGAAGGTACAGAGATTTGCCATATATCCACAGCTCCCACATCTGCGTGGCCTTCCTTATTATCAATATTGCTCATCAGAATGGTACATTTTTACCAAGGATGGACCTGCATTAGCATATCATAATCACCCAAAGTCTATAGTTTACCTTAGGGTTCACTCTTATTGTTATACATTCTATGGGTTTGGAAAAATGTATAATAAAATATATCCATCGTTGTAATATCATACAGAGTATTTTCACTGCCCTAAAGAATCCTCTGTGCTCTGCCTATTCATCTCTTCCTCATCCCACCCTTGGCAAACACTGATCTTTTTGTCTCAATAATTTTGTTTTTCCCAGGATGTCATATAGTTGGAATCATACAGTATGTACCCTTCTCAGACTGGCTTGAGCTCTCACATAGTAAAATGCATTTAAAGTTCCCCCAGGTTTTTTCATGGCTTGATAACTTCTTTTTTTTAGCACTGAATAATGTTCCATTGAATTAATGTACAATAGTTTACCCATTCACCTACTGAAGGATATCATGATACTTCCAAATTTTGGCAGTCATTGATAAAGATGCTGGAAACATTTGCGTGCAGGTTTTTGTGTGGACATAAATGTTCGGCTCCTCAGAGTAAATATAGAGGAGTGAGATTGCTGAGTCGGATGGTAACAATATGTTTAGTTTTGCAAGAAACTGCCAAGCTGTCTTCCAAATTAGCTGTGCCATTTTGCATTTCTACCAGTAATGTTTGAGAGTTCCTATTGCTCCATATTTATATCCAAATTTCATTCATTTTATCTGACCCCCTTGGATCTAACAACCTGGATTTATTCCTTGTTCATATTTGACTTCATTTCTTTTTTGACCCACTCTGAATTTACTGATTTTATCTTGATCAGTTCCCCAGCTTAGACCCAAGTTTCTTAAGAATTCAGTATTCATCAACTTCCATTGACCCACATAGACTATGTGTAGGGAAAATCCTACCCTTACGTGCTGTTGAAAATTGCTGCTTTGTAGAGTTGCCCCCTCATATTGAAATACTGGGCATGATTTTCCAAGATCATGGCCAACTTCATTCATAGTTTGGGCAAGTAGAATGGAGGTCAAAGATGACACAGCACAACTTTCCTGATAAGTGAATATATGTTTCAAACCTAAAATCTAGCAGCTGGAGAAGATCAGCAAAGGCAAAACAAGGCTGGTAAAGGGTGTGGGCATATCAGGTAGTGAGAGGAGGTAGAATAGATTTGTTGCAGGAAAGAAAGTGGGGCATGAGAGGATGGTCACATCCCAGGTCTCAGGAAAGTCCCTGGGATAGCTGCTGAGTGTGGGTTCTTGGCTTTGCGCAGAAAAGAATTCAAGAGTAAGCCACAGTAAAGTGAAAGGTGTATTCAGGGAGATACACCTCCATAAACAGAGTGTGGGCCATCTCAGAAGGCGAGAGGCCATGGGAGAGACACTCCACAGACAGAGTATGGGCCATCTCAGAAGGCAAGAGGCCCCAAAATATGGTGTGGTTAGTTTATAGGGGTGGGTAATTTTATAGGCTAATGAGTGGGAGGATTATTCCAACTATTTTGGGGAAGGGGCAGAGCTTTCCAGGAGTTGGGTCCCTGCCTAGTTTTTGGCCCTTTATGGTTGGCCTCAGAACTGTCGGCCTGTGGGCCTGTCATTTAGCATATGCTAATGTATTACAATGAGCATATAAGGAGGCCCAAGATCTACTGGAAATCAATCGTCTGCCATCTTGAACCTAGCTGGTTCTAACCAGTTTATGTCGTGTCCTCAACAGCTATGTCATTCTTTTAAAGTTTGTGCCCTGCCGCCTTCCTGTCTCAGGTTGACTTTTGGAACCAAATTAGAATGGGATCAGAGCAGAATCCTGGTACCATTAACTTGGATCACACTGCCATGTGATTGTATAGGTGGCGAAGATGGTAGTACTTGGGTTCAGGAGTTCTGACATGGGGTCCCTAAGGGAATGTTCTGTGACTCAGAGAAAGTCTAAATATTATAGAAGGTGAACTAAACAAGAACCTAGAAGTCATTACTTGAGTTAGAATTACAGATCAGATAAACAAGCATGGCTCCATACCAAAGCTTAGCGAACATTCAATCAGAACTCCATACCACTTCCTGCCTCTGCCTCGAGCCCAAGTTACACCAGGAAGAAACACTGATGTAGATCATAGATTATACAATCAAAAGTCCCAATTATGTTAGAATTGAGCTGGGCAGGAAGGTGGTGGTAGGTAGATAGATAGCATGGACCAAGTAAATAAGTCAGGAGCTAGTGACACAGAGAGAGAACACTTTTCTGAAATGAATTGACGAGAGGTTGAGTAGGTGGAAGAAAGGTTGAATGTTGCCTCAAAGCTGAGAGGTAGAGAAAAAAGGAGGTTCTGTGCTTAATGACTGCTCTAGGACCAAGAAATGCTTATGAGCAAGAAACTAGGTCAATGTCACCTTGTTTTATCATCTTTTTTTTTTTAACATCTTTATTGGAGTATAATTGCTTTACAATGTTGTATTAGTTTCTGCTGTATAACAAAGTGAATCAGCTATATGTATACATATATCCCCATATCCCCTCCCTCTTGCGTCTCCCTCCCACCCTCCCTATCCCACCCCTCTAAGTGGTCACAAAGCGACAAGCTGATCTCCCTATGCTATGCAGCTGCTTCCCACTAGCTATTTTACATTTGGTAGTGTATATATGTCAATGATACTCTCTCACTTCGTCCCAGGTTACCCTTCCCCCTCCCCATGTCCTCAAGTCCATTCTCTATGTCTGCGTCTTTATTCGTGTCCTGCCCCTAGGTTCATCAGAACCCTTGTTTTTTTTAGATTCCATGTATATATGTTAGCATATGGTATTTGTTTTTCTCTTTCTGAATTACTTCACTCTGTATGATAGGCTCTAGGTCCATCCACCTCACTACAAATAACTCAATTTCATTTCTTTTTATGGCTGAGTATTATTCCATTGTATATATGTGCCACATCTTCTTTATCCATTCATCTGTTGATGGACACTTAGGTTGCTTCCATGTCCTGGCTATTGTAAATAGAGCTGCAATGAACATTGTGGTACATGACTCTTTTTGAATTATGGTTTTCTCAGGGTATATGCCCAGTAGTGGGATTGCTGGGTCATACGGTAGTTCCATTTTTGGTTTTTTAAGGAACCTCCATACTGTTCTCTACAGTGGCTGTATCAATTTATATTCCCACCAACAGTGCCAGAGGGTTCCCTTTTCTCCACACCTTCTCCACCATTTACTGTTTGTAGATTTTTTGTTGCTGGCCATTCTGACCGGTGTGAGATGATACCTCATTGTAGTTTTGATTTGCATTTTTCTAATGATTAGTGATGTTGAGCATCCTTTCATGTGTTTGATGGCAATCTGTATATCTTCTTTGGAGAAATATCTATCTAGGTCTTCTGTCCATTTTTGGATTGGGTTGTTTGTTTTTTGATATGAGCAGACCACTTATCAGGCCATTGATCATGCAATGAATGCAAAAGGAAGTTGGGAACTGAACTAATTAATAAGTCAAAGATCACTATAGATAAGATAAAAGCCAGCCTGTGCAAACTGTAGGCTGATAACTTAAGGGAGCAGAAAGAACAGATGCTGACAACTTACAGAGCAATGTCTTCCAGTCTTGGAATTGTGGATCCTCAGGGAGACCCTGAACTATTGTTAAGAATGTTTAGATCCATAAACATTCCAGGCATTTTCAAATGATGAGATAATGTGCTTGCATATATACTACTCTTTTCAAATGTTTGTTGATGCTATAAGATTAATCAAATGTAAATTAATTTAAAAGATACATTGTTTTATTGAATTCATAGAAGTTTATCTTCATTTTGTATTTTCTAAGCAATTGAAAATACTAAAATATAACTACTGTCAGGTATTGGTCTGACAAAATGTTTGACGTGAGAAAATATTTCTCATAGTCACATAGGCTGAGAACTACTGTTTTAAAGGAAAAGAGAGAGGCAATATCACCCCAAGGAGCAAGCAGCTAGACTTGGTGGAGGTGGGGGTGAAGGCAGTGTGATAAAGTAGAGAGAACTCAGTTCAGTTCCCCTCTGCACCATTTCCTAGCTGTGAGCAAACTATTTATCTTTCTATGGCTGTTTCATCATTGTTAAAATGGTTATAGTATTATCCATATTTAGAGTGTTGTTGCAAGACTTAATGACAATGTATGCAAAGAATCTGGCACATAATAGCTACTCAATAAATTGTAACCATTATAGCTACTGCAAAAGAGAAGATGATTAATAGTGAGAAACAAATGAGATTCAAAATAAGGAAAAGTAAAGAATGCTGAAGAATTGGCCAGAGAAATGTAAATACAGAGTCAAGGTATAGGGAGATGAGAACTTTACTCCTGGACCTGCCACTAAGGAGGTGAACATAAATAAATTACTTAATTTGTGGACTCCAGTTGCTTCCTCAGGAAAATGAAGTAGTTGGTCTCATCTTTAAAACTGTATGATTTTCCTGTGATTACTTTTAGGGAGAATAAGAATGTCAATCCCAGATACAGGAGTTGGTTGAGCTGTTGAGTAATTAGTGTACACTCCCCCTAGCTTCCTGATCTCTGCTCCAGCCTCACCCCTTGTAAGGTCTCACAGAACCTACAGGTAGGGACCAGGCCTGCAGCCAACCAGGTTCCAACCACATAGGGCTCTAAGAGTTCTTTCCAAGTCAGGTATGTGGATTTAGAATGAGTTTCCCAGTCACTATGGTGATTGGTTTCCTGTGTTATAATAAACACCTAACCAAGACCTGTTCCATCTCCCAAGTGATACTGAAACACGGCCTCTGTACACCAGTGCCAGATTAAATCTTGGAGTTTTGGGTGAAGTAGAAAGAAATAGCTTTATTGCTTTGCCAGGCCAAGGGGGCCAGAGTGGGATAATGTCCTCAAAATTGTGTGTCCCGACCTGAGGGGGTAGTGAGGAGCTTTATATTAATGGTTCAAAGAGCAGGGCATGATCAGCACGTGGACATTCTTCTGACTGGTTGGGTGAGGTAATTGGGAGTCAGCATCATCAACCTTCTGGTTCCAACCAGTCTGGGGTCCACATGCTGTGGGCAGCATACCGTTAACTTCTCCCACCTAGTGGGGGTTTCAGTATCTGTGAAACAGCTCCAAGGACATGGCTCAGAACATTATCTGTAGTCCTTGAGGAAGAACTAAAGGTCCTTGACTTTGTTTAACAGGTAAAATATTATTATTTTGTCTTGCTTGACAGTTTTCCTTTCTTTCTGCATTTTTTTCACTTCTCTGATTACATTTATTTATTTATTTATTTTTTTTTTGTGGTACGCGGGCCTATCACTGTCGTGGCCTCCCCCCGCCGCGGAGCACAGGCTCCGGACGCGCAGGCTCAGCGGCCATGGCTCACGGGCCCAGCCGCTCCGCGGCATGTGGAATCTTCTCGGACCAGGGCACGAACCCGTGTCCCCTGCATCGGCAGGCGGACTCTCAACCACTGCGCCACCAGGGAAGCCCTACATTTATTCTTTGACTAAAGTTTTTTTCTACAGGCAAAAGGCAGGCAAAGGACATGCATGGGGGTTCATTCTGGAAAGGCCTCATAGGATCCTGCTCAGTTACACAAATACTATGATATCCTTGTCTCTCAAACACAATCCCCGTTTGTTTCCACAGTGTTTGGATGCTTCCTTCCCTCCACGTCGTCTCACTTTTCACACCCACTTCTCATTACCCTTTAACATACATAACTCTTCCTTACTAATAGCTGTATAAAAATAATGCTGTACAATTGTACCATGAAAATAATTTTGTAAAAAGACGCCATGATTTGTGCAAGCTCCTACTTATAAACTTTTATGTGGTTTCTAAGTTTTATTTTATGAATAATGCCACCCCCCAAAAAAAAGTCAATTTACATATGTGTTTATGTATTCATACATTTATTTCTATAGGATAGGATCCCATAGTTTAGTATTTCTAGTTGAATAATGTAGTTTTAATTTTAATAACTACTGCCAAATTGATTTCCACAAGAGCCTGCAATAATGCATATTTCTATCCTTAATATCTGAAAATGTCTTCTTCTATAATCCCCACCAGCAGTAGGTATTATTTATTTGGTAATTTTTGCCAATATAATGAATGGAAACTAAGTTCTCAGTATGACTTTGATTTCTCTGAAAATTGGGTACAAAGTCAGGCTCCACCTATTTTCATTCATGTATTTGTGATATGAATTTGCTCTCTTCTGAAAAGTCTTTTTGTAACTTTTGTTTGTTTTCCTATCGGGCAGTTTGTTTCTTTGTTATCAGTTTGTAAGAACTTTTTCTCTACTATAGATGGTCATCATAAACTATGTATACTGCCACATGTGAATCAAGCTTATTTATTCCTCTAGCACTTAGGTTTTGATCTTTGATAGTACTTTTCACTAGAGGCACCCCTATTCTTTGGGGCAGGAAAAAAATCAAGATGGGCCTGGAAAATGCATTGCTAGAAAACAAGGACGCTTTTTAAATACCTGAGGCAGTGCTGAAAACACAAAAACACTGTCTAAAGGGGTCTGCACTAGCCAATTATAACAACATGAGTATCAAAAGGAAAATAAAAATTCTGGTTGACTGGAACAGGTTGTTTTTGTGAAAAGCCATCTGTAATGATACCCTCCCCAAAAAATGGAAAAGTGAAAGTAAAAAGAATTGATGACTTTATATAGTTTTAGTGAGAAGAGTATTGATTTGTGCAGGCCTTCTGTTTATTCCATTAAGTATATATTTGTGTATAGAAAATAGATATACATTTTCTCTACCAGTCTAAGTAGAGTGGATAGAGAAAACAGGAGATAGACTGAATAATATCAGAGAATTTGGCCCAAAAGATGGGCATGATGTGTACAAAGAAATTTTACATTGCTTCTGAAGAATATAAAAAATAAATGAATGAAAAAACATGCAATATTATTTGATAGGAAGACTCAGTATCATACAAGTTTCAATTTAGTATAAAAATTTATTGTAACCTAATAGCAATAGAGGTTGTTTTATTTTGTTGGACTGGGAAATTAATTCTAAAGTTTATAGGAAATTTTAAAAATATATATGAAAAGAACAATAACTTTGGAAGTATATTTCTAACATATAAAAAATGTTAAACAAACAATTTAAAAATTTAGAGAGTGCCAAAAATTATGCAACTCATAAAGAGACTTCATACATAATAAAGAAAAGTTGTAATTAGTGGGGGAAATTATTCATGAATGGCATTCAAGAACAGAGAAATGATTTAGAAAATTATAAGGTTTTATCCCAAATGTACCAGTTACATTTAAATAAATGTAATAAAGTTTAAAAAATCAAAAAGGAAATTATAAATTATTAGATATCTTACAAATACCTTTTCTCAAGTTAAGAAATTCTTTGCCGGCCTGGGGGTTGGTTTGTTTTTTAATGGATGCTGAATAATATTCAGAATTGTTTTTGTTTTGCTCGAGATCAAGCAACCTGAATTTTCCACTTTAATATATATTAATGTGGTGCATGATATTTCTAGATTTTCTTTTCTAAACCATTATTTCATCTCTGGGATAAATAAAACTTGGTCATGCTTTACTAATATTTTAATAAACTTTCTTAGTTGCTTTGCACATATTTTCTTTGAAATTATCAATGATCATGAGTGATATTGGTCCATGATTTTTTTTTTTTCATGGTGAGTTTGGCTTAGTTTCAAAGTTATACTGGCCTAATAAAATAAGTAGTAAAAAATCTTTTTCTATTTTCTGGGAAAGTTTGTATAAAATAGGAATAATTTGTCTACTACTTGGTAGAAGTCATCTGTACAACTATCTGGATTTCATTTGCTCTTTATGGGAAATTTTAAACTTCTGATTTGACTTCTTTTTCTTAAGTCAACCTTTTACTATAATATAATTAGAAAATTTATTTCAACTTAACAGTACCTTCTTCTAAACATATATCTTTTAAAATTTTTTTATTGGAGTATAGTTGACTTACAACGTTGTGTTAGTTTCAGGTGTACAGCAAAGTGAATCTGTTATACATATATATACATCCACTCTTTTTAGATTCTTTTCTCATATAGGTCATTACAGAATATTGAGTAGAGTTCCCTGTGCTATACAGTAGGTCCTTACTAGATATCTATTTTATATATAGTAGTGTGTATATGTCAATCCCAATGTCCCAATTTATCCCTCCCACCTTTCCCCATGGTAACCATAAGTTGTTTTCTACAACTGTGACTCTACTTCTCTTTTGTAAATAAGTTAATTTGTACCATTTGCCTTTTAGATTCCACATATAAGTGATATGTGATATTTGTCTTTCTCTGTCTGACGTACTTCACTCAGTATGACAATCTCTAAGTCCAACTGTGTTGCTGCAAATGGCATTGTTCCATTCCTTTTATTTTATTTTTTTTACAGCTTTATTGGAGTATAATTGCGTTACAATGGTGTGTTAGTTTCTGCTTTATAACAAAGTGAATCAGTTATACATATACATATGTTCCCATATCTCTTCCCTCTTGCATCTCCCTCCCTCACACCCTCCCTATCCTACCCCTCTAGGTGGTCACAAAGCACCGAGCTGAACTCCTCGTGCTATGCCGCTGCTTCCCACTAGCTATCTATTTTACGTTTGGTAGTGTATATATGTCCATGCCACTCTCTCACTTTGTCACCGCTTACCCTTCCCCCTCCCCATATCCTCAAGTCCATTCTCTAGTAGGTCTGTGTCTTTATTCTTTTTTTTTTTTTTTTTTTTTTTTAAACATCTTTATTGGGGTACAATTGCTCCACAATGGTGTGTTAGCCTCTGCCCTACAACAAAGTGAATCAGCTATACATATACATATGTTCCCATATGTCTTCCCTCTTGCGTCTCCCTCCCTCCCACTCTCCCCATCCCACCCTTCCAGGCTGTCACAAAGCACCGAGCTAATATCCCTGTGCCTTGCGGCTGCTTCCCCCCAGCTATCTACCTTACTACGTTTGTTAGTGTGTATATGTCCATGACTCTCTCTCGCCCTGTCAAAACTCACCCTTCCCCCTCCCCATATCCTTAAGTCCGTTCTCCAGTAGGTCTGCGTCTTTATTCCTATCTTACCCCTAGGTTCTTCATGACATTTTTTTCCCTTAAATTCCATATATATGTGTTAGCATACGGTATTTGTCTTTTTCTTTCTGACTTACTTCACTCTGTATGACAGATTCTAGGTCTATCCATCTCATTACAAATAGCTCAATTTCATTTCTTTTTAAGGCTGAGTAATATTCCATTGTGTATATGTGCCACATCTTCTTTATCCATTCATCCGATGATGGGCGCTTAGGTTGTTTCCATGTCCTGGCTATTGTAAATAGAGCTGCAATGAACATTGTGGTACATGACTCTCTTTGAATTTTGGTTTTCTCAGGGTATATGCCAAGTAGTGGGATTGCTGGGTCATATGGTAATTCTATTTGTAGTTTTTTAAGGAACCTCCATACTGTTCTCCACAGTGGCTGAACCAATTCACATTCCCACCAGCAGTGCAAGAGTGTCCCCTTTTCTCCACACCCTCTCCAGCATTTATTGTTTCTTGATTTTTTGATGATGGCCATTCTGACTGGTGTGAGATGATATCTCATTGTAGTTTTGATTTGCATTTCTCTAATGATTAATGATGTTGAGCATTCTTTCATGTGTTTGTTGGCATTCTGTATATCTTCTTTGGAGAAATGTCTATTTAGGTCTTCTGCCCATTTTTGGATGGGGTTGTTTGTTTTTTTGTTATTGAGCTGCATGAGCTGCTTGTAAATTTTGGAGATTAATCCTTTGTCAGTTGCTTCATTTGCAAATGTTTTCTCCCATTCTGAGGGTTGTCTTTTGGTCTTGGTTATGGTTTCCTTTGCTGTGCAAAAGCTTTGAAGTTTCATTAGGTCCCATTTGTTTATTTTTGTTTTTATTTCCATTACTCTAGGAGGTGGGTCAGAAAGGATCTTGCTGTGATTTATGTCATAGAGTGTTCTTCCTATGTTTTCTTCTAAGAGTTTGATAGTTTCTGGCCTTACATTTAGGTCTTTAATCCATTTTGAGCTTATTTTTGTGTATGGTGTTAGGGAGTGATCTAATCTCATACTTTTACATGTACCTGTCCAGTTTTCCCAGCACCATTTATTGAAGAGGCTGTCCTTTCTCCACTGTACATTCCTGCCTCCTTTATCAAAGATAAGGTGTCCATATGTGCGTGGGTTTATCTCTGGGCTTTCTATCCTGTTCCACTGATCTGTCTTTCTGTTTTTGTGCCAGTACCATACTGTCTTGATTACTGTTGCTTTGTAATATAGTCTGAAGTCAGGGAGCCTGATTCCTCCAGCTCCTTTTTTCGTTCTCAAGATTGCTTTGGCTATTCGGGGTCTTTTGTGTTTCCATACAAATTGCGAAATTTTTTGTTCTAGTTCTGTGAAAAATGCCAGTGGTAGTTTGATAGGGATTGCATTGAATCTGTAGATTGCTTTGGGTAGTAGAGTCATTTTCACAATGTTGATTCTTCCCATCCAAGAACATGGTATATCTCTCCATCTATTTGTATCATCTTTAATTTCTTTCATCAGTGTCTTATAATTTTCTGCATACAGGTCTTTCGTATCCTTAGGTAGGTTTATTCCTAGATATTTTATTCTTTTTGTTGCAATGGTAAATGGGAGTGTTTTCTTGATTTCACTTTCAGATTTTTCATCATTAGTATATAGGAATGCCAGAGATTTCTGTGCATTAATTTTGTATCCTGCTACTTTACCAAATTCATTGATTAGCTCTAGTAGTTTTCTGGTAGCATCTTTAGGATTCTCTATGTATAGTATCATGTCATCTGCAAACAGTGACAGCTTTACTTCTTCTTTTCCGATGTGGATTCCTTTTATTTCCTTTTCTTCTCTGATTGCTGTGGCCAAAACTTCCAAAACTATGTTGAATAAGAGTGGTGAGAGTGGGCAACCTTGTCTTGTTCCTGATCTTAGTGGAAATGCTTTCAGTTTTTCACCATTGAGGATGATGTTTGCTGTGGGCTTGTCATATATGGCTTTTATTATGTTTAGGAAAGTTCCCTCTATGCCTACTTTCTGGAGGGTTTTTATCATAAATGGGTGTTGAATTCTGTCGAAAGCTTTCTCTGCATCTATTGAGATGATCATATGGTTTTTCTCCTTCAATTTGTTAATATGGTTTATCACATTGATAGATTTGCGTATATTGAAGAATCCTTGCATTCCTGGAATAAACCCCACTTGATCATGGTGTATGATCCTTTTAATGTGCTGTTGGATTCTGTTTGCTAGTATTTTGTTGAGGATTTTTGCATCTATGTTCATCAGTGATATTGGCCTGTAGTTTTCTTTCTTTGTGACATCCTTGTCTGGTTTTGGTATCAAGGTGATGGTGGCTTCGTAGAAGGAATTTGGGAGTGTTCCTCCCTCTGCTATATTTTGGAAGAGTTTGAGAAGGATAGGTGTTAGCTCTTCTCTAAACGTTTGATAGAATTCACCTGTGAAGCCATCTGGTCCTGGGCTTTTGTTTGTTGGAAGGTTTTTAATCACAGTTTCAATTTCAGTGCTTGTGATTGGTCTGTTCATATTTTCTATTTCTTCCTGATTCAGTCTTGGCAGGTTGTGCCTTTCTAAGAATTTGTCCATTTCTTCCAGATTGTCCATTTTATTGGCATAGAGTTGCTTGTAGTAATCTCTCATGATTTTTTTTATTTCTGCAGTGTCAGTTGTTACTTCTCCTTTTTCATTTCTAATTCTATTGATTTGAGTCTTCTCCCTTTTTTTCTTGATGAGTCTGGCTAGTGGTTTATCTATTTTGTTTATCTTCTCAAAGAACCAGCTTTTAGTTTTATTGATCTTTGCTATTGTTTCCTTCATTTCTTTTTCATTTATTTCTGATCTGATTTTTATGATTTCTTTCCTTCTGCTAGCTTTGGGGTTTTTTTGTTCTTCTTTCTCTAATTGCTTGAGGTGCAAGGTTAGGTTGTTTATTCGAGATGTTTCCTGCTTCTTAAGGTGGGCTTGTATTGCTATAAACTTCCCCCTTAGAACTGCTTTTGCTGCATCCCATAGGTTTTGGGTCGTTGTGTCTCCATTGTCATTTGTTTCTAGGTATTTTTTTATTTCCTCTTTGATTTCTTCAGTGATCACTTCATTATTAAGTAGTGTATTGTTTAGCCTCCATGTGTTTGTATTTTTTACAGATCTTTTCCTGTAATTGATATCTAGTCTCATGGCGTTGTGGTCGGAAAAGATACTTGATACAATTTCAGTTTTCTTAAATTTACCAAGGCTTGATTTGTGACCCAAGATATGATCTATCCTGGAGAATGTTCCATGAGCACTTGAGAAAAATGTGTATTCTGTTGTTTTTGGATGGAGTGTCCTATAAACATCAATTAAGTCCATCTTGTTTAATGTATCATTTAAAGCTTGTGTTTCCTTATTTATTTTCATTTTGGATGATCTGTCCATGGGTGAAAGTGGGGTGTTAAAGTCCCCTACTATGAATGTGTTACTGTTGATCTCCCCTTTTATGGTTGTTAGTATTTGCCTTCTGTATTGAGGTGCTCCTATGTTGGGTGCATAAATATTTACAATTGTTATATCTTCTTCTTGGATCGATCCCTTGATCATTATGTAGTGTCCTTCTTTGTCCCTTTTAATAGTCCTTATTTTAAAGTCTATTTTGTCTGATATGAGAATTGCTACTCCAGCTTTCTTTTGGTTTCCATTTGCATGGAATATCTTTTTCCATCCCCTTACTTTCAGTCTGTATGTGTCTCTAGTTCTGAAGTGGGTCTCTTGTAGACAGCATATATAAGGGTCTTGTTTTTGTATCCATTCAGCCAATCTGTGTCTTTTGGTGGGAGCATTTAGTCCATTTACATTTAAGGTAATTATTGATATGTATGTTCCTATTTCCATTTTATATATTGTTTTGGGTTCGCTACTATAGGTCATTTCCTTCTCTTGTGTTTCGTGTCTAGAGAAGTTCCTTTAGCATTTGTTGTAAAGCTGGTTTGGTGGTGCTGAACTCTCTCAGCTTTTGCTTGTCTGTAAAGGTTTTAATTTCTCCATCAAATGTGAATGAGATCCTTGCTGGGTAGAGTAGTCTTGGTTTCAGGCTATTCTCCTTCATCACTTTCAGTATGTCCTGCCACTCCCTTCTGGCTTGTAGGGTTTCTGCTGAGAGATCAGCTGTTAACCTTATGGGGATTCCCTTGTGTGTTATTTGTTGTTTTTCCCTTGCTGCTTTTAATATGCTTTCTTTGTATTTAATTTTTGACAGTTTGATTAATATGTGTCTTGGCGTGTTTCTCCTTGTATTTATCCTGTATGGGACCCTCTGTGCTTCCTGGACTTGATTAACTATTTCCTTTCCCATATTAGGGAAGTTTTCAACTATAATCTCTTCAAATATTTTCTCAGTCCCTTTCTTTCTTTCTTCTTCTTCTGGAACCCCTATAATTCGAATGTTGGTGCGTTTCATGTTGTCCCAGAGGTCTCTGAGACTGTCCTCAGTTCTTTTCATTCTTTTTTCTTTATTCTGCTCGGCAGTAGTTATTTCCACTACTTTATCTTCCAGGTCACTTATCCGTTCTTCTGCCTCAGTTATTCTGCTATTGATCCTATCTAGAGTGATTTTAATTTCATTTATTGCATTGTTCATCGTTGCTTGTTTCATCTTTAGTTCTTGTAGGTCCTTGTTAACTGTTTCTTGCATTTTGTCCATTCTACTTCCAAGGTTTCGGATCATCCTTACTATCATTATTCTGAATTCTTTTTCAGGTAGATTGCCTATTTCCTCTTCATTTGTTAGGTCTGGTGGGTTTTTATCTTGCTCCTTCATCTGCTGTGTGTTTTTCTGTCTTCTCATTTTGCTTATCTTACTGTGTTTGGGGTCTCCTTTTTGCAGGCTGCACGTTCGTAGTTCCCGTTGTTTTTGATGTCTGTCTCCAGTGGCTAAGGTTGTTTCAGTGGGTTGTGTAGGCTTCCTGGTGGAGGGGACTAGTGCCTGTGTTGTGCTGGATGAGGCTGGATCTTGTCTCTCTAGTGGGCAGGTTCACGTCTGGTGGTGTGTTTTGGGGTGTCTGTGGCCTTATTATGATTTTAGGCAGCCTCTCTGCTAATGGGTGGGGTTGTGTTCCTGTTTTGCTAGTTGTTTGGCATAGGTTGTCCAGCACTGTGGCTTGCTGGTCGTTGAGTGAAGCTGGGTGCTGGTGTTAAGATGGAGGTCTCTGGGAGATTTCCGCTGTTTAATATTATGTGGAGCTGGGAGGTCTCTTGTTGACCAGTGACCTGAAGTTGGCTCTCCTACCTCAGAGGCAGAGCCCTGACTCCTGGCTGGAGCACCAAGAGCCTTTCATCCACACGGCTCAGAATAAAAGGGAGAAAAAGTAGAGAGAATTAGTAGAAGTATGAGGAAAGAAAGAAGGAAAGGAGGAAAGGAAGGAAGGAAGAAAGAAGCAAAGAAGGAAAGAAAGGAGGGAGGGAGGGAGGGAGGAAGGAAGGAAGGAAGGAAGGAGGGAAAGAAGGAAAAAAAGACAGAAAGAAAGATGATACAGTAAAAATAAAATAAAGTATAATATAGTTATTGAATTAAAAAATATTTAGAAAAAAAAAAAGGGACGGATAGAACCTTAGGACAAATGTTGGAAGCAAAGCTATACAGAGAAAATCTTACACAGAAGCATACACATACACCTTCACAAAAAGAGGTAAAGGGGGAAAAATCATAAATCCTGCTCCCTGAGACCACCTCCTCAATTTGGGGTGATTCGTTGTCTAAAGGAGGGAGGGAAGGAAGGAAAGAAAGAACGAAGGTAAAGTATAATAAAGTTATTACAATTAAACTTAATTATTAAGAAAAAGAATTTTTAAAAAAAAGTCATGGACGGATAGAGCCCTAGGACAAATGGTGGAAGCTAGAGTATACAGACTAGATGTCACACAGGAGCATACACGTACACCTTCACAAAAAGAGGAAAAGGGAAAAAAATCATAGATTTCGCTCCTAAATTCCACCTCTTCAATTTGGGATCATTCCTTGTCTATTCAGGTATTCCACAGATGCAAGGTATATCAAGTTGATTGTGGAGCTTTAATCCGCTGCTTCTGTGGCTGCTGGGAGAGATTTCCCTTTCTCTTCTTTGTTTTCACAGCTCACAGGAGCTCAGCTTTGGATTTGGCCCTGCCTCTGCGTGTAGGTCGCTGGAGGGCGTCTGTTTTTTCGCTCAGACAGGACGGGGTTAAAGGAGCCGCTGATTCGGGGCCTCCGGCTCACTCAGGCCGGGGGTTGGGGGATGGGGGAAGGAGGGGCACTGCGTGCGGGGCCGGCCTGCGGCGGCAGAGGCAGCGTGACGTTGCGGCAGAGGCCGGCGTGACGTTGCACCAGCCTGAGGCCCGCCGTGCGCTGTCCCGGGGAAGTTGTCCCTGGATCCCGGGAACCTGGCAGTGGCGGGCTGCACAGGCTCCGCGGAAGAGGGGTGTGGAGAGTGACCTGTGCTCGCACACAGGCCCCTTGGTGGCGGCAGCAGCAGCCTTAGCGTCTCCCGCCCGTCTCTGGGGTCCGCGGTTTTAGCCGCGGCTCGCGCCCGTCTTGGGGGCTCGCGCCCTCAGCCGCGGCTCGCGCCCGTCTCGGGGGTTTGCGCTTTCAGCCGCGGCTCGCGCCCGTCTCGGGGGCTCGCGCCCTCAGCCGCGGCTCGCGCCCGTCTCTGGAGTTCCTTTAAGCAGCGCTCTTAGACCCCTCTCCTCGCGCACCAGGAGACAAAGAGGGAAGAAAAAGTCTCTTGCCTCTTCGGCCGGTGCAGGCTTTTCCCCGAACTCCCTCCCGGCTAGTCGTGGTGCACTAACCCCTTCAGGCTATGTTCAAGCCGCCAACCCCAGTCCTCTCCCTGAGCTCCGTCCAAAACCAAAACCTTAGCCTCAGCTCGCAGCCCCGCCCGCCCCGGTGGGTGAGCAGCAAGCCTCTCGGGTTGGTGAGTGCCGGTCGGCACCGATCTTCTGTGCAGGAATCTCCCCGCTTTGCCCTCCGCACCCGTCGCTGTGCACTACTCCGCGGTCCCGAAACTCCCCCCTCTGCCTCCCGCAGTCTCCGCCCACGGAGGGGCTTCCTAGTGTGTGGAAACTTTTCCTCCTTCACAGCTCCCTCCCACTGGTGCAGGTGCCGTCCTTATTCTTTTGTCTCTGTTTTTTCTTTTGCCCTACCCAGTTACGTGGGGAGTTTCTTGCCTTTTGGGAGGTCTGAGGTCTTCTGCCAGCCTTCAGTAGGAGTTCTGTAGGAGTTGTTCCACGTGTGGATGTATTTCTGGTGTATCCGTGGGGAGGAAGGCGATCTCCGCGTCTTACTCTTCCGCCATCTTCAAGGTCCCCCTGTGTCTTTATTCTTGTCTTACCCCTAGGTTCTTCATGACATTTTTTTTCTTAAATTCCATATATATGTGTTAGCATACGGTATTTGTCTTTCTCTTTCTGACTTACTTCACTCTGTATGATAGACTCTAGGTCCGTCCACCTCATTACAAATAGCTCAATTTCATTTCTTTTTATGGCTGAGTAATATCCCATTGTATATATGTGCCACATCTTCTTTATCCATTCATCCGATGATGGACACTTAGGTTGCTTCCATGTCCTGGCTATTGTAAATAGAGTTGCAATGAACATTGTGGTACATGACACTTTTTGAATTACGGTTTTCTCAGGGTATATGCCCAGTAGTGGGATTGCTGGGTCATATGGTAGTTCTATTTGTAGTTTTTTAAGGAACCTCCATACTGTTCTCCATAGTGGCTGTATCAATTCACATTCCCACCAGCAGAGTGTTCCCTTTTCTCCACACCCTCTCCAGCATTTATTGTTTCTAGATTTTTTGATGATGGCCATTCTGACTGGTGTGAGATGATATCTCATTGTAGTTTTGATTTGCATTTCTCTAATGATTAATGATGTTGAGCATTCTTTCATGTGTTTGTTGGCAGTCTGTATATCTTCTTTGGAGAAATGTCTATTTAGGTCTTCTGCCCATTTTTGGATTGGGTTGTTTGTTTTTTTGTTATTGAGCTGCATGAGCTGCTTGTAAATTTTGGAGATTAATCCTTTGTCAGTTGCTTCATTTGCAAATATTACCTCCCATTCTGAGGGTTGTCTTTTGGTCTTGTTTATGGTTTCCTTTGCTGTGCAAAACCTTTTAAGTTTCATTAGGTCCCATTTGTTTATTTTTACTTCCATTTCTCTAGGAGGTGGGTAAAAAGAATCTTGCTGTGATTTATGTCATAGAGTGCTCTGCCTATGTTTTCCTCTAAGAGTTTGATAGTTTCTGGCCTTACATTTAGGTCTTTAATCCATTTTGAGCTTATTTTTGTGTATGGTGTTAGGGAGTGATCTAATCTCATACTTTTACATGTAACTGTCCAGTTTTCCCAGCACCACTTATTGAAGAGGCTGTCCTTTCTCCACTGTACATTCCTGCCTCCTTTATCAAAGATAAGGTGACCATATGTGCGTGGGTTTATCAATGGGCTTTCTATCCTGTTCCATTGGTCTATATTTCTGTTTTTGTGCCAGTACCATACTGTCTTGATTACTGTAGCTTTGTAGTATAGTCTGAAGTCAGGAAGCCTGATTCCTCCAGCTCCGTTTTTCGTTCTCAAGATTGCTTTGGCTATTCGGGGTCTTTTGTGTTTCCATACAAATTGTGAAATTTTTTGTTCTAGTTCTGTGAAAAATGCCAGTGGTAGTTTGATAGGGATTGCATTGAATCTGTAGATTGCTTTGGGTAGTAGAGTCATTTTCGCAATGTTGATTCTTCCAATCCAAGAACATGGTATATCTCTCCATCTATTTGTATCATCTTTAATTTCTTTCATCAGTGTCTTATAATTTTCTGCGTACAGGTCTTTTGTCTCCTTAGGGAGTTTTATTCCTAGATATTTTATTCTTTTTGTTGCAATGGTAAATGGGAGTGTTTTCTTGATTTCACTTTCAGATTTTTCATCATTAGTGTATAGGAATGCAAGACATTTCTGTGCAGTAATTTTGTATCCTGCTACTTTACCAAATTCATTGATTAGCTCTAGTAGTTTTCTGGTAGCGTCTTTAGGATTCTCTATGTATAGTATCATGTCATCTGCAAACAGTGACAGCTTTACTTCTTCTTTTCCGATTTGGATTCCTTTTATTTCCTTTTCTTCTCTGATTGCTGTGGCCAAAACTTCCAAAACTATGTTGAATAAGAGTGGTGAGAGTGGGCAACCTTGTCTTGTTCCTGATCTTAGTGGAAATGCTTTCAGTTTTTCACCATTGAGGACGATGTTGGCTGTGGGTTTGTCATATATGGCCTTTATTATGTTGAGGAAAGTTCCCTCTATGCCTACTTTCTGGAGGGTTTTTATCATAAATGGGTGTTGAATTTTGTCGAAAGCTTTCTCTGCATCGACTGAGATGATCATATGGTTTTTCTCCTTTAATTTGTTAATATGGTGTATCACGTTGATTGATTTGCGTATATTGAAGAATCCTTGCATTCCTGGAATAAACCCCACTTGATCATGGTGTATGATCTGTTTAATGTGCTGTTGGATTGTGTTTGCTAGTATTTTGTTGAGGATTTTTGCATCTATGTTCATCAGTGATATTGGCCTGCAGTTTTCTTTCTTTGTGACATCCTTGTCTGGTTTTGGTATCAGGGTGTGGTGGCCTCGTAGAATGAGTTGGGGAGTATTCCTCCCTCTGCTATATTTTGGAAGCGTTTGAGAAGGATAGGTGATAGCTCTTCTCTAAATGTTTGATAGAATTCGCCTGTGAAGCCATCTGGTCCTGGGCTTTTGCTTGTTGGAAGATTTTTAATCACAGTTTCAATTTCAGTGCTTGTGATTGGTCTGTTCATATTTTCTATTTCTTCCTGATTCAGTCTTGGCAGGTTGTGCCTTTCTAAGAATTTGTCCATTTCTTCCAGGTTGTCCATTTTATTAGCATAGAGTTGCTTGTAGTAATCTCTCATGATCTTTTGTATTTCTGCAGTGTCAGTTGTTACTTCTCCTTTTTCATTTCTAATTCTATTGATTTGAGTCTTCTCCCTTTTTTTCTTGATGAGTCTGGCTAATGGTTTATCAATTTTGTTTATCCTTTCAAAAAACCAGCTTTTAGTTTTATTGATCTTTGCTATCATTTCCTTCATTTCTTTTTCATTTATTTCTGATCTGATTTTTATGATTTCTTTCCTTCTGCTAACTTTGGGGTTTTTTGTTCTTCTTTCTCTAATTGCTTTAGGTGCAAGGTTAGATTGTTTATTCGAGATGTTTCCTGTTTCTTAAGGTAGGATTGTATTGCTATAAACTTCCCTCTTAGAACTGCTTTTGCTGCATCCCATTGATTTTGAGTCGTCGTGTCTCCATTGTCATTTGTTTCTAGGTATTTTTTGATTTCCTCTTTGATTTCTACAGTGATCCCTTCGTTATTAAGTAGTGTATTGTTTAGCCTCCATGTGTTTGTATTTTTTACAGATCTTTTCCTGTAATTGATATCTAGTCTCATAGCATTGTGGTCGGAAAAGATACTTGATACAATTTCAATTTTCTTAGATTTACCAAGGCTTGATTTGTGACCCAAGATATGATCTATCCTGGAGAATGTTCCATGAGCACTTGAGAAAAATGTGTATTCTGTTGTTTTTGGATGGAATGTCCTATAAATATCAATTAAGTCCATCTTGTTTAATGTATCATTTAAAGCTTGTGTTTCCTTATTTATTTTCATTTTGGATGATCTGTCCATGGGTGAAAGTGGGGTGTTAAAGTCCCCTACTATGAATGTGTTACTGTCGATTTCCCCTTTTATGGCTGTTAGTCTTTGCCTTATGTATTAAGGTGCTCCTATGTTGGGTGCATAAATATTTACAATTGTTATATCTTCTTCTTGGATCGATCCCTTGATTATTATGTAGTGTCCTTCTTTGTCTCTTCTAATAGTCTTTATTTTAAAGTCTATTTTGTCTGGTATGAGAATTGCTACTCCAGCTTTCTTTTGGTTTCCATCTGCATGAAATACCTTTTTCCATCCCCTTACTTTCAGTCTGTATGTGTCTCTAGGTCTGAAGTGGGTCTCTTGTAGACAGCAAATATATGTGTCTTGTTTTTGTATCCATTCAGCCAATCTGTGTCTTTTGGTGGTAGCATTTAGTCCATTTACATTTAAGGTAATTATCGATATGTGGGTTCCCATTCCCATTTTCTTAATTGTTTTGGGTTCATTATTGTAGGTCTTTTCCTTCTTTTGTGCTTCTTGCCTAGAGAAGTTCCTTTAGCAGTTGTTGTAGAGCTGGTTTGGTGGTGCTGAACTCTCTCAGCTTTTGCTTGTCTGTAAAGGTTTTAATTTCTCCATCAAATCTGAATGAGATCCTTGCTGGGTAGCGTAATCTTGGTTGCAGGTTTTTCTCCTTCAACACTTTCAATATGTCCTGCTACTCCCTTCTGGCTTGCAGAGTTTCTGCTGAAAGATCAGCTGTTAACCTTGTGGGAATTCCCTTGTGTGTTATTTGTTGTTTTTCCCTTGCTGCTTTTAATATGCTTTCTTTGTATTTAATTTTTGACTGATTAATATGTGTCTTGGCGTATTTCTCCTTGGATTTATCCTGTATGGGACTATCTGTGCTTCCTGGACTTGATTAACTATTTCCTTTCCCATATTAGGGAAGTTTTCAACTATAATCTCTTCAAATATTTTCTCAGTCCCTTTCTTTTTCTCTTCTTCTTCTGGAACCCCTATAATTCAAATGTTGGTGCGTTTAATGTTGTCCCTGAGGTCTTTGAGACTGTCCTCAGTTCTTTTCATTCTTTTTTCTTTATTCTGATCTGCATTAGTTATTTCCACTATTTTATCTTCCACGTCACTTATCCGTTCTTCTGCCTCAGTTATTCTGCTATTGATCCCTTCTAGAGTATTTTTCATTTCATTTGTTGTGTTGTTCATCATTGTTTGTTTCATCTTTAGTTCTTCTAGGTCCTTGTTAAATGTTTCTTGCATTTTGTCTATTCTATTTCCAAGATTTTGGATTGTCTTTACTATGATTATTCTGAATTCTTTTTCAGGTAGACTGCCTATTTCCTCTTCATTGGTTAGGTCTGATGGGTTTTTATCTTGCTCCTTCATCTGCTGTGTGTTTTTCTGTCTTTTCATTTTGCTTATTTTACTGTGTTTGGGGGTCTCCTTTTTGCAGGCTGCACTTTCGTAGTTCCTGTTGTTTTTTGTGTCTGTTCCCAGTGGCTAAGGTTGGTTCAGTGGGTTGTGTAGGCTTCCTGGTGGAGGGTACTAGTGCCTGTGTTCTGGTGGATGAGGCTGGATCTTGTCTTTCTGGTGGGCAGGTCCACGTCTGGTGGTGTGTTTTGGGGTGTCTGTAGACTTATGATTTTGGGCAGCCTCTCTGCTAATGGGTGGGGTTGTGTTCCTGTCTTGCTAGTTGTTTTGCATAGGATGTCCAACACTGTAGCTTGCTGGTCATTGAGTGAAGCTGGGTGCTGGCGTTGAGATGGAGATCTCTGGGAGATTTTCGCCATTTGATATTATGTGCAGCTGGGAGGCCTCTTGTGGACCAGTGTCCTGAAGTTGGCTCTGCCGCCTCAGAGGCACAGCACTAACTCCTGGCTGCAGCACCAAGAGCCTTTCATCCACACGGCTCCTTAATTTGGGATGATTCGTTGTCTATTCATGTATTCCACAGATGCAGGGTACATCAAGTTGATTGTGGAGCTTTAATCCACTGCTTCTGAGGCTGCTGGGAGAGATTTCCCTTTCTCTTCTTTGTTCTCACAGCTCCCAGGGGCTCAGCTTTGGATTTGGCCCCGCCTGTGCGTGTAGGTCGCCGGAGGGCGTCTTTTCTTTGCTCAGACAGGACGGGGTTAAAGGAGCCGCTGATTCGGAGGCTCTGGCTCACTCAGGCCGGGGGCGGGGGCGGGGGGGTGGGGGGCGGGGGGAGGGTAGGGAGGGTCACGGAGTGCGGGGCAGGCCTGCGGCGGCAGAGGCCGGCGTGACGTTGCCACCCTGAGGCGCGCCGTGCGTTCTCCCGGGGGAGTTGTCCCTGGATCCCAGGACCCTGGCAGTGGCGGGCTGCACAGGCTCCCCGGAAGGGGGTTGTGGATAGTGACCTGTGTTCGCACACAGGCTTCTTGGTGGCGGCAGCAGCGGCCTTAGCGTCTCATGTCTGTCTCTGGGGTCCGCACTTTTAGCTGCAGCTCGCGCCCATCTCTGGAGCTCCTTTAAGCAGCGCTCTTAATCCCCTCTCCTCGCACACCAGGAAACAAAGAGGGAAGAAAAAGTCTCTTGCCTCTTCAGCAGGTCCAGACTTTTTCCCGGACTCCCTCCCGGCTATCCGTGGTGCACTAACCCCTTCAGGCTGTGTTCACACTGCCGCCAGTCCTCTCCCTGCGCGCTCTGACCGAAGCCCTAGCCTCAACTCCCAGCCCCACCCACCCTGGCGGGTGAGCAGACAAGCCTCTTGGGCTGGTGAGTGCCGGTCGGCATTGATCCTCTGTGTGGGAATCTCTGCTTTGCCTTCCGCACCCTTTGGCTGCGCTCTTCTCCTCGGCTCTGAACCTTCCCCCCTCCGCAGTCTCCGCCCGCGAAGGGGCTTCTAGTGTGTGAAAACCTTTCCTCCTTCATGGCTTCCTCCCACTGGTGCAGGTCCCGTCCCTATTCTTTTGTCTCTGTTTATTCGTTTTTCTTTTGCCCTACACAGGTACGTGGGGAGTTTCTTGCCTTTTGGGAGGTCCAAGGTCTTCTGCCAGCGTTCAGTAGGTGTTCTGTAGGAGTTGTTCCACATGTAGATGTATTTCTGATGTATCTGTGGGGAGGAAGGTGATCTCTGCATCTTACTCTTCAGCCATCTTCCCCTCTGTTCCATTCTTTTTAATGGCTGAATAATATTCCATTTTATATATGTACCACATCATCTTTATGCACTCCTCTGTCGATGGGCACTTAGGTTGCTTCCATCTCTTGGCTATTGTAAATAGTGCTGCAGTGAACATTGGGGTGCATGTATCTTTTTGAACTATGGTATTCTCTGAATTCCCAGGAGTGGAATAACTGGATCATATGGTAGTTCTATCTTTAGTTTTTTAAAGTAACCTCCATGCTGTTCTCCATAATGGTTGTACCAATTTACATTCCCAACAACAGTGTAGGAGGATTCCCCTTTCTCCACACACTCTCCAGCATTTATTGTTTGTAGACTTTTTGATGATGGCCATTCTGACAGGTGTGAGATGATACCTTGTAGTTTTGATTTGCATTTCTCTAATAATTAGTGATGTTGAGCATCTTTTCATGTGCTTTTTGGCCATCTGTGTGTTTTCTCTGGAGAAATGTCTATTTAGAACTTCCACCCATTTTTTTGATTGGGTTGCTTGTATTTTTTATATTGAGCTGCATGAGCTTTTTGATATTTTGGAGATTAATCCCTTGCTCATCACTTATTTTGCAAATATTTTCTCCCATTCTGAGGCTTGTCTTTTCATTTTCTTTATGTTTTCATTTGCTGTGCAAAAGTTTTTAAATTTAATTAGGTCCCATCTATTTATTTTTGTTTTTATTTTCTTTACTCTAGGAAGTGGATCAAAAAGGATATTGCTGAAATTTATGTCAAAGAGTGTTCTACCTATGTTTTCCTGTAAGAGTTTTATAGTACCTGACCATACATTTAGGTCGTTAATCCATTTTGAATTTATTTTTCTGCATGGTCTTAGAGAGTGTTCTAATTTCATTCTTTTACATGTAGCTGTCCAGTTTTCCCAGAACCACTTAGTGAAGGGACTGTCCTTTCTCCACTGTATATTCTCACCTCCTTTTTCATAGATTAGTTGACTGTAGGTGTATGAGTTTGTCTCTGGACTTTTTAATCCTGTTCCAATGATCCATATTTCTGTTTTTGTGTCGTTACCAAACTGTTTTGATTACTGTAGCTTTGTAGTATAGTCTGAACTCAGGGAGCCTGATTCCTCTAGCTCCGTTTTTCTTTCTCAAGATTGCTTTGGATATTTGGGGTGATTTGTTTCCATATGAATTGTAAAACTTTTTGTTCTAATTCTATGAAAAATGCCATTGATAATTGGATAGGGATTGCATTGAATCTGTAGATTGCTTTGGGTAGTATAGTCATTTTGACAACATTGATTCTTCCAATCCAAGAACATGGTGTATTTTTCCATCTGTTTGTGTCATCTTTGATTTCTTTCGTCAGCATCTTATAGTTTTCTGAGTACAGGTCTTTTGCCTCCTTAGGTAGGTTTATTCCTAAATATTTTATTCTTTTTGATACAGTGGTAAGTGGGATTGTTTCCTTAATTTCTCTTTCTAATCTTTTGTTGTTTGTGTATAGGAATGCCAGAGATTTCTGTGTATAAATTTTGTATCCTGCAACTTTACCAAATTCATTGATGAGTTCTAGTAGTTTTCTGGTAGAATCCTTAGGATTTTCTATGTATAGTATCATGTCATCTGCAAACAGTAATAGATTTACTACTTCTTTCCTAATCTGGATTTCTTTTTCTCCTCTGATTGCCATGGCTAGAACTTCCAAAACAACGTTGAATAAAAGTAGCTAGAGAGGACATCCTTGTTCCTGATCTAAGAGGCAATGCTTTCAGTTTTTCACCATTGAGAATGATGTTAGCTGTGGGTTTGCCATGTATGGCCTTTATTATGTTGAGGTATGTTCCCTCTATGCCCACTTTCTGGAGAGTTTTTGTCATAAATCGGTATTGACTTTTGCCAAAAGCTTTTTCTGCATCTATTGAGATGATCATATGGTTTTTATTCTTCAGTTTGTTAATGTGGTGTATCGCATTCATTGATTTGCATATATTGAGGAATCCTTGCATCCCTGGGATAAATCCCACTTGATCATAGTGTATGATCTTTTTAATGTGTTGTTGGATTCAGTTTTCTACTATTTTGTTGAGGATTTTTGCATCTGTGTTCAGTGATATTGGCCTGTAATTTTCTATTTTTTTGTGGTATCTTTTTCTGGTTTTGGTATCAGGGTGTTGGTGGCTTCATTGACCTTGAGATTGTTCCTTCCTCTGCAATTTTTTGGAATGGTTTTAGAAGGATAGGTGTTAACTCCTCTCTAAATGCTTGATAGAATTTGCCTGTGAAGCCATCTCCTCCTGGACTTTTGTTTGTTGGGAGTCTTTTAATCACAGTTTCAATTTCATTACTTGTCATTGGTCTGTTCATATTTTCTATTTCTTCCTGATTCAGTCTTGGAAGTTTGTACCTTTCAAGACTTTGTCCGTTTCTTGTACATTGTCCATTTTATTGGCATATAGTTGCTTGTAGTAGTGTCTTATGATCCTTTGTATTTCTGTCAGTTGTAACTTCTCCTTTTTCACTCTTAATTTTATTGATTTGAGCCCTCTCCTTTTTTTTCCTGATGAGTCTAGCTAAAGATTTACCAACTTTGTTTATCTTTTCAAACAACCAGCTTTTAGTTTCATTGATCTTTTCTATTGTTTTCATCTCTATTTAATTTATTTCTGTTCTGATCTTTATAGTTTCTTTCCTTCTACAAACTTTGGGTTTTGTTCTTTCTCTAGTTGCTTTAGGTGTAAGGTTAGGTTGATCGAGATTTCTCTTGTTTCCTGAGGTAAGATTGTATTGCTATCAACTTCCCTCTTAGAACTGCATAGGTTTTGGATTGTCATACTTTTATGTTCATTTGTCTCTAGGTATTTTTTAATTCCCTCTTGATTTCTTCAGTGATCCATTCATTGTTTAGTCACATATTGTTTAGCCTCCATGTGTTTGTGTTTTTTACAGTTATTTTCCTGTAATTGATTTCTAATCTCATAGCATGTGGTCAGAAAAGATGCTTGATACAATATCAATTTTCTTACATTTACCAAGGCTTGATCTGTGACCCAAGATGTGCTCTATCTTGGAGAATGTTCCATGTGCACTTGAGAAGAAAGTGTATTCTGCTTTTGGATGGAATGCCCTATGAATCACTTAACTCCATCTGGTCTAATGTGTCATTTAAGGCTTGTTTCTGTATTGATTTTCTGTCTCAATCTGTCCATTGGTGTAAGTGGGGTGTTAAAGTCCCCCACTATTATTGTGTTACTGTTTATTTTACCTTTTATGGCTGTTAGCATTTGCCTTATGTATTGAGGTGCTCCTATGTTGGGTACATATATATTTACAATTATTATGTCTTCTTCTTGGATTGATCCCTTGATCATTGTGTAGTGTCCTTTCTTGTCTCTTGTAACAATATTTATTTTAAAGTCTATTTTATCTGATATGAGTATTGCTAGTCCAGCTTTTGATTTCCATTTGCATGAAATATCTTTCTCCATCCCCTCACGTTCAGTCTGTATGTGTCCCTATGTCTGAAGTGGGTCTCTTGTAGACAGCATATATATGGGTCTTGTTTTTGTATCCATTCAGCCAGTCTATGTCTTTTGGTTGGAGTATTTAATTCACTTAAATTTAAGGTCATTATCGATATATATATATATTCCTACTGCCATTTGCTTAATTGTTTTGGATTTGTTTTTGTTGGTCTTCTTTTTTCCCTTCCTCTCTGGCTCTCTTCTCTTGTGGTTTGATGACTAGTGTTGTGTTTGGGTTGCTTTTTCTTTTTTTGTGTGTGTATCTATTGTAATTTTTTGGTTTGCATTTTCCATGAAGTTTTGATATAGCAGTCTCTATACGTACAAGGTTGTTTTAAGTTGCTGGTCTCTTAATTAATTTCAAATGCAATTCCCATTTCCTGCATTTGTATTCACCTGTTCTCATGGTTGCTGGTTTTGATACTATATTTGTGTGTAGATGATTTCCTACTATTACTTTACATTTACCTTTACCAGTAAGCTTTCCCATATGTGATTTTCTTTTTTCTAGTTGTGGCCTCTTTTCTTTTTTCTACCTAGAGAAATTCCTTTAGCATTTGTTGTAAGGCTGGTTGGTGGTGCTGAATTCTCTTAGCTTTGCTTTCCTGTAAAGCTTTTGATTTCTGTCAAGTCTGAATGAGAGCCTTGCTGGGTAGAGTATTCTTGGTTGTAGAGTTTTTCCTTTCATCACTTTATATATATCATGCCACTCTCTTCTGGCCTGCAGAATTTCTTCTGAAAAATCAGTTGATTACCTTATGGGGGTTCCTTGTATATTATTTGTTGCTTTCCCTGTTGCTTTCAATATTTTTTCTTTGTATTTTTGTCATTTTGATTAATATGTGTCTTGGTGTCCTCCTCCTTGGGTTTATCCTGTATGGGACTCTTTGAACTTCCTGGTCTTGGGTGACTGTTTCCTTTCCCATGTTAGTAACGTTTTCGGCTATAATCTCTTCAAATATGTTCTCAGGACCTTTCCCTTTCTCTTCTTCCTCTGGGACCCTTATAATGAAAGTGTTGGTGTGTTTACTGTCCCAGAGGTGTCTGATATTGTCCTCATTTCTTTCATTCTTTTTTCTTTGTTCTGTTCTGTGGCAGTGATTTCTACCACGCTGTCTTCCACCTCACTTATTCATTGCTCTGCCTCAGTTATTCCACTATTGACTCCTTCTAGTGTATTTTTCATTTCAATTATTGTGTTGTTCATCCTTTAAATCTTCTATATCTTTGTTAAACATTTCTTGTATCATCTCGGTTTGTGCCTCCATTCTTTTTCCAAGACTTTGAATCATCCTTACCATGATTATTCTGAATTCTTTTTCAGGTAGATTGCCTATCTCCTCTTCATTTAGGTGTTCTTTTGGGTTTTTAACCTTGTTCCTTCATCTGCAACACATTTCTCTGTCACCTCATTATGTCTGACTTTCTGTGTTTGTGGTCTCCTTTTTGCAGGCTGCAGGATTGTAATTCCTCTTGCTTCTGGTGTCTGCCCCATGGTGGGTGAGGTTGGTCCAGGGGCTTGTGTAAGCTTCCTAGTGGGAGGGACTTGTGCCTGCCCTCTAGTGGGTGGGGCTGGGTCTTGTCCCTTGGTGGGCAGGGCCATATTAAAGGGTGTGTTTTGAGGTGGCTGTGAGCTCAGTATGACTTTAGGCAGCCTGTCTTCTGATGGGTGGGGCTGCGTTCCTATCTTACTGGTTGTTTGGCCTGAGGCTTTCCAGCACTAGAACCTGCAGGTTTTTGGGTAGGGCTGGGCCTTGGTACTGAAATAGGGACCTCTGGGTGATCAATATCAGCTCTCACTGATCAGTATTCCCTGGGGCCTCCACCACCAGTGTCCTTGCCCCCACAGTGAGCTACAGCTAACCTTTGCCTCCCCAGGGGGCCCTCCAAGACCCCTAGGTAGGTCTAGACCATGTTCCTATAGAGGTACTGCTTTGTGCTGGGTTCCAGTGCATGTGAGACCTTGTGTGCATCCTCCAAGAGCAGATTCTCTTTTCCCCCCAGCCCTGTGGAACTCCTACACTCAAGCCCCACTGGCCTTCAAGGTTAAATGCCCTGGGGGGGTTCTTCCTCCCAAACCCAGACCCTCAGACTGTCTTGGAGTGCTATTTTTATGTGGGAACGTCCCTGTGTAGCCGGTATGGGTTTAATATTTTTTGGTGCAAGGGCTGTTTTTAATATAGATGTCTGCCACCTCTTTCCTCAGTGTATGCTGGCCGTTATCCCCTTGACAGGAGGTGTGACTGATGTGGTGACCAGAGCCTGCACTGGATATTGATCATGGCCTCCCCTTTGCTCTGTGGTTGGTAGTACCCTGTCAGGGGAGGGGGATGCTCTCTAGTTGTTGGACTAGAGGCCCCCCTAAGAAACACAGTTTCTTAGCTGTGTTTCTGATCTGTGGTGTGAGGTAGGTGGGATTGGAGCTCTCCCACTGGGAGAGAAGCCACTGAGTATTCCTTCTCTGGAGCTGTTCACCTGTGGATGTGCTCTGTTGTGTCAGCTTTCACCCATTGTGTGAACTCTCAGATTACACTGTTGTTTGCATTGCTCTCAGACCCACCTTAACTGTGGATATACCGACAATTGGCCATGGTGCCTCTCAGGCATTGTTTTCACCGGACCACCAGTGTAGATCCACTGAAGTCACGTCCCAGAATTGCACTAATCATGGATCTGGACCCATCATGGATGCTATGCAGGCAGCTCCGACTCTGGCCTGGCCCAACCTCCATGTGTACATGCCCATAAAGGCCATAGCTGCTAAAGCTAGACCTGTCTTGCTGTGGGAGCACTCACTGTTCGTTCAGATGTTCTGCAGGCACTGAGTTTACAAAGCCAGTCGTGGGGGTGTAAATCCAGTTTGCACAGCCATGAGGAGAGATTTCAACTCTTCTTCCTTAGTTGCATGGCCCCTGGGGCTCAGCTGTGGTTTCAGCTCCACCTCTGCATGTGGGCCACCACAGGCGTCTGCTCCTGAGGCTGCCTCAAAGCACCCGAGCCTGCCCCAGCAGGGAGGGGGTGCAGAGGAGGTGGTGGCTGGGGGCACAGGAGCCTACCCTGGTGGGAGCCCTTCCTAATACCCAGGGAGGCAGGGGCCGGCACATGGGGAGAGAAGATGCAAAGGCAGCCCTGCCTTTTGCTTGTCATTCAACAATGGCACTTCTCTTCTATTGTGGTCCAGGCTGTCTCCACGATCATTCCCGGTTACAGAACTCCTCACTCCTGTTCCCACTGGCTGCCTCCTCGCAGCCAACAGCCATCCTCTCCCCAGGTCTGCACTCCAAACCCCACGTTCCAGTACCCAGCCCCCATTGCATGAGCAGACACACATCCCAGGCTGGGGTGTACAGGGTTGTAGCACGGACCATCTGCGTAGGTCTCACTCTGTCCTGCCTACCACAGACAGGTTGCTGTGCTCTCCTCTGAGCCCCTGAAGTGCCCCTTCCATTCCAGCTGATCTCTCAACTGGTGAGGGGGCTTCCACAGATGTGGAAACTTCTCTCCTTCAGTTCCCCGCCAAGGGGTGCAGGTCCCATCCCACATCCTCTCCTCTTCCTTTTCCCTTCTTCTTTCTTTCATCCTACCTGGCTATGTGGGGATCTTTCTTGTCCATTTAGGTCCTCTGAGGTCCTCTGCTAGAGTTCAGCAGGTCTGTGAGAATTGTTCCATTTCTGGATGTATTCTTGATGCATTTGTGGGGAGAGGTGAACTCCGTGTCCTCCTACTCCTTGGCCATTTCACTCCTCTTGATTTCTTTGATAGCATTGGGACTATTCTGGCTTCCTACTTTATCTTGAATAAATTTTGAAAAATTATATTTTTCTATGGAATTGTCAACTTCATCAAATTCTGTAATCTTCCATAACTGCTGTGTAACAAACCATCCCAAAACCTAATGGATTAAAATAACACCATAATTTATTGTGCTCACTAATCTGCAACTTGGGTGGAGTTTAGTTGAATGGCTTGTTCCTGCCCCACATGACATTAGCTGGGGAGTCTAAGTGAAGCTGAATGGTCCATCTCCAATATGGCTCACTCATGTGGATGGTAAGCTCTCTGCTGGGACCTGAGCTGGGGCTGTTGGACTCAGGCCTCCATTATTCTCTATGTGGGTATTGCCACAGAATTGGTTGGATTCAATAAAGCAAGATGGATTGGTTCCAGGCATGAATGTTCCAAGAGACAGGAAATGAAAGCTGTCAGTCTCCTAAAGCCTGAGTGCAGGAAAGGAGCACACCATCATTTTTCCATATTCTATTGGTCAAATTATCATAGAGCCCTTCCAGAATTAAGGACAACAGACATGGATCTCATGTCAAGGAATTGTTATTTGATCACTACAATTTACTTGTATAAAATTATTCATTTGGTTTTATTACCATTTAAATATCCTGTCTGTAGTTACATTTTCATTGTCATTCTTACTAGTATTTGTTTCTCTGCAACCCCCCTTTTTTCCCCCTGTCTTTCCAGTTAATTTTATCTATACTCTTCACGGAATCAAATTTAAGCTTAGTTGATTCTATTATAGTTTTACTATTAATCTCTATCTTTTTTTTTTTCCCACTGTTTCATTCCATGCATTTTTTTAAGGTTAATTCTGCCATTATTCTAATTTCTTCTTTTGGATGACTTTTAATGTAGGCATTTAAGGAGATGTATTCTCCAGTCAAGTAACTGAAAACAATTACCAGAGCAGGCCTGACATTCTTTGAAAGGCTTTCTTATAAGGTTGGACCTTGCCTGGTATCTAGTAACTTGGATTTTTTGGAGGGTTCCCACCATTAATTGACAACAGTGGTTCACTGTGCCTAAACTGTATAAGCAATATCATTTATTCTGAACACCTGCTTTCATTATGGGAATCTGGAATTTGGGTACTTATGAGGCAAGGGGTACCTATGTGATCAGTTTCCAATAAAAACCCTGGTCATTGAGTCTCTAATGAGAGGCCCTGGTTGGCAACATTTCTTATTGTCAAAAATCCTTGCTGGATGAATTGAGCATGCCCTGTGTGATTCCACTGTGATTCCACTTCACCCCATGTGCTTTTTCCCTTTGCTGATTGCATTTGGCTATGACTTATTACAGCAAAAGGGTACCACGAGTACCACTTTATGCTGAGTCCTGTGAGTATTCCTAGCAAATTATAGAACTGGAGGGTCATCTTGGTGACCCCAAAACAGTAACAATTTAGCTTCATTCTGCATATTTTGACATATAGTCTATTCATACTTACTCATTATAAGTTCCATTATGATGTTTTTCTTGGACCTGTCACTTATTTGGAGAGACTGAAATATCTAGTTATAATCTTTTTCAAACATTTTTATTATTAATTTCTAACCTAGGTGCTTTGGGGTCAGAGAGCTGATATATGATATTAACACTGACATTTCTTACACTTCTTCCAGGCCTAGTATATATTCAGTTTTCATAGATGCTGCAATTATGTTTGTAAGAGATGTATATGTATTGTCAAATCATCATTTGCAGTTGTATGATTCTAAGTACCGTCGACTGAAAAACCACACAACATAAAAACTGTGAGTTGAGTTTATTGAGTTTTTTGGTGCATTGGTGTAAGACAGTCCCTTACTGAGGACTATAGCCTAGGAGGCAGCCTCTTAGATAGCTCGGAGAAACTGTTCTGAAGAGGTAAGAGGGGAAATCAGTATCTCTGTGATTTTGGCTAAGGGGTATGTGCAACCAAGCACACATCCCAGTAACAGGTTGCTGCTAGTCCTGAGGAACAAATACCTTAGTTAATGGTTTTAGTGCTTTTCTAAGTATGGAAAGATGCAAGAATTAGGGTTCATTAAATTTTCTCCTAATAATATCTAACTCTCTAAAGGCCTGTTCTGCCAGTTTTCCTAGAGCACAGAGTACCTCATTTCTGATTTCTACCCCAAATTCCTTTCAGGGTGTGTTGAAGTTCAGGAACTCCAGTAGCCAGTGACTTAATTATTGTAGAGCTGGGTGGCAAGTGACATCCTTTCATTGGCAGTGCCTCCTAATGGTCATAAATTCAACCAAGGTTTGGGAGACATTTCATGATCATTTTGTCCCCAAGTGCTAGGAATGCTTATTCCTAGGCTAGAATTTCATTGATAGGCTACTCAATGTGCTATTACTGGACTAGGTCCTATTAACAGTAGACAAAACTCTCTGGATTATCTGTTTTACTAGTCTGTTACAGTCCAAGAAAAGATTTCCTCTTGTTGCTTCTTCCCCCACCTAGAGTTACACTATTACAATCATTGATCTCATAGAACTATATATTTGATGGATCATTTCACATCACTTAGTCATCAGTATTTTTATTGGAGACTCAGTCAGTTGCACATTTGGTAATGCAAGAAACAACAATCTTGTACAATAGGCAGAGTACAAGTAATATAGCTAGTAGAATTAGTAAGGTCATAAGGAAGAATTTAAGCCAAGGACTTTCATTAGGCATGGCTCAGTATATCCCCAGGTCATTTGACCAAGTTTGTTCTGTACCAAGTGCTATCTTAAAAGGTAATGATATACTAGGCAACTAGCCCAATTTCCTAGTGTTATTAGGCTGATATCCTTAGTATGGCTTCATTGTTCCCAATATAAGTGCTTTTAAACTTAAATAATCATAGCATGATGTTAGCCATATAAATCCATCCCATAGCTGAGGGAAGTTATATTTTTTGACTGAAATTTAGCTCAATGCTCTGATTAAGCTTGAATAACTTTAAATAAAATTCTTATTTATGGCCATGGTCAGAGCAAGTGTGATTGATTTGCCAAGTGAGGGGATCTCATCTAATAATATCATCAACTGTGGCCTGAGCACAAATACAATTTCTTTCTTCTAGAATAAATTTCCTAAGGGCCATCCAATTAGGGCCTTGGAGTAGAGAAGTCTACCTAGGTAACCCAGAAATACTGGACTTAGGTAATTAACTATAAACCCAGCAATTGTGTTGAGTATGATCCTATGCAGAGTTTAGAAATCATGACAGAAAAAGATGTGATTTATGCAAAAGTCCAAGAAATCAAAAAAATGCTATTAATAATCATGTGGGTCAGGTGAGGCATCTCAGGGATAGCTGTCTACTACTGGTGTCGTCATCTTCTCATCCTGATGTGGGTGTAGTTGCTCCTCTTTTAAAGCATTGTTTTAAGGTGATTTTGAGGTCAGCTCTATAGACTGGTCTGGTGCAGGGGCCCTTTTTAAGTGGGAAATATAAATCCAAGAGTCAATTACTCTTAGTTATGATGCCCATGAGCTAATCAAGAGTACCTAGTGAGGGTCTTTCCATCTAGGCTGGAGTGAGTTATTTAAATGTTGTCTTTGCCAGCATACATAATCTCCTGAGTGTAGGTCATGAAACATCTGATCTCCATTTAAAGATAGATTATTGTGATAAGCTTCAGAAACAAGCTTAGAATGTCCTTTTAATAACTCAGTTGAATTTTACAATAATGTAACATAGCAACAAGCAACTATCTGGGCAGTGACTCTTTCTTTGGCAGTAAACACAGCACTAGAGTCCAACATATACTGAAATATCTTAAAATGACTCTCAATTCTACCAAATATAGCCAAATTAAGACTAATTTGTTTGTAAAATAAGTCTGCTTTCAATAAACCTAGCCAGATTATTTATATAAGTAAGTATAACTGATCATATGGGCTTTTTAAAATTGGCTTTGCTGGAACTTTTCATAAGAAATCTCAGATTAAATTTTTAAAAGGCCTCTCAAGGCCAGGAAAGCCACATCAAGGGTTTGCCCTCAGATTTGACCTGCAATATCTCTAGATATGGGTGAATTCCTCTCTTCTTGAGGTCCCCAAAGTATCTTCAGATTCCTTCACCTGTGAAGAGGTAACCTTCCTTATTTGCCTGATAAGGCTGCTGGGAATCTAAGAGTTTCCAGTTTCTGGAGTGATCAGGTAGAGAGAAAAGATAAATGTTCCAGTTTTGCTTACAAAAGTATAACTTACTAAATTGCTGCAAGTCATAACTAGTTTAAGAGGAAACATTTCCTCATATCTGGAAAACACAGATTAAAAGCCAGTAATATTTCAGAAAAAGCATAAAAATTATAACCATATTCATCAGTTCACTCAGTCCTATGTAACTAATCCTTGATCTTTTGCTAGCAGTTTTATATGAAGCCATCAGGGTTCCCATTAGAATGCTTTAATTTCTTACCCAGTTCAGGGGTATGATCTGGAATTTATTAGAAACCTTTACTTTTCAAAAAATCCTTCTTCTGAATCTTCTTGAAGATTAAACTTTTTTGCAAAGGCGTCAGAGCAAAACAATAACTGTCTATGAATGACAAAAGATTTTAAAAGGCATGGTTAAAGACCTGATTACAATGCAATTGACTTGGTTACTGCTGTGACATACAATATTTTAAGATAATAAGCAGAATTAAGACGTAACATTTTACTGGGACATACTAGATTTTTAGGAACTCCATATAATTTCTAGAATAGGAAAACCTCAGCTTGCTACAGGTCAAACTTCAATTAGAATTTTATCTTTGGGAAGTTTGTCAAAAATATCAAAAAGTTTTTAAAACACTTGGCCAAATAGGATCATAGGTCACCGTGAAACAATACTTATTCACGTAACCAAAGTGACAACTAAAGAGTTCAAAGGCAAATACAGAAAGTTACAACAGATTACCTAAAAGATAAAAAAACTTTACAATCTGTTCTCAAAAGCAGATCAATATTTTAGTCCTCTTAACAGAGAGAGAACCAAATTCAGGTTTTGCACCACTTTACCTTTAATATTAAAATTAATTTACAATTCAGCTTATTCTACTCTTAGGTCTAACCACACACAGAATTGCTTTCTAAAGTTTCTTTTTTATTCCCTCACAAATCTCCTACAACTTTCTATACCCATATTAATTTGTCCCTTATTTTCTTTCCCATTTAGAAATTTTCCCATTTAGAAATAACCAGCTTTAGGGCCAAATTAAATTACTTTCTTTCCCTTAATAAAATGTATTTCTAAGTTTTTTCTTGCATACAAAGACATCTTTTCCTTATTAACTAACTTTTAGTAGTTTTAATTACAATATTTTAGTTAGAATTCTCAACTCTTAAAAACCTTAGTTTCTACTGAAGACTAAGAAGTAAGCAATTATGAACTGTCTTTTACACTAGCATTCTGCAGATCGGCAAACATAAATATTTATAATTTCTAAAAAGTGCTTTCTTATAGAAAATGCCTTAATATGGCACAAAATATATTAATAGTCCTACATACCTGTAGTCTCTCTGTAAAAGGAAGTCAATGTTCAGCAATTAATGTTTCAGTATTTTATTTTATTTGGGAATTATCTAGATATTCAATAAACTTACACTGTTTAACTTAACAAAACTCTAAAGTTTTAAGTTGCCAAAAATCTGGAGAAACTATTTTTAAGTAGACATTCCTAAAACATAATTGTTCCTAAAGAGTTTACCTAAAAGCTCTCATTTACATTTAATTTACTTATAAAAAATTCATCATACCAAGGTATTTTTCTTGCTGACAAATTTTGCAAAAGATAGATATAATAATTTATTTGACTTCTAGTAATCCTAGGTACAATAAAATTATTATGCTTAATGTTGATGACTATAAAGACATATTAATTTAATACTGCATATTTCCCAGATCACATGAGCCTTAAATTCCTTTGGGTTAGTTTCTTTTACATTTCTGAGAATTTATATAAGTGCTTAATTTCCTTTAAGCCAATTAAATACAGCTCATTAACAAATTAATTTTGATAAAACTGTCCATAGTTAAGTCATATCATATCTATAATGTACACACAGGCATACATACATCCATATAGATACAGACATCTCAGTTTTATTTTAAAACTTCGTCATGAATCAGGTATTACAATATAAAACTCACTAGTTTATAAATAATAGTTGGAATAAGTCAAGTTTACTCACTTGAGTTTAAAGTGTTGTCTTTTCTTATTCCCCCTGCCACCTTAGTCTCAGGAATTGGAGATAGTCTAAATAAGATAAGAGTTCTTGATAGTCCTGGTAGAACATCTACATCGCAAGGCAAAGGGAGAGAAACGCAAGTTCCTCCTAGAAGGACTTATTCCCTTA
Source organism: Phocoena sinus (assembly GCF_008692025.1). Classification (NCBI taxonomy): domain Eukaryota; kingdom Metazoa; phylum Chordata; class Mammalia; order Artiodactyla; family Phocoenidae; genus Phocoena; species Phocoena sinus. Next base: position 105,014,031 of record NC_045764.1, on the reverse strand, counting down.
GGGTCAGAATTCTGAAAAGAGAGATTTGTTCTGGATCTCTCTAGCTTTCTTTCCTTCCCTGAAACCCTAGGCTTGGTCTTCGTCTCCCTGCCAACCTGGTTTCTTTGGGAGGCCACCAAAACCCTGAAGGGTGCTGGATCCTGCTAGGGGTGCCCTCTAGCCTGTAGTGCTTGCATCCTTTGGGTTTCACCACTCTCCTGGGTGGAAGTGGCTGTCTAGACTAAAATGTGCCAAAAGGGACCAAGTACTTGATATAAAGCCTATTAAGCCCAACTCGTAAGGTCTGAGACCTGTGGGAGGAGGAGCTAGGCTCTGAAAAGTGCAGTAATGAATTATGGAGTTCATGTGAAATACAGAAATTACTCCTTGGCTGAGCTGAGTGAGTGATGTTAAAAAAAATTCAATGTTAGAAGCTTGCCCAAGATGGCAGAGTAGAAAGACTCTGAGCTCATCTCCTTTCATGGACACACCAAAATTACAGCCATTTATAGAGCAACTATTAATAAGAAAGTTCGGAATCTACCAGAAAATATTTTCTACAACTAAAGATATAAAGAAGGAACCACACAAGATGGATAGGAGGGGTGGAGTCATTGTATAGTTAAGACTCATGGCCCTGGGTGGGTGACCCACAGATGGAAGAATAATTACAACTGCAGAGGTTCTCCCCAAGGAGAAAGGGGTCTGAGCCCCACAGCAGCCTCCCCACTGTAGGGGTCCCACACAGGAAAATGAGCACCCAGAATCTTAGGCTTTGAAGGCCCACAGGGCTTACTTTTGGGAGAGCCATGGGGTTGTGGGAAATAGAGACCACTCTTAAGGTATGCACACCAAATCTCACATGCTCCAGGACCCAGGGCAGACGCAGTAACTTGAAAGGAGCCTGGATCAGACCCACCTGCTGATGTTGAAGAGCCTCCTGAAGAGGCAGGAGGCAAGTGGAGCTCACCCTGGGGACATAGACATTGGTGGCAGCGATTTTGGGGAGTTCGTTCTATCACCAGGATACTGGTGCTGGCAAGTGCCATTTCTGAAGCCTCCCTCTAGCTTATTAGCCTCAGGATCCAGCCTCACGTCTGCCCACGAGCCTATAGGCACCAGTACTATGAAGCCTCAGGCCAAGCAACTAGCTGGGGAGGGAACCAGGCCCACCAACCAGCAGGTTGACACTAAATCTGGGAATACTGGCCATACAACCACCTATCCCAGAGCCCAGCTCTGCCCACCAGTGAGCCAGAACTAGCCCTGGGAGCACCCAGGGTTCTGCAGCCAACCACTTCATGACTAGGCCCAGCCAACCAGCAGCTGGCATCCTCTGCACAAGGTAGGGCCTGGCAACAAACCAAACTGGGGGCCAGCCATGCCTACCAGATTGCCCACATTAGTCAGCCTGCCACAACAGAAGGACCCACACAGAATATATAGGGTGCAGCCCTAGAGCATATAGCTCTGGTGACCAGAGGGGAATGTGCTGCTGGGATGCATAGGCTGTCTCCTATGAAAGGCCACTTCTCCAAGGTTGGGAAATATAATCAACCTACCAGGTACATAGAAATAAAATCAGCAAATTAGGCAAACTGAGGTGACAGAGAAACATGCTCCAAATAAAGGAAACAGAAAAAACCCTAGAAGAAGGCAACATACCTAAGGAAGCATTCAAAGTAATGATTGTAAAGATGATCAAAGAACTCAGGAGAAGAATGGATGAACAGAGAGAGAATTTACAAGTCTTTAATAAAGGGATAATATAAAGAATAACCAAACAGTGATGAAGAATACAATAACTAAATTGAAAAAAAAAAACAACCCCAAAATCTATAACAGATATACGCACAAAAGAGATAAAGAAATCTAAACATAACAATGAAGATAGTCATTAAGTCACAAGGGAAGAACAAAAGAAAAAACAACAACAAAAAAACCACCAAACAATTAACAAAATTGCAATGAGTACATACCTATCAATAATTACTTTAAATGTAAATGGGTTAAATGCACAAATCAAAAAATATAGAGTGGCTGAATTGATACAAAAACAAAACTCATATATATGCTCCTACAAAGACTCCCTTCAGATCTAAAAACAAACTGACTGGAAGTGCGGGGATGGAAAAAGGTATTCCATGCAAATAGAAACGAAAAAAAAAAAGCCAAAGTAGCAAAACTTATATAAGACAAAATAGACTTTAAAACAAAAAGTAACGAAAGACAAAGGAGGACATTACATAATGATCAACGGATCAATCCAAGAAAATATAACCAACACAGGAACACCTAAATACACAAAGTTAATACTAACAGACATAAAGAGAGAAATCGATAGTAACACAATAATAGGAAGGGACTTTAACACCCCACTTACATCAATGGACAGATCATTCAGACAGAAAATCAATAAGGAAACAATGACCTTAAATGAAACATTAGACAAAAAGGACTTAATAAATATATATAGAACATTCCATCCAAAAGCAACAAAATACTCATTCTTTTCATATGCACATGGAATATTCTCTGGGACAGATAACACGCCAGGCCACAAAACAAGCCTCGATAAATTCAAGAAAATTGAAATCATTAAAAATTAAGAAAACTGAAATCATATCTCACATCTTTTCTGACTACAACATTGAGACTAGAGATCAACTACAAGAAAAAAAACTGCAAAAAACACAAAGATGTGGAGGCCAAACCATATGGTACTAAACAACCAATGGATCACTGAAGAAATGAAAGAAGAAATTAAAAAACACCTGGAGACAAATGAAAACACAACGATCCAAAATCTGTGGGATGCAGCAGAAGCAGTTCTAAGAGGGAAGTTTATAGTGATACAAGCCTAATTAGTGAGTAGTTTTCCCTATGGAATTGTTGCAGGGTATGAGGACTCTGCCTCCACGATTCGCAGATTTCTTGGTTGCCTGAGAAAGTGGTAACTGACCAGGAGAATTCTTGTCCTTCTTTGGAGTCAAACCCTCATGTAATATCTTCACTTTTATCCTTACAAATTCTGTCAAGGTAGACAAATTTTGAGGAAAGACATCAGGTCAGCTTCCTGCCTAGTCACCCAGGCAAAGCCTCCTTTGTACTCTAAGGCTGACCAAAATAATCCAGTTGTTTCTCTCTATGGGGGTAACTCCAGGGTCTCTCAACTGAGCAAAATTATACTAATATTTTTCAACTGGGGGTAACCTCAGTGTCTTTCACCTGAGTAACATATAGGTACCTCTTCTTGAACCTAAGTTCAAGGATAACCTACTCCTCATAGTGAAGAGTTTATCAATCTCTGAATAAACTCGGAATCTTCTACCAAAAACGGGAGATCCAGTATCAGGAGAGACTCACAAAGGAGGCTGATGGGCACAAGGGGCCCTGCTGCTACCAAGGCTCCAGATCCTTACAGGGTTCAGGTGAAGAAGAGAAGTCTGCTCTGGGTCCCTTCATAATCACTAAAACTGTTGACAAAAAACAAAACAACAACAAAAAAGCAAACACACAACGTTAAAGCTGTGAGTCGAGTTTATTCAGTGTCTTACTGAAAACTGTATATAGCCTGGGAGACAGCCTCTCAGATAGCTCTGAGAAACTATTTCAAGGAAGTAAGGGGAGGTCAGTAACTATGTGATTTTGGCAAAGGGAGAACGTGCAACCAAGCTCACGTCTTGGTAGAAGGTTGTTAGTTGTTGCTAGTCACGAGGAACAGATATCTTAGTTAATGGTTTCAGTGCTTTTCTAAGTATGAGAAGATGCAAGAATTGGGGTTCATTACATTTTCTTTTGAAAACATATCTAAAGGTCTATTCTGCCAGTTTTCCCAGAGCACAGAGTGCCTCATTCCTAATCTCTGACCTGAATTCCTTTCAGGGTGTGTTGAAGGTCAGCAACTCCAGTGGCTAGTAACTTAATCCTTGTAGAACTGGTTGGCAAGTGACATTCTTTAGTTGGCAGTACAAATTATAAACATGGATTTCAAGGAAGACAAATTACTGAAGGAGTCCCTTTCTCTGGATCAATTAAAAGTGGCTCCTCTTGGTATTTTCTAGGAATTCCAGACATGAAGAAATCTAATATGGGGAATTAGGTACTTCCAAAATAACTGGAAGGCCTGACAGATCAAAGGTCAAAGAAAATAATGGCAAGTTTTTAGGAAATCAGGACATTGTAAAAATGACTGAAATCGTGGTTTCATTTTCCTGCATCCCTGAGGCAGCTGATTCACAGAAGACCCAGATACCTCTTGTGATATTGTAATTTTTAATAATACATATATATTTGTTCTTTGTCCCAGTTCCTGGCACAGACCTCCTAAATAAAATCTTTGGAATTTCCTAAGAGATAAGAACGTTAAAGATGTCTTTTGTTATTTATAACAAACTCCTTTCAACCAGACCTGAGTTTATGTTAATGAGGTGACTTTTGGAAAGCCTCTAAGCCAGAGGAACCAATCTCCTGGTTAGAGGGTTGGAACTTAGCACCCCCAACCTCGCAGGAGGGGAAAGAGGCTGAAGATTGAGTTCAATCACCAACGGCCAATGATTTCATCAATCAGGTCTAAGTAACGAAGACTCCATACGAGGCTACTGTTTCCCCATACCTTGCCCTGTGCATTTCTTCTCTCTGGCTCTTCCTAACTTACATTCTTTTATAATGAACCAGTAATCTAGTAAGTAAATAGAGGAATTTTCCAAGACAGGAGTGTTTTTCCTCTTTTACCTCTGGTATCTGCCAAAGCCCACACACCACCTTCTCCAGAGCAGTCAAGGCTTCTGCTTCAAGTATATTCAAAATGTCACAGGATGTTTCTCATGGTAGAATATAAGCTAGAAATCTTAGGGCAAGGGAGTTAAGAAAACACATCTGTTGCACTTCCTGTCCCTGAAAACCAGGAGAAGAAATAAGAGTTGGGGCAAATGCTGGTTACAAAACGAGCAGGCAAAACGTAAACACACACACACAAGGACACAAAACCTCACACTATGTAGCACAGTAGACCAACTAAAAGACAGGTAGCCTCTCCTGCAAGCTGATTCAGAGCCACAAGAGTACACAGGGCTCAGAGAGCTGGGTTTAGTTTCCACTGAAACCTTGTCATCAACTTTGTATAGGATGCAATACCAGCAGGTGTCAATGTCCTCAGGTTAAGCTTATTAATCTTGTGGTTTAAATAATCTTCTTCACTTTTACTGATTTGGGGCTGCTCTAGTCATCAATTAATGAGAGAAACGTTGTAATCATTTACTATGATGGTGTATTTATTGTTTTCTTGTAATTTTGTAACATTTTAATATTTTTAAGTATATACAATTATAGAGTCACTATATCTTCCTGGTGAATGAATATTTCTTCAATATGTAGTAATTCTATTTACCTTTTTTTTTGCCCTGGAATCTACTTTGTCTGAGACGAAAATAGGCATACCAGATTTCATTGAATAGTATTTGTCTAGCATATATTTATTTCATCTCATCTATTTCAATCTTTCTATGTTATTCTTTTTTAGGTTGATGCCTTATACAATAAATAGCATTAGCTAGATCTTGTAGCATTTTTATTCAGTCTGAAAATTATTGTCTTTTACCTAGAAAGTTTGTACATTTGCCAGGAAGACCTATTTATTTGGATTTATTTCTACCATATTATTTGTCTTATTTTTTTCTATATTCCTTTTTTCTGTCATTTCTTGAATTCTTTTGAATAAATTAAATATCTTTTGTTTTCATCTTAAAATAGTCCTATACTAGTTTGGAAGTTAAATATTCTGCTTCTATTCTTTAGGTACTTACCTTTACATTTTAACATGCCAACTTAGTTTCTAGGTTTAAACAGTATATTACCCCCTCCCAAATATTGCAATTAGATTGTACAGTTATAACAATGACTGCCTTCATAACTTACATGCTATGTTTCTAGTACTTTAATTCTATCTCCTCTGATTAGCAAAAATTAGATATTACTATTGTTGTTGTTTACAGTTCACATTGGTTTAGAATTGTTCGCATGTTTTCTTTCTCTAATAAACGATCCGATAAATAGCACATCTACCTACTTGTTCAGACTATGAACTAATTAAAAGATAAACAAGAAGGATTCATGCATATAGGGAAAAAATGACTGATATTCAAGAACATGGCTTTAATCTGTGGCAAGAGAGCTTCATAATATTGAGCCAGAGAAAGAGAAATTTACCCACAGGCAGTGTGAAAATGTGGGTCCCTCTCTACGTGGGAGTACTCCCCTAGAAACATGGATGGAGGAGCAAAGTGGAACTTGTGCATCCTGCAAATAGGCATCGGATCACGGTCTACAGCACTAGTGCTTTTGTTATATGTTAAGTACCTTATAATAACAAGTTTTGTAATCAGTATAAAATACTCTGTTCTGTCCATTTCTTAAGAATTTGAAGCATTTAAATGAAGATGAAAGTTTAACTCTAGTTTCTAATCTTCAAAATATATACTATTTCAATTCTATATTTAGCTCAGGGAAATTTTCTTCTATATTGTTTAATTATTGCCTTTCTTCCATCTGTTCCCCCCTTTTTCTGGGACACACATTATTGGTATATTAATTTTCCTGTATCTCTTTTGTAGGCATTTTATTTTCCCCATGAGATTTATAATTCTTTGATCTTTCCTTTTGTATTTTTCAGACCACTAATTCAAGTTTCAACAATGATTTTCTTCAACTAAAATTCTCTGACAATATTTTTTTAATTGTTTTTAAAAATTTCTAGGAAGAACAGGGTATCTCATCAAAGGGTTAGTACAGGAGCACATAACACTGTGGTATTTAAAATATATAGCAACATACACACACTACTGTATATAAAATAGATAACTAATAAGGACCTACTATATAGCACAGGGAACTCTACTCAGTACTCTATAGTGGCCTGTATGGAAAAAGAATCTAAAAAAAAAAAGAGTGGATATATGTATACGTATATAACTGATTCACTTTGCTGTATACCTGGAACTAACACAACATTATAAATCAACTATACTTCAATAAAATTTCTTTTAAAAAACCAATAAAATATATAGCAAACAGCATTGAGAAGTGTTTTCAGCTAATTCTAAGGGTTCAAGATCAGAGTTCCATTCCTTGAGGAACTGAAATATTAGGCAAATTAATGAGCTTGTGCAAGGGATATATGATAAGTATATATCCAGTAATCAAAGCTGGAGTAAAAGCAAGGAGAGCATAGTGAAAATTTGGCAGACATCCTGTCATTAATATGGGGGCCAAAGTTCAAAATTAGGTATTCAGAAAGCTAAACTTGTTGCTTTATCTAAAGGATGCTCCATAAATGACTGCCCTATATGGAGAATGAGATGATGACGAGCACCTAGAGATCCAGGTGTGGCAGGAGTCTGAGAATTAAACTGCCCCTGTCTGCTTCTAGAATAAAATTGTTTTCTAAGACCCACAAACTAATGGATTTAGGGTTCAGAGAGCAGGTCAGCAAAGGTGGCTCCTCATTTATGTGGATCAGGCCCACTGATGGTTTGCAAGTGAGGGGATATAATATCATCCATATTAATAGTGGAGGTAATCCTCACACAAACAATTCCAGAGTCTGCACATGCTATTTACACAAAGTACTGAAATAGAGTGTACCGTTTCTAGGGATGTCTGGGATAACATGTTGGGTCAACGTTGGACAAAGGGAGCAAAATGAGCATGGGAAACAAAGTATAGTTCACAGAATTTACAATGCTGCAACTGCTGTTCAATGTGATGGGAGGAAATAAACCACCCCGTGGTAGGAACGGAGGATGAATCTGTCTAGAGCAAGAGAGAAATGGCCTGTGTGGGAAAAGGATGGTTGGAGAAGCGCTTGACAGACGTCATCAGTATTAACAGAAAGGTCAAGGAGAATGAGAGTAGAGAGGAAAAACTGAGAACAATTGGAAAAATAATCAATACCTAGATTTTTAGAAGAATTCTGAAGTCATGAATACCAAGGCTAGCCATCATGTTTTTGCTGAGAGAATCAGCGAGAGAAGACAGAAGGTCACTGTACTGATGGAGTGAAGATGGTGTTTTCTCATCCATCTGACAACAAATATATGCTTCATGTGTTGTGATCTGTGGCTGTCTCTGGAGCTGTCTCTGGAGCTTTGATCATTTATGAATGTTATTTCATGATATGCATGATATGTGGGGGGGAAATCCTATATAAATGATTGGGATTACTGCAACGTGCACCTCACAGCTGCATGCAGTTTGTAAATAATTGAACAAGATTTTCTTGCCACTGCCAACCTCCCAGGTGAGTTAGATATAGGACACATTAAAATAAAGTTAGATCAATGTAGTTCCATCTGGGCTTGTTATCATATGAAGGCCATCTTGTAATGAAGAATACTCAAGGATGACATCTGAAACAATAGTTCCTCAGGTTGATGAGTTCAGTAATGAATCACTCCATGATTTCCTTCCAAGACTGATTAAAACAGCACTTGAGTTCCAGAAAACACTGAAGTGCTTGTAAATGAAGCAAACAGATGTCTGGTGAAAAACAAGGCAGGGCATGCTCATACAGGGGTCAGTGTCTTTATGGTGAAACAAAATCCCCTCATCAAACTCATATGAAAGTATTTCTTTCATATTGAATAATTCTGATTTTGTGAGGCTTCTCTGCAAGTCGGTTGATTGTAACCTCTATCTAATGTAACTGGACCAATATTAAGAATCTGTTTATTATTTATATCTTCACAAATAGTCTGCAAGGGTATATATCTTACTTAATCATGCATTCACTCAAGAATTACTGAAAACGCACCTACTGTGTGAAAATGTTAGTTTCAGATGGTAAAATAAAACTGAATTAGATCTAGCCTTGACCAAGAGGAGCACACTAACAGGAAGATAATTAATATCCATTACTCGCCAGAATATTCCATATTGTAATATAGTCCATAAGAAAAGTATAAAGTATTATAAAAGTTCTGTTTTGTTTTTAAGCTGAAGAGAGATTGGAATAAGCTACTTTGAGGATGGGATATATGAACAAGACAAAAAATGTTAAGATCTACTTATGTAATAATATACAGTATAGGGAGAAAACCCAGTGATCAAAGGAATGGAGAAATGAATAATAGTAGAATTGTAAACTTGAAGGGACCACAAGGTGACATTTGATTCAGGAGATATGTAAAATATCTTGATTCAAAAGAATTTCTATTAAGTTTTGTAATATTTGATTAATAATTATGATATATTGCCTCATTTGTATATAAGTGTATGTCTTTGTAGGACCTTAAGGACAGGAATCATGTATATATTTACATTCCCACAGAAAGTGCTTAGTATGTAGTTGGCCAGCAAAAATACTTGTCAGGTCAAAACAAATATATGGAAGAGTATGGTCTTAGAAATGGTGGGTGGACCACCTCCTCTGGTTACTTTTTGTTCCCTTTTCACTTTGTAATAATAAGATATGATTTCTGCATCTCTTCATTCTCCTTAGCTTCTTTTATCCATTTTATTACAGTCCTTAAAATGCACATCTCATTACTTTTTTCAATTTTCATGTGACATGACATCATTTCCTTCATGCCCCTCATTAGATTATTTAACATGCCCATCTCATTACACCTTTCCCATCTTGCATCTCATTACACCCCTTAAACATGCACATCTCATTACACCGTTCTTACATATCTCATTACACGATTCCATTTTTGTATCTCATTGTCATTTCATTTCTGCATCTTATTACATTAAAACCTAGTTCCCATTTTATCTTACATATTTGGAAAATTTATATAGTCTCCCTTCCTTCTTTTATGCATCTAATTATATGGCCTCACCTTTATGTGACCAGCTCATTACACTTTTCCTTTCACCCATCTCATTTCAGATCTTAAGGATGCCCATCTTACAGGACACTTCCTGAGACAGCTCATTACACCATCTCACGTATTCACTTCATAACAACTTTTTAACATATATGTCTTATTACATACAACTCTTCATGAATCTCATTAAAATCTTGGAAGGTATGCATCTCACTATCCTTTTCTCTCTTATGCATCCTGTCACTGCATCACAACTATATATCTCATTAAAATATTTATTTTTATTATTTTAATATGTCCCTTTTTTATAAAATTTCTATTTGCTAATATTTCAGTACTTCATTACATGTTTTATTTCAATGTATAATGAGAATGACCACATATCTTTCAAAAAAGGGGTTTTCTTAAATACTATTTCATATGTCTTTAAATTATTATATTATTACATGGATGCTTCTCAAACTGGTGCCCTGGGGATGTTAACAGATATGCAGTAAAAATAAGTTCAAATACCTTTGGGTTAATAATAATTTTATAAGTTTACATAGGTTAACAAAATTAATTAAATAAAAAACTTTCTTATTTCAGGATTTCTTGGAGTTTTTTATATGCTCTTGAGAGCTACACATATTCAGAAAAAAGGTCTGGCTTGTAACATTTCTCAAAGGGTTCAGCCATGCATTTTAGTCATAGAACATATATTATCTGCTCCCAAAACTTGTGTCCCATAGAGCACAATTTAAGAAAGTCTGCAGTGTAATATTTTATATATTCACATATATATGCAGTTCTTTATTTATCACTACTTATTTTGCTTGCAATCCTGCATAGCTTTCTGGAACTAATGAGTGATTCATTGAGTAATACCTCATCACAGTGGTTCTAAACTCTGGCAAGTAGCAGCGTAACCTGAAGAACTTGGTGAAAATACAAAGACCTTAGCTCCATCCTATTTCAGCAAGCCTGGCCTTTGCATGCTTTATTAGCTTTCCAGGTGACTCTGATACACACTGAAGTTGGGGAACTACTGCTTTATTGAGTGCTTACTGTATCACATTCTATGTGAGAATACATTATGACATACAAAGACATGGGCCCTAATCATGAAATTATAGCAATGCAATGATCAGGGCTGCTTTCTTTCTCCTTAGCTACTAGGAAAAGACATGCAGGTACTTTTTCCCAGTGAGTTGGCCTGCTTATCTAACTCCTACCAGGACACTGAAGCTGTTTGCTTAGCGGTTGGAGCACAAGCTTTGACATCAGACAGACCTCAGTTTGAATCTCCTTTCTACCAACATCTGATGATTCTGGCAAAGGACACTACATCTTCAGGCATCAATTTCCTCAGCTGTAAAACTGGGTAATGATACTTTCTCATATCATTATTGTTAGGAATAAATGAGCTTAGTACAAAGAAAATTCTTATCACAATCACTTGCACAGAGTGGCTCCTCAAGAAATAATAACTATTATTGGTAACTTTATTTTGACCCCCATATGCCACATTAAGTTGGCTGCCTTTTGAAATTACTACTACTGTGTATCAACTGATCATCAGTTAACAGAAGTAAGGATTAAATGAACACATAATTTCCCCATGTGATCATCAAGAAAGATTGTACTTAAAAACTACAACTTTTCCTGTGTTCTAGGGACTTTACAAACCGTAGCATACACAGTAGATTACCATCCTATTATAGGACAAAAATCCAGAAGTTACATGCTCATACATGCATAATAAATGGTGTGGTAGTGATCTAGACAATAGAAAACCTCAGTGCCTGTCTCTAAGGTTGAGTGATCTTTGGATAAGTTGTTTCACTTCTGACAGTCTTAATTTCTTATCACCTGTGCAAATGACACTAATAATCCTTGTGACTAAAACATTGTCATCATCACATAATATCATCCATGTGAAAATATATTATACAAAATATTTAATACAACCCTAAGAGGGGAATTTGTCATTATTTCTCAACATTTTTCAGAAAAGTTAGCTCCCATGAGAACCTCAGTTAATTACAAGTGTATTTGCAGATAGCAAATTTGCTCTCTTAACTATTCACACTGATTCTTTGAGAGGCTCAGGCACAGACCTAGAGATTCTGATTCACGAGATCCTGGATGAGGACAAGACAAAGATACTTTTTGTAAAAGCAACCCCTTTCCATCCGCAAGATGATGCAGGAAAGCTGATAAAGAATCCTGGAGATATGTATAACTGATTCACTTTGTTATAAAGCAGAAACTAACACACCATTGTAAAGCAATTATACCCCAATAAAGATGTTAAAAAAAAAAAAAAAAAAGAATCCTGGAGGAGTGGTTCTCAAACTTACCTGCATACTGCAATCAACTGAGGAGCTTTAAAAAATAGGATGCCAGGGTCCCACCAACAGAGATTCGAAATTAATTGATTCATGGTGAGATCTGGAAGTCAGACTCTTACAAGAACCATGGCTGATTCTAATGTGCAGTAAAGCTGAAGAACCTCTGCCCTTTCAATTCAAAGGGCCTCTGGCTCTACGATCTGTTTTTCGCTTGAAATAGGGAGTCAGTTTGATTTCTATACACTGTATGGATCCCCAGCATGGTGGTCTCCTTTGGAACCATTCTTTCTTCCTAATTACTCTAGAGCTCTTTTAAAAATACTGACACCAACCCCTGTCCTTTATCAAAAGTACCTGGTCCTATAATTAGGGAATTTCATGATTGGAGTGAGGAACAACTTGCTTTCACTGGCCTCCCCAGCACCTAGCATTCTGCTGACATCTAAAGCTCACTGAATAGATGGTTACTGACTAAACCCTGGCCGTGAATATTGCCCAGATCAAATTTTTAATTAGGTATACTAATCAGAATTAGTATACGTACTAATTCTACAAGAATCAGAAGCAACGTAAAACTATAGCTTATTTTCTTCACAAACCAATTCCAAACTTAAACTGAGAAAATGTTGCCTGCTAGGAGATGTATGTACTTTTGGAGGGCATCTCCGTACTCAGTTCCAAACATCATGTTAGGTTAATTCTAAAGGTGAAACAATGTCTTCTCTTAATGTTATGATTATATTACATTCAATGAGGAAAGACATTGGCAGGCTCTAGAGTCTACCTGTTTGTAGAGAACTACCTTTAAGCTTCTTTGTCTCTATATTTCTCTATATGATAGAAACTACAGTAATTCACTGGCCTTACATAATATATTCCTCACAAATTATGAAGGATGGTTCCCCAATACTACAATCTTACCAAAATATCAAAAAATAACACATAAGTAAATATCCCAGATTAAATATGAGCAAGTAAAATTCTGATTCAAAATATGCAACAGTCTAAAACTCAATGAAAGCAAAAATAAGATTTTGTAAGAAATAAAAGGAAAACAAAAAATATTTGATAAAGAATAAAAAAATTGAGAGGGCAGACAGCAGAAGCAACAAGCACGACAATCCTGCTGCCTGTGGAACAAAAACCACATTCACAGAAAGACAGACAAGATGAAAAGGCAGAGGGCTGTGTACCAGATGAAGGAACAAGATAAAACCCCAGAAAAACAACTAAATGAAGTGGAGATAGGCAACCTTCCAGAAAAAGAATTTAGAATAATGATAGTGAAGATGATCCAGGACCCTGGAAAAAGAATGGAGGCAAAGATCGAGAAGATGCAAGAATGTTTAACAAAGACCTAGAAGAATTAAAGAACACACAAACAGAGATGAACAATACAATAACTGAAATGAAAACTACACTAGAAGGAATCAATAGCAGAATAACTGAGGCAGAAGAACGGATAAGTGACCTGGAAGACAGAATGGTGGAATTCACTGATGTGGAACAGATTAAAGAATGAAAAGAAATGAAGACAGCCTAAGAGAAATCTGGGACAACATTAAACACAACAACATTCGCATTATAGGGGTCCCAGAAGGAGAAGAGAGAGAGAAAGGACAAGAGAAAATATTTGAAGATATTATAGTCGAAAATTCCCTAACATGAGAAAGGAAATAGCCAGCCAAGTCCAGGAAGCGCAGCGAGTCCCATACAGGACAAACCTAAGGATAAACACAGCAAGACACATAGTAATCAAATTGGCAAATATTAAAGACAAAGAAAAATTATTGAAAGCAGCAGGGGCAAAATGACAAATAACATACAAGGAAACTCCCATAAGGTTAACAGCTGATTTCTCAGCAGGAACTCTACAAGCCAGAAGGGAGTGGCATGATATACTTAAAGTCATGAAAGGGAAGGACCTACAACCAAGATTACTCTACCTGGCAAAGATCTCATTCAGAATTCGTGGAGAAATCAAAACCGTTACAGACAAGAAAAAGTTAAGAGAATTCAGCACCACCGAACCAGGTCTACAACAAACGCTAAAGGAACTTCTCTAAGTGGGAAACACGAGAAGAAAAGGACCTACAAAAACAAAAACAAAACAATTAAGAAAATGGTCATAGGAACATACATATCAATAATTACCTTAAAGGGGAATGGACTAAATGCTCCAACCAAAAGACACAGGCTTGCTGAATGGATACAAAAACAAGACCATATATATGCAGTCTACAAGAGACCTAGGCAACATACAGACTGAAAATAAGGGGATGGAAAAAGATATTCCATGCAAATGGAAATCAAAAGAAAGCTGGAGTAGCAATACTCATATCAGATAAAATAGACTATAAAATAAAGAATGTTACAAGAGACAAGGAAGGACACTACATAATGATCAAGGTATCATTACGAGAAGAAGATATAACAATTATAAATATATATGCACCCAACATAGGAGCACTGCAATACATAAGGCAACTGCTAACAGCTATAAAAGAGGAAATCGACAGTAACACAATAATAGAGGGGAACTTTAACACCTCACTCACACCAGAGGACAGATCATCCAAAATGAAAATAAATAAGTAAAAAGAAGCTTTAAATGACACAATACACCAGATAGATTTAGTATTTATAGGACATTCCATCCAAAAGCAGCAGATTACACATTCTTCTTAAGTGTGCATGGAACATTCTCCAGGATAGATCACATCTTGGGTCACAAATCAAGCCTCAGTAAATTTAAGAAAATTGAAATCATATCAAGCATCTTTTCTGACCACAATGCTATGAGATTAGAAATGAATTATAGGGAAAAAACCATAAAAAACACAAACACAGGGAGGCTAAACAATACGTTACTAAATAACCAAGAGATCACTGAAGAAATCAAAGAGGAAATGAAAAAATACCTAGAGACATATGACAATGGAAACACGATGATCCAAAACCTATGGGATGCAGCAAAAGCAGTTCTAAGAAGGAAGTTTATAGCCATACAAGCCTACCTCAAGAAACAAGAAAAATCTCAAATAAGCAATCTAACCTTACACCTAAAGGAACTAGAGAAAGAAGAACAAACAAAACCCAAAGTTAGCAGAAGGAAAGAAATCATAAAGATCAGAGCAGAAATAAATGAAATAGAAACAAAGAAAACAAGAGCAAAGATCAATAAAACTAAAAGGTGGTTCTTTGAGAAGATAAACAAAATTGATAAATCATTAGCCAGACTCATAATAAAAAGAGGGAGAGGACTCATATCAATAAAATTAGAAATGAAAAAGGAGAAGTTACAAAAGACACTGCAGAAATACAAGCATCCTAAGAGACTACTACAAGCAACTCTATGCCAATAAAATGGACGACCTGGAAGAAATGAACACAATCTTAGAAAGGTATAACCTTCCAAGACTGACCCAGGAAGAAACAGGAAATATGAACAGACCAATCACAAGTAATGAAATTGAAACTGTGATTAAAAATCTTCCAACAAACAAAAGTCCAGGACCAGATGCCTTCACAGGTGAATTCTATCAAACATTTAAAGAAGCGCTAACACCCATCCTTCTCAAACTCCTCCAAAAATTTGCAGAGGAATGAAGACTCCCAAACTCATTCCATGAGGCCACCATCACCCTGATGCCAAAACCAGACAAAGATACTACAAAAAAAGAAAATTACAGACCAATATCACTGATGAATATAGATGCAAAAACCCTCTACAAAATACTAGCAAACAATCCAGCAACACATTAAAAGGATCATACACCACGATCAAGTGGGATTTATCCCAGGGATGCCAGGACTCTTCAATATATGCCAATCAATCAATATGGTACACCATGTTGACAAATTGAAGAATAAAAACCATACGATCATCTCAATAGATGCAGAAAAAGCTTCTGACAAAATTCAACACCCATTTATGATAAAAACTCTCCAGAAAGTGGGCATAGAGGGAACCTACCTCAACATAATAAAGGCCATATATGAAAAACCCAGAGCAAATATCATTCTCAGTGGTGAAAAACTGAAAGCATTTCCTCTAAAATCAGGAACAAGACAAGGATGTCCACTCTCACCACTATTATTCAACATAGTTTTGGAAGTCCTAGCCACGGCAATCAGAGAGGAAAAAGAAATAAAAGGAATACAAATTGGAAAAGAAGAAGTCAAACTGTCACTGTTTGCAGATGACATGATACTATACATAGAAAATCATAAAAATGCCACCAGAAAACTACTAGCGCTAATCAATGAATTTGGTAAAATTGAAGGATACAAAATTAATGCACAGAAATCTCTTGCATTCCTATACACTAACGATGAAAAAGCTGAAAGAGAAATTAAGGAAACACTCCCATTTACCATTCCAACAAAAAGGATAAAATACCTAGGAATAAACCTACCTAGGGAGACAAAAGACCTGTATGCAGAAAACTATAAGACACTGATGAAAGAGATTAAAGATGATACCAACCAATGGAGACATATACCATGCTCTTGGATCGGAAGAATCAATATTGTGAAAATGACTATACTACCACAAAGCAATCTACAGATTCAATGCAATCCCTATCAAATTACCAAGGGCATATTTTACAGAGCTAGAACCAAAAAAATCTTAAAATTTGTATGGAGACACAAAAGACCCCCAATAGCCAAAGCAGTCTTGAGGGAAAAAACAGAGCAGGAGGAATCAGACTCCCTGACTTCAGACTATACTACAAAGCTACAGTAATCAAGACAATATGATACTGGTACAAAAACAGAAATATAGATCAATGGAACAAGATAGAAAGCCCAGAGATAAACCCACACACCTATGGTCAACCCATCTATGACAAAGGAGAAAAGGATATACGATGGAGAAAAGACAGTCTCTTCAATAAGTGGTGTTGAGAATACTGGACAGCTACATGTAAAAGAATGAAATTAGAACACGCCCTCACACCATACACAAAATAAACTCAAAATGGATTAGAGACCTAAATGTAGGACCGGACACTATAAAACTCCTAGAGGAAAACATAGGAAGAATACTCTTTGACATAAATCACAGCAAGATCTTTTTTCATCCACCTCCTAGAGTAATGGAAATAAAAACATAATTAAATAAATGGGACCTAATGAAACTTCAAACCTTTTGCACAGCAAAGGAAACCATAAATAAGATGAAAAGACAACCCTCAGAATGGGAGAAAATATTTGCAAACGAATCAACAAAGGATTAATCTCCAAAATATATAAACAACTCATGGAGCTCAGTATTAAAGAAACAAAAAACCCAATCCAAAAATGGGCAGAAGACCTAAAATGACATTTCTCCAAAGAAGCCATACAGATGGCCAAGAAGCACATGAAAAGCTGCTCAACGTCACTAATGATTAGAGAAATGCAAATCAAAACTACAATGAGGTATCACCTCACACCAGTTAGAATGGGCATCGTCAGTAAATCTACAAACAACAAATGCTGGAGAGGGTGTGGAGAAAAGGGAACCCTCTTGTACTGTTGGTAGGAATGTAAATTGATACAGCCACTATGGAGGACAGTACGAAGGTTCCTTAAAAAACTAAAAATAGAATTACCATATGATCCATCAATCCCACTACTGGGCATATACCCAGAGAAAACCATAATTCAAAAAGATACATGCACCCCAATATTCACTGCAGCACTATTTACAATAGCCAGGTCATGGAAGCAACCTAAATGCCCAACGACAGACGAATGGATAAAGATGATGTGGTACATATATACCGTGGAATATTACTCAGCCATAAAAAGGAACGAAATTGGGTTCCTAACCACTGCACCACCAGGGAAGTCCTGCTAGTAGCATTTTAATTAAAATCAAGAACAAGGTAAATATGTTTAGAAGCTGATGTTTATTTAACATAGTTTTGGAAATTTGGGCCAACGTAATGAGATGAAACAAACACGGTAAGTATAGATATCAGGAAGTAGGTGTGAAAATTATTATTTTCAGGTGATATAATTTTCTGTGTTGAAAACCTAAAAGATAAAGTTTTGTATCTCATGATTGGACTGCCAAAATATCAATATACATAAATATGCTCACTGTCTGCCAGCACTGTCCAATCCAAATAAATAATTTTTTAAAAATCCATTTTGTATGATAGTTTAAAATATAAAGTATTGGAAACAATTTTAACAGGAAATGTGAAGTACCTTTGTATCTGGTGGTTATAAAGCTGCTACGAGATCAGGTTTCTATCTTATCTATTTATTTCTTTCACACCATACAAATTTGCTGTTCTTCTCATGGGATTGCCAAAAACAAAAGGAATAACCCAAGGAAGTTGCACTTAAATGAGAGGAGTTATATTAATTTGATCCAAAACAAAGATTACAGCATTAAAAAAAACATTATTTGTGCAAGCAAAGATGGGTCCCAGCTTGTGGTGACTTCACAGATGTCAGTGTCTCACTTTGAACCATCCCTAGGTGTTCTCCTCCAGCCACTGCTACATAACAGTATATGATCCAGCATCTATTACCCAAAGTGCAGCCATGTAAAAGAACGGGTCCTTCTGATGGGGTGGTAACATTTGAACCCATAATCTCCAATTCTAGTGACTCCACGAGTTTGTTCAAGTCCCGTGTAGTGAATGGGGCCAATGCATAAACGCTTCTGTTCTCAGCTCTTCTGAGGCTCATAGCAAGACTGTACTTCCCAACCCACGTGAAGTTAGATGAGGGCATGTGACTCCCTTTGGCCAATGAAATATGAACAGAAGTCAGCATGTGTTACCCCTGGAAGAAAGATATAAGAGCAAGCGTACTATGTATCACCTTACCACAGAAATAATGGAAGCACATGTTGACAAGGAGCTTCCACTAGCCTGAGCCCCTGAGTAACTATAATTGGCCAAGCCCCCACCCAACCCACAGTGAGGAAGAAAGAGATACATATTGTGTTATTAAAGAAGTAGGTCCTGGTTGTGTTATGCCATTGAGATTTTGGAATTGCTTGTTACCACGGCCTTATGTTACCATAGTCTGACTAGAGAAAGTTCATTTTAGGGTTTTTACAGAACTAGAAGTAGCCAGTGAATCAGTGGCCATTGACCATTTTGATTCATTAGCTAGTCCAATGAGATAATATTGCTACCCAATTGCTATCAAGCAAGAAAAAGGTGATAAAGTCAGCTATGAGTATGATTCTAAGTAGCATGGAAAAATCTAACTCTGGACATTATATTGTCACATTGTCATCAAAATCAATGGAATGTGAAATAGTAAGATTAAAGTATTACTCAATGATCTAAGGGTTGTAGAATAATAATTGAGTTTTTCCTTATTCTTTTGCTGAAATATCACCTCTATATTTCTTTGGACTGAGAGCCAGCTCACTTTTTAAAAGGTGTGGTCCCTCTGCCTCCCTGGAGCCACTGGGTAAGATGCTTGTCCTACATGGAGAGGTAAGTAGGAAGGAGACACTGGGGGCGGGAGGAGAAAAGAGAAAAGGAGAGACAGAGATTCAAGGGAAATGTGTGCATACTATAACCTCTTGAATTTTTCCTGGAAGAAAAAATAGTGATTTAAATTTAATAAAGACAGAGAAGAGGAGAAATAGAGACAAAATAAGAGTCAAAAGACAGAATACATGGGGGGAAGGGGAAAAGACACAAGCATAAGAAGAGCACTAAGAAGGAAAATAACTAAGTAAGAGAGAAACTTAAAGAAACTGTTGAATGCCTGCATGATTTTCTAAGTGCCTCAAAGATTTTTTTTTTCTAATTAGGTGAACACAACTGATATAATGCTATTCATAAATAACCAGATCACCTTCTGCAACACAAGTTGCATTTTCAGCTGACTAGTTTATAATAAATAAAAATTCACCAAAGTGCATGCTCCTTGAGACTGGATCATTTAGAAACTTCCATTCCATTAAAAGTAAGTTTTATTTCCTTGACAAAGGCAACTAGCTGAAACGTCCGTTGTCTGTCCTAATGGACAACACCTGTAAGTAAAATAAACATATTTTTAATGGAATAGATTGTCAAAGTGACCTTACTGCAAGATAGCATGCACTTTGGTGAATATTTATTGCTGAATTGAAGAGATCCTAATATGGAAGGACAGTAGTTCCTCTTCATTACCTTTCCTTGCTATATAAAGGCAGGAATTTTTTAAATTCTCAAATTACTTTCAGAATTTACCAATCATTGCGTAAAAACTTAACATACATCATAAACACTATGACTAATTTGAAATAAACCTGCTAGTTTATTGCAAATTAATAATTTGTATATTATATATTAATTTATAATTATAAATATTAATATGATGATGCTAAAATTAACCATATTTTCTGCCAACCAAAAGTTCTTATTCCATTTATCACCAATACCATTAGTTGTTACTCTACAACATTTAGTTGGTTTGCAATATATTTTCAAACAGTTACAACCAAATCCAAGTCTATTGATGAAATGTACAACTGAAATGTCAAGCTATACTTTTTAATTAAAAAATTTGGTGATATATTGTATTTTTAATTCTTAACTGGGGAAAAATATCTATACTTATATTGGATTTAGGTATAACGTTTCAACTGATGAGATATGAAAAGATGACATAAGATAAGGTAGCTCATTCCAGTTAGTAGAAATTATACCAAATTGGTATAATTGCCTTGGGGGCAAGGGAAAAAAACAACGCCAGAGGTGTTCTAAGAGGTGTTTTTGATGTGTTGTAGATTTACATCAAGTTATGAAGGATCTTTTGAAATCATGTAATTAATGTCTTTTATTTTCAAGATTAATAAATTAAGTCCCAGAAAGTTCAGAAGGTTTGGTAAGATTCCTAACCCTGGACATTTGTACAATTAGAGCCAGAGCCTTGATTCTTCGGAGAGAAATATACAAGGTGTTCCCTTCAAAGCTCTGTGCTGCCCTGCCTGAATCATAACCACTGTAGTCAATATTCCTGCCTCATGTTCCACATTATATAAAAAGCCTTCATGTCTGGCCTATGTGCAAATTACCTATTGCTACTTAAAAAAAAAAAATCACACCAAAACTTAATGTCCAAAATAACAGTAATTATTCATCATCTTTAAGAAAT
Source organism: Phocoena sinus (assembly GCF_008692025.1). NCBI lineage: Eukaryota > Metazoa > Chordata > Mammalia > Artiodactyla > Phocoenidae > Phocoena > Phocoena sinus. The sequence continues at coordinate 104,992,784 of NC_045764.1, read as the reverse complement.
TTGGGAGCAGCTCAGCTAGGGGGGTTTGGCTCAGGGTATCTTAGGAAGTTCAGTCAGATGTTGGCTTGAGCTGCAATCAACTGAAAGTTTGAGCTGGATAATCTCCTTCCCAGATCTACTTTGCTCCCAGGACTATCAGATTGCTGTTGGCTATTGCTCAGAGCCCACCTGCACAATGGCTGGCTTCACCCAAAGTGAGAGATCCAAGATTACCAAGGTTAAAACTTCAATTCCGTTTATAACCTAGCCTCAGAAAACATACTGTCTCTCCCACCATATTCTACTGGTCATATAGAACCAATTCTAATTAAATGTGAGAGGAGACCACACAAAGTCATGAAGACCAAGAGGCAAGGATTATTGAGAACAAACTTGGAGGCTGACTACCACAGTCTGCCTCATGGTCTCAAACAATTCACGTCACTCCCACACGCAAAATACTGACCCACTCCCAAGGCCCACAGAAGTCTTATTCCATTATAGCAAAGATTTCCAGGTTCTCATTATAAAAAAAAAAAAGGTCCAGATACAAACGAGGCTCCTTGGTTATGGTTCCTTCACTCCTTGAATAGAGTCTTCCTCAATTTCAAAATCTACGAACTTAAAAGCAAAGATATCTGCACACACACACACACACACACACACACACACACACACACACACACACCATACAATGGTGGGAAAGACATAAGACGACTGCTGTAGAACCATTCTAAAAAGGAGAAAACAGGGCTTCCCTGGTGGCGCAGTGGTTGGGAGTCCACCTGCCGATGCAGCGTACACGGGTTCGTGCCCCGGTCCGGGAGGATCCCGTGTGCCGCGGAGCGGCTGGGCCCGTGAGCGTCCGGGGCCTGCGCTCTGCAGCGGGAGGGGCCACGAAAAAAGGAGAAAACAGGAAGTACATAGGGGTTACTGGTTGTTAAAAATTCTGAAATCCAGCCAGGCATGTCTTGGCAGTTTCTGCATTAGGGCTGGGCCTTGTTCTCTGGGAATGATCTTCACAGCTCTGCCCTCTGGGCCATTTTTCCACCCTCTGAGTCTCCCTTCTTTTTCCTTGATAAATGGCAGTATCTGTAAGTGAATATTTTTCTCAGTCTGCCTCCTGTCTATAGCAGTTCAAAGGTTCAGAGGCCTCTTTTTCTTTTGTACTCTCTGTCCTTTTTACTTCAAGGTGACAATGTTTACCATGGTATAATTCTCTTAAAAACCTATGGGCTTCCTATAAAACTACTGGCTTCAGTCCACTAGACAAAATCCACACAATAAGTCCTTCTCTACCTTGAGATTCTTGGAAAGTTCCTGTAGGCCAACACATTTAATATTCATAGGAGCCCTACTGTTTAATGAGAGATTCTATGAAGCACAGCCTTAAGATTCTTAAAGGAATTTTTTTTCTGTTTGAGGCACCACTTAAAATCTTCCTGAGGTTTTAATAGTTTTTCAATCATACATTCAGTTTCATCTTCAGATCAGGAGTTATCAAAGTGTGATCTGAGGACACCTGGGGCTCCTCAAGATACTTTCAGAGTCCACAAGGTCAAAACTATTTTCAGAATAACATTAAGAAATGATTTGTCTTTTTCTGTCTTATCATCCCTTGCAGTAGAATTTTCCAGAGGTAGACCTATGTTATCTTCCAGCTGTCTTCTATCAAGTCAGGTATTAAAGAAATTTGCAAACATGTAAGAGAATGACATTCTTCTATTATTTTTGTTTTGACAAATATTTTTTATAAAAATATATCATGAAAAAAAAAGAAAAAAAAAATATCATGTTACCTCGTATGTGTGTTGTTTTAAATGCCTCAATTTTCATTCCTAAATCAACAGATATATAACACACATACAAAAAGCATTTTGGGTTTTTGAGTCATTGTAACAGTATAAAGGGCACTAAGATCAAAGTGTTTGAGAAATACCACTTTAGATTTTGTTTTGTTTACAAAAGAGTGTGTTCATTCAACATATTGGCTACATTAGGTATTATTATAAAGATGCTCTGCAAATAGTACAAATAACAGCAGTAAAAATCCACAACAAAATAAAACAAAACCTGTACTACAAAGAATCACAGGACAGATTGCCTGACTTAGAGATGAGTAAAGTAGTACTAGAAGGTTTTTTAATAAGATAATTGTCTAGCATTCAAAATTGTATTTTTTCCCCCTATGGAAACAACATGTGGACCACAAAGACCCAATAATGCATCTTTCAAATGGAACCCAACCCAAAATAGGCAGTACATATCTGATTTTCTCTTCCTTTGACTGAGGAAGCTAGGTACAAGCAAGATCTCATTCTTATCCAACAAATATGGATAGATCCATGTGCTCAAGCCTAAGCCCAACCAACAAATCAGATTAAAAGGAAAGGGCAGATGCAATACACACATAGTCATTACGTGTGTTTATACTATAGGAAACATGTTTCTAGGATAATTGAACTGGTAGCTGGAGCCATATCTTACTATCTGAATCAGAACAATTCACTGTTTAGTCATCTCCAACCTAGCCAAAAGCCAACCAAAAAATTAACCAGACTCTTGTTATTAACATGGTATCATATGCCATCTTAAAGTTATTTCCAAAGAAAGACTTCTTTTTGTTAGAGTTTAAGTTTAAAATCAGATATTAAATGAAGTTGATTCTTGAGTAAGATTTCAATACTGTTGAGTATCTTAAGCTTTCAGATCATTTTGTGCATTCAAGAAATGTCTGTCACTTCGCTTTAGTTCCATGCTCAATCATTTAGAACAAAACACAACACAACAAAACTCCCAATCCATTCTGCCAGCTCGACAAAAGGCTTTGTGTGGGTGCGTGTTAGAAAGTAATTATGAGGTTTTTATTTCACTAATTATTCTTTAGCCTTTGAAATGTCAGTGTAGGTCAAAGTAGCAGCCAATGTTTTGAACCAGATCTGAATTCAAATAAGGAGACCGCTGAAGGAATAACAAGAAAAAGAATCAACAGTAAGTAATTTGACATTATGAGTGACAGAAAATGAGACTCAAGGTCACGGGAATTTAAAGTTTCTATCCAGAGAACTTCAAAAACCCCAAAGTGTCATGCAAAATTTATCTTTTAGATACGACATGATTAAGAATGCCTCTATAACCACACTGCACTGATGTTCTAAAGAAGTATAAATTAAGACTTAATTAAGGAGATTATTTAAAAATATTTGAAAAATTACAAAATCATATAGGGCTTTTTCTTCCAAGCAGCCATTTTGGGAGATCATAAATTCATACTGAATATTGTATAACTGCTCCAAACATTTTCCTTGACTCTTCTTGAGAAATTATTTTTTTGAGCTGAGTTCATAAATTAGAGGATTGATCCCACTATGTTATAACAAAATTTCGTTTTTACAAATATTAAATTGTGATACTTTCTAACTTCAACAGAAAATAAGTACATCCTCTGAGAAGTGAACATAAATAACAGGTAAATTGATTGTCTCTTATAATAACTAATATGCATGAATATGCGATTTTTTGTTCATAAATTATCTCAGGAAGGTTAGTAGACCGAGGTGTAACACTGATTTCCCTGACCCCAAGCCATAGGGATCAGCTAAGTTTACACAATAAAAGCAAACCAGATTGGAGTAAAGTGATTCCATTCATTTCAGTCATGCTCATGCCTGATACCTGTTGTCATGACCACATTGATCAAACAATGGTCTCCATCAATCTCTGCAACAGTAGAATTGAACAGATTAGTTGTGCTGTGGCCTGTCCATTTCACCTTCGCTAGATACAGCTCAGTCTGAGAGGAGAAAGGGGAGTAAGTTAAGAGAGGATAGAGGGATCTCTCTGACTTTATGACAATCACCTCACCCCTCTTCTTTGTTCCCAAATTTTGAGTCTGGTGGGTCTAATGTGTCCTAGCCTCTTGCTTCTTCATGTGTGGTCCTCAGACCTGAAGGCCTGGCATCATCTCAGGTCCCTTCCCAGACCCAATAACTGAGACTCTGCATTTAACAAGAACTCCTCCCACCCCCATGATTGCTTTGCACTTTAAATTTAAGAAGCACTGGTCTGGCCATAGCTACATTTGGGGTTGATGGAGCTCTCCATATTAAGCAAGTGCATTATTTATAAGAAGGTCTGACAAAGTCTGTATGGCTGGAGACCAGGAGAGGTGCTCAAGAAGAGTACACCAAGAGACCAAATAAGGATTTCAGAAAAATTTCTCTAAAACTGATCCAGAGTATCCCTTTCACTAGAATCTAAACTGTTTCTAGAACAGAAACACTCTCTGCAGGTTACTTTGGCTTGCCCAATTCCTGACGCTCTAGCGCAGCACTGTCCAACAGAAATAAAATGTGTGCCACAAGAGTGAGCCACACATGTAACTTTTAAAGGGATCAAATAAACAGGTAAAATTAATAATACATGTACTTTAACACAATGTACCCAAAAGATCATTAATATTTAATCAATATAAAAATATTAATGATATAGTTTACATTGTACTAGGTCTTCAACATCTGGAATGTATTTTACACTTACAGCACATCACAATTACAACTAGACATACTACAAGTGCTCCGGAGATATACGTAGCAGTGGTAACCATACTGGATAGCACGGTTCTGGCCCAAAGACCAGGACTGTAGCTAAGCCCATTCTCCCTAAATCCTGTGTGATTTGAGGCCCATACTTAACTACTTGTGTTCTAATGCATAATTTAGGGATTTCTATTATGTTTTCATTCGTTGCTTGTATGTGTGTGTGTGTCTGTTTGTGTGCGATTTTTCTCCAATTTGAAGCCTGTCTGAGTAATGTACCTATAGTTTTACTGAGATAATAACTATTTCCGGTGAGTTCTACTCCTTTCAAACTTACTAAATTAAGTTTTAACCTGGGTTAATAAGTACTTTCTCTTAGCATATTCTTCTTGCCTATTCCCAATTTAGAACAAAGAAAACTCAACTTTCCAGGTACCCCGTTGTGGATTTAGTAACATGGAAGCTGGGCTTCTCTATTTTTCAATTTCTTTATCTGAAACAAGGGAAAATAACAGTGTCTCCATTGTAAAGTTGTGAGGATTAATTAAGGCCATGCATGTACTGTAGTCCATAACCTGAACTATGAGTTCGATAAATACTACTTATCATTCATTTTAGTCTCCCTTTAACCTTAATAATAGTTGAGGGACTGAAAATGATAATGTGACCCAGGATGGGGGCCTAGGCATGGAATAGATTATAAGAATGATAAACTCTCATATCAGGGCTGCTACCTTAAACACTAAACCGGTATCTTAATGTTTAAGGTTTTTGTTTTAGCCACTTTGGGTTCTCTTTTTTTGGTACTAAGTTCTGTATTAGTAAAGATAAAGTAGGTTACTCTGTGGTAAATAAATAAATAAAACTGGAATCTCAGAGGTTTAATACAGCAAAGTTTTAATTCTTGTTCAAGTCATAGTCTGATGCGTGTCAGGTGGCTCTCTGGGGTGATGGTTCGCCAAATGGAGACACAGGGATCTAGATCTTTCCATATTGTTGGACTGTCATTTTAAACACCTGGCCTCCAAGATTTCCAAAAAAGCGAGATATAAAGCATGGATGATGAGCCAGGTTTATAAACAGGCCCAGAAATGGCATGCATTATTTCCATTCATAGTCCATTGACCAAAATATAATCAGAAGACAACAACCTAATTCCAAGTCTACCTCTATGCCCAGAGAGGGGACTAGGAAACAATTTGGAAAACACATAGCACTGTTTTTGGCACAGGCTGATATTCTGTACATTTGGAGTGCAGAATGCAATATTTTACAAAAGCATTTCTCCCAAGTGTCTGGGTGAGTATGGCGGGTTAGGTTGTGGATGGAAGGGACTAAAAAGCATATGGAAGGAGAAAATGACATGCCTGCTTTGTATGTATGCAACAGTCAAAATTTGAAATCAAGGAAAAAATATAGATTTATCTTCATTTAATAATGTCTCATAAAAAGTGAGAGAGTGGCATAGACATATATACACTAACAAACGTAAGGTAGATAGCTAGTGGGAAGCAGCCGCATAGCACAGGGATATCAGCTCGGTGCTTTGTGACCGCCTGGAGGGGTGGGATAGGGAGGGTGGGAGGGAGGAAGATGCAAGAGGGAAGAGATATTGGAACAAATGTATATGTATAACTGATTCACTTTGTTATAAAGCAGAAACTAACACACCATTGTAAAGCAATTATACCCCAATAAAGATGTTAAAAAATATATATTTTCTAATGTATTAAACCATCTTGCTCAAAAAAATAATAACGTCATGCTTATTTAGTCCAGTACAGTTTTTAAAGTCATAAAGTACTTTCAAATTTCTATAAATTATCATATTATATCTTCAATACAATATGATAATTTATAGAAATTATAAATTAGCTTTGTGACATAGGTGGTGCTTTTATTCCCCCTTTTACAGATGAGTATGAACTGAGTATTGGCAGGTTCAGGGACTGCCATCCAAGGTGTCTAATGCCAAAAGCAGGACTATGCCCAGGTGCCACAGGGCCCCAGAACTCAGCCTCCCATCTACGCTGGCATTGCTCCCAGTGCAATGGCAGATGTTCCCCCGGACCCTGGGTAAACATCAGCCGAACAAGCTCACTGTGTTACAAGGCTTCACTTCCATCCTCAAACAGTTCCAACTACTCAATTTAACTGCCATGGATTGTTTCTTATTCTGCTTTAGGGACCATAGAAAAGGCCAATCCTTCTTTCATATTAACTCTTAATATTTGGAGGTAATTATACCTGTTCCCCAACCCTTTTTTTTTTTTTTTTTTTACGGTACGCGGGCCTCTCACTGTTGTGGCCTCTCACTGTTGTGACCTCTCCTGTTGCGGAGCACAGGCTCCGGACGCGCAGGCTCAGCGGCCATGGCTCATGGGCCCAGCCGCTCTGCGGCATGTGGGATCTTCCCGGACCGGGGCACGAACCCTCGTCCCCTGCGTCGGCAGGCGGACTCTCAACCACTGCGCCACCAGGGAAGCCCCCCTAATTCTTTTAATATATATTTTTCCAAACATTCCTCAATGGCATTCCTAGATTTTATTGTCTCCATATTATGCTTTAGTTTGTCAACATCCCTTTTAAAGCTTAATGCTCACAAATAAACACAACATTGTGTATGTGATCTGAGATTGCCATCTCTCTCAAGCAAGAGTGATGCACTGCATGTCAAACCCCATTCTTTACCCCTCCCATTCCCAATGACTCTCTTTTACTGCTGCACCTCACTGCTTGGACCTGTCCCCTCTCACTAAGTGCTCCATATATTGGGAAACATCGGAAAATTTGAAATACAACTCTGTAAGTTTGTTTCTCTGTGGTAATCTTCAAGCCTGAAACTATTCTATAAGACTCAGTAGGCACTGAACTGATATTTGTTCAGAAATACTTTACCAAATAATCTTGACTGCATACTGCCCTATGAGTTATAGAAAAGTATGAAATAGTAAGGGAAATCTTTATATATTTTATTTTGCATTGTTAGTATTAATTTAATTTTATTTTACACTTACTACGTGCCAGGGTCTGTGATGTAGAATGGATTAAAGCGGCAAACAAAACAATCATGGTCTGGGCTTTCCTGGTGGCGCAGTGGTTGAGAGTCCGCCTGTCGATGTGTGGGGCCTTTAGGGACTTTCCACCCCCTCACTTGTTCCCGTAAACCAATTCTTCTCCCTATCGTGCGCCACTCCTTCTCCCTATCGAAACCAATTCTTCTCCCTATCGTGCGCCACTCCTTCTCCCTATCGAAACCAATTCTTGGAGTTTTTCAGTTGACGGGGACTTGCCAGACAGCGGGTAATTTTCCAGTTGCCCGTAACAGGTATACGCCCTAACCGCCACAATGAACAAACAACTATAACGGCCAGAAGGTGGGACAAAAGTTCCTAAGCCAATGAATTCAAAAGTCACCACATTTACCCAATCATTGTGAGAATATACCCGCCCCATGAGTAAATAAACCTATAAAAAGTATGTGATTCCGCTTTTAGGGGTTCCCCATCGGCCTCCTGCGTGAGGTTCAGGGAACCCCGGTGCATCGGCTCCTAATAAACCTCTTGCGTGTTGCAACGGCTCTCGACTCTTGGCGGTTCTTGGGCGAGTTGGAATCCCTCGTAGACCGTTTGGGTCTAACAGATGCAGGGCACACGGGTTCGTGCCCCAGTCCGGGAGGATCCTACATGCCACGGAGCGGCTGGGCCCGTGAGCCATGGCCGCTAAGCCTGTGCATCCAGAGCCTGTGCTCCACAACAGGAGAGGCCACAACAGTGAGAGACCCGCGTACGGCAAAAGAAAAAAAAAAAAAAAAAATCATGGGCTTAGCTTTCATGGTGCTAAGAATCTAGTGGGAAAGACAGACATTGTTCAATAATTATGCAAGTAAATATAAAGTCACACCAGTGATAAGTGCTTTGAGAGAGCAGAGGGGCCTCTTCTAGAATGGGGAGTAATTTTTGAGGACATAGAGATTTGTGATCTGAGTTATGACTAAGAAGTTGAACTAGGATGGTTGGAACCCCAGTCTCATGCTCTATGCATTATACATTCTGCGTTGCTAAAGGAAAGAGAAGAATGCCTGTCCTGGAAAAGTTTCTCATACAATGGAATTTCCAGCATAAACATAATAACAAACAAATATAATAAGGAACAAAACAGCTCATGTATACCCTTTAGAGACAGACAATCCAACAGTGATTATTTTACAAAGAAACTCACGTGCTGAGAAAGCAGGGAAGTACAGCAGACTAGAAAGGAGAAGTAATATAATCATAATGAAACATAATTTGAAAAGGCTTCCAACGACCTGGGTCATTATTAGGGTACTAGAGGAAGCAAAGGTGAGGTTTGAGAGATGAGGTTCTAAATGGTGTGATGGCACGTGCAATGCCTCGGAGGCAGGAGAGAGAAAGGGTGACATATCCTGACCTCAGTTCTCGGGAGGAATCACACACACGTTGTTGCTGAGAACAAGGTCTGTCTATTCATGAGAAACTGACTCGCTTTCTTCATTATAAGAAACCAGGTGTGATGGACTTGTGAGGACCAAGTACAATGTGGACTCCCCCTCACCTACACAAGTTCTTCTATGCTCCCCAAATTGGACCTTCTGTGTCACATTAGTTTTGCCTGAGCAAATCAAGGTTCTGAAATGTGGCTTTTACCAATTAAAAAAATAAAGGAAATGATTCTTCAATGTATTATGCTGGTTTCAAAAGAAGTTCAATTTATGCATTGCAAAAAGTACATTGGTTTTCTGCTTCTGAAAGGTCTTCCCTTGATTGACTTTCCGGTTTGGTGTATGTTAACATTCTAAAGACTTTAGAAAGATAAACATAAACTGTGCTAATGAAACTTTATACCCCATCACTTTCTCAATTGGCAACTTTTACAGAGCAAAATGATAAATTTCAAATCTGCCGTTGTTTAACTATTCTGGGCTTTCCAAGGAAGTGTTAACAGGTACATGCCTTGACTGAAACTGACAACACATAAGTCTTTTAAAGGCTGGTAGAAACCTCAGAAAGGTGTGCAGTAGAGTTTGGCTATAAAATTGGGTTGCTAAAAAACAGGCTATTTCCCATACTGAAATTACGGCCAACATTCATATGATTTTTCAAAGTCTGAGGACAATCAACTTAATATGGCATTTTCAATGGGATGTACTTCTTGAGTAAAAACATTTCTGTATTATAAAATCCTTCTTTAGCATTTCCTTTTCAGTCCTTTGGTATCTAGATGCATTTCTTTTCCCCTCAATTCCATGATTAGGCAGAATTCCTATCTTTTCTATCAAGGACATTTGAACAGAATGTAGATTTCAGGCTTGTTTTGTCTATGGCTCTAAATATGCAAAGAGCTTTGTTTTAATGTATTTGATTTTCTTTAGAGTCAACATTCCTTCTTGCATTTAAATGTAATGATTTTTTTTCTACATCTTTATTGGAGTATAATTGCTTTACAATGGTGTGTTAGTTTCTGCTTTATAACAAAGTGAATCAGTTATACATATACATATGTTCCCATACCTCTTCCCTCTTGCGTCTCCCTCCCTCCCACCCTCCCTATCCCACCCACCCTATCCCACCCCTCCAGGCGGTCACAAAGCACCGAGCTGATCTCCCTGTGCTGCTTCCCACTAGCTATCTATGTAAGTCAGGGCTGACACTCTGAGAGCTGTCTGCAGCTTTTGCTTGGTCCCGAATTTATGCACCTCCTCCACAGATTCCAGCACATTCTACATTGTTAATCCCAATCACTATTACACTAAGTGAATAAACAAACATTGTTCTAGTCTACATGTAAAGCAGTTTCCTCATAGAAAAGATTCATGGTGATTCACTATAACACAGAAAAACCACACAACTCCTACCAAACCTGTCATATCACGGAGTTGTATTATGTTCAGTTCTACGCAGAAAATTGAACACCCCTCAAACTGCACATAAAACACAGTTCATGCAACATCATCTTAGAGACCAGCAGTGTCTTTCAGAGTTCAACACAGTCTGTCCTCCAGCTCTGGAAGAGAACCACCTTTTCTTTGATTGAACACCAAATGAAGTTGTTGGCTTGCATTTGGGGTCTGTACTGCATGAAGAATGTGTATCTTTGAATCCGAGACTGACACTCAGCACTGTGAGATGCTCACGCTCTGGAAGGCTTCCGGGAAGAGCAGGTGCTCTTCTCGTGGCTCATCTGCATTCTGAGATGCACGCAGTCTCCATGGCAGATGCTCGTGGAGCGCGAGAGCAATGGACTCCTCTGCCTGCAGTCAATTCACCTTTTCTTTCTCTTCGCCCTGCCTTCCACCAACCTCCTAACTCCCCTTTTCCTCCTCTTTGCTCCCCTCTCTATCCTTACACCCCCTACCCTTTTTCCTCCCTCTTTTCTGTAGAACATGTAAAATGGAATGGTTATACAAAGATTATGTAATGCATTTCCATTGTGCTACCGGGAGATGTGATTTGTCAGGCCGGTATTACTATGCGGCTCACAGAACCACAGACATTTTTTTCAGCTAGAGGAGAATTAGAGATAACTCTGTGAAGTGGTTTCCAAATTATATTTTAGCACTGGAATCTTTGGTTTAGAGAAAATTCTACGTGGGATCATAATTTATAAAATTGATGAAAGTGGAGCTGCTCTTTGAAACAAAGAAGTAAGAAGGACCCAGAGTCCCTCATCCTCACCCTCCTTCTTTCCTTCAAGAAACCCTGGTCTCCTCAAGAGAAAAGCCTTGATCGTATGCTATCCCCCAATCTGAGGACCAGAAAGATCAAATATTTTATCCCAGGTAACATACCTTTTAAGTTACAAGGACATAACCACAGCCCAGCTTTCTGTACCTGGGAATTGTAGGTGATTTTGCTCTTATCTTAATAAAATGTGAATTCAGTGCTGATGAAAACACAGCATGACCTTGAGTGAGGGGTGGAGTACTTATGTGACTTCAATAAACATTTATTTAGGATTTATACCGTGCTAGGCAGTGAGCAGGTGTTACAAACATAAAAAGAAAGATTCATTCTTTCACGATGCTTTAAGTCCAGTAGGTGGAAAGGTGCATAAAATGAAAGAAAAACAATAACCCTGGAGTTTGAGGAGAATAAAACATAGAAGGAGCCTTCCATCTTCCCTGTGGGGTCACAGAAACCTTGATAGGGGAGGTAGCTTTTTAGCGGGGACGTGGAAGGACAGGAGCTGACCAGGAAAAGGATATTCAGACACAGGATCCAGCATGGCCAAAGGCATGGAGGAATGAAAGGGTCTGGCATCAGCCACGAACTACCAAGTATCCTGGTGGGACCACAATATGGGAGAAGAGATGGTGAGCAATGAGGCTGGAGAGGTCAAAAAGACCCAACAGCTATTTCTCTTGTGAGAAACTGGAGAAAATTCAGGAATTCTGAGCAGGAAAATGATGTACAAGTTAGAAAAAATTATTTTATAGTGAGAAGGATGCAAATTAGAGCTGTGACAGTGAGGGTGATGATGAAGTATAGAGTCAAGAGGACTAGTTCTATACTGGGTGTGATGGAGGAGGGTAAGAGATAAGATAGGGCCAGGTTTCTAGTTGGAACAACTGGGTAGATGGTTGTCAGTCCTTGGACAGGAAATATAGAAGGGAGATCAGATTTTGGGCTCCGAGAAAAGAATGATTGTTTGGTTTTTTAATACAATAAGTCAGAGGAGAAGATTTGGGGTCCTTGTGCTTTTAGGTAACATGTTAAGAAGAGAGTCAAAGATTTTAAAAAGTGGTAGAGGTGAGGCCAGAGGGCAACGCCAGCTTGTATGTGGTAACCAAAACCTTGAATAAGATTTCTCCGAAAGACCATGAGGGTGAAAAATACAAGAGAGTAGGAGAAAGGGCCCTCAAGGACTCCAACATCTAAGTGATAGGTATAGAATGAACATCTCACAAACAAAGCTGAGAAGGGGCCACCAGAGGCATAAGATAACCACCCTGGAGAGAGAAGCATCATGGAAACCAATCCAAATGAGGAAAGAACCTCATGGAACAGGGAGTAGTCAACTGGGTCAAATGCCACTGAGTAGCCAGGTCAGATGAGAACTGAACATCCATCACTGACTGTGGCTACAAGAAGGCTGTTTGTGGTCTTTGCTGGCAGGTTAGCGGAGTGACAGGGACAGAGGCTGAGCCTAGCGCTAACTGACTGAGGAACAAACGTAAAGTGAGCAGTGGAGATATTCAGTGTAGATTGTTATTTCAAAGAACTTTCCTATGAAGGGAAGGAGAGATACAGGTTTTTAGCTCAAAGAACATGGAAAGTAAAATTAAGGTTTTTCTTAATATAATGAGAGAAATTTGAGAGAGACCAAAGAAACTGGCAAGGCTGAAGATCCAGGAGACAGAAAATGGTAAAAGGAGCATAGCCCAAGGGAGCTAAGAGAGGATTCCCAAACCCTGGAGGCAGTAATGGTCTTGAACAGGTGGAAGATGTGTGCAAATTTAGATGTTTCTAAACAGTGAGGTTGAATCTGAGAGTGTTCTTTACAGACAGCTAAACGCTAGAAGTGAGAGAGAAGGCAAATGAACAGAGTTTGAAGACAGAAGTTTGGAAGAGTCCCTGAATGCAACGGCTGAGGACAGGAAATGCACAGATAAGCACGTGTACAAAAATTGCCCATTCACGTTGAAGGATAGCTGAGCCTAGAGACATGAGTTTCTGGTTCCGATCTAGTTTTAGGCAGATGTCCATTCTTAATCCTAGCCTTAGAGGTTGGATGCAGCAACATTATACCCAAGTATCAAGGGGACATTGGAGCAGAAAAGAAGGAAAGTATGCATTCTGAAAATTTTAAGAAAATTATTAAGACACTCAATTTCCCTCCAGAAGATTTAATCATCTTCTCTAAATTCCATCCTGACTTCCTATGCCCTCAGGCAGAGACAAGCCAAATTTCTCTTCTTCCTACCAGCAGCATATTCCTCCTACTTTGCATTTACTTTCAACTCCCCTTTCCACTTTCAAGTGTCATTAGGACGAGTGACAACAATGGCGCCTCTTCTGTCTACAGGATGGTTGTGTCATCCTGTAGACAGAGGCAAGTTGCAGGCCATCAGAGGGCAGGTATGTTCTCTCCATTAGAGGAAGATGACACTGGATACATCATCGCCGACACTCCCTATCTTGATACAGCCGGTTAATAACAATCTGTCTTTGCAAAAGCCACACTGAATTCAGGTGCTCTTGCCTCCCAGAGTGTTTTCACCGCTAGAATTGCTCTTACAGATTGTCTGGGGGGGATCAAATTAAGTCATTTCCCTCCTACCCTTTTGCTACCTACTTGGAAATCATTGGTACAGATGATGGTTTGCCTAACAATAGCAATGCAATCCAAACAACCATATCCACCTCGGTGAACCATGTCACTGGCTTGGGTATTCCACTGGCTGCTAATTAACAGTGACACACATTAATGGCCCCAGCAGCAGAGTCAACACAGCATTTGTAGTGCTGTAATGCAGGCAGAAATGATAGATATGGACGTCTTCTCTCCAGCCCCAAGGAAGAAGGGGGAAAATGAAAGTCACATGACAGCAGATATCCTATGGAGACAACTCTCTAAAGCAGCTGGCTTCCCAAACCCGAGAAGGAGAGAGTGCGTACAAAAGTGAGCTCCTGCTTCTGGATCTCTGAGCAATTTTATGTTGAAATTTAATAGAATGTGAACTTAGTCCTGAACAAAATAAAGGAGATTCCCACCAGGTGGAGTCTGGAGGAGGGTTAGCAGGGGCAGGATGGCACCAAGCTTTTATTCTAAAACCTTTCAGCATCTGTACAGAGGTGGGTTTAAAGGCCTTTAAAAAAACAAACAAACAAAAATCCCCCTTAGCCTTCCAGAGCATCCCAAATGGATTCTTCAGGAGCCCTGGTAAAGGAGCCATTGGGTTACATGGCCAAGATGACCCAATAACTAATCTGTCTGGTACCCGCAGGCTCTGTACAGTTCCAAGTAGGCAGCAGGTGCCCATTAAATACTCGTCAGTTAAATGAATAAGCTCACCCTCAACTGTTATCCACTTAGCCCTGACTAACCTATCAGGTCTCTGCCTATCCCAAAGCAATGTCCAGAGAGGCTGCAAGAAGACAAGTTTGAGATGGGGCTGGAGGCGAGGGGACTTGGAGTCAGGGAACAGCTGGGGAGGGAGGAGAGGAGGGTTCTGGGTAATGAAGGGCAGCTCCAGGGCCTCGGGCAACTGCCAGGAGAAGAGACGACCCGACAAGGGGGTGATAGCAAAGACAAAGGTGTCTGTCTGGGAACCTCAGAAGGCACCTGCGGGGGTGGGGGGGCCCTCTCCCTTCTGGGGAGCAGTGAATCCCAGCCCCCCATTCAGATGCTGCTCTTCTGTTGCCTCCTCCCCCCAGTCTCCAAGGGAAGCAGACTGTGTTTGTTCGTTATGCACAGGACTGCAATACACAAACAGATTGACATAAATTTATGCCAGCCTTTCTTGTTTAAAAACATGAATTATTCAAGAAATATTACAATATTAATTAGAAATCATTAAAATACGAGTGTTGGGGGAGGGAGGAATGAGGTGGTGCATTAGCAAAATCGCATTTAGCCCAAACATAAAATGTGCCAAAGCTGCTTAATCATTGTTTTGATAGTCAAAATACCATAACACCAGAGTTTCACAGAACAGGGGAAAGGAAGGCTCCTGGAAGCCTCTGCTTCCCATTATTATTGGTGAGACTATTTATGGAGCTCCGGCAGTATACTGGGTGCTCCAGAAGACACAAATAAGACAAGGTTTCTGCCCGAAGGGCATAGGAGCAAAATCAGAGCTGCACGGAGTTCTGACACACACACCCAGCCAGTGATTAATGATTGAGAGGACTAGGGGCTTTGGCTTTGACTTCTCAGTTTGCTCAGTGTTTTGAGTTTTCAGCCTTCAGAGGAATCACAGAGTGAATGTTGTTACTAAAGAATGCCGTGGAAGAAGTAAGTTATCAGGAGCGCTATAAATGAATAAATTTTACAAATCTGGAAGGTCAATATCTCATTTACAAACTTGGGTCTGGAGGATTCACTACTGATGGTGACTATTTCATATTTATTATGGATCCACGAAACACAATTGTTACACAAAATGCACCCGTGGCATAACTTCTGTACATTTCAAAGGTTACAACACGGGTAAATGTGGATGTCTTGCATACAAACGTGACACTGGCGCTGACATGCGGTAATCATTTAAAAAAGGGACTTCAGGGTGATTGACGTAATAGCGCATGTGAAAGAAAAAACCAGGAAACACAATGAGTTAGTTTCTCTCAGTTTAAGAGGGGCCATTTCGACAGCTGAATTAACTACTTCATGGTTGGGTATCATTCAGAGGCTGCTGCAGTGGAACACCAATAGAATCCTCCTGACCTTAATTGATTGTGACCTTAATTGATTACGATCGCTTTCACTCAGCACCAGAAGATGTTGAATCGATCAGCAAGTGATTATCACACCCTGCAGGATATGGGCAGGAAAGAGTGGAAGCAGAGTTGCAGAGAGCCGGAATTGGAAACTAGTTCATCCTCTTGTTCCAGTTAGCTTAGTTTATGCCCAGCAAGGGACTGAGGTCACGCCCAAAAGTCAGTGCTGATAAGCACTGACTTTCACAGGGGCGTGGTGGAAGGAGCCACTGAATCTTTCAGGAACGCTAAAATTGACATAACCTCAGAACAAGCCAAGGACATCCAGGTCCGGCTGTTCCTCCCCCACTTAGAATGTGAGTCTGTTTTGTTGCATGATAAAAAGCACCTAGTCTATAGCTACCTGACAGTGGGGGACTTTTGTCTTATTTCCTTCCAATCCCAGGTCAGCTTCCACATATTAAGATGAAGACGTGGAAGGTAAGGTTTGAAGCTAGCACGGCTGGAGCACAGGGTCAGGAAATCAAATGGGTCTAAACAGAAACGTACAGTAGCTGAAGGAGGAATGAATCCAGCAACAAGAGGTGGGCAAGCAAAGGAAAGACAAACCCGGAAAAGCCAGTCTCAGATACAAGTTGCAACTCTAGGTGCCACAGCAGATCAAAGTCTTGGGAACAGTAACAGCCACAAAGGGAGGGATGAGTGAATTCTCCAGGGCCTGCTTCAACTGACTTTTTATTCCTTTTCACAATTCTCGTGGGCGTTTCCTCTCGCAGTGTGCCTCTGGTTGCTGAGGGAGCCCCTGATAGCCTGCGTTGGCCCCAGTATGCTCCGTAAATATTTGTGGGGTGAATGACTCAATGAATTTAATTTCGGTTCAAATCCATCTAGAGACCAGCAGATGTTCAGGGAAACTAAATTAATGTACTTCCCACTCCACATATATAAATTGACCAATGGTTCTAACAGGGGTGGAGACAGGGGTCGGAACAAATGTGACTATTTATAAAAATCAAAGCTAAGTGAGACAGTTATAGAACCTTAGAAGTTGGGGAGTTTCCCAAACTCATTAGGTAGCCTCCAAATAATAATTGATTTGTAGCATTTGCATTGGTTTCTTGCATACTGCCCAGTATTGCCATCTATTCCTTCCGGTACTGATACTTTTTTACCGTGTGCATCTTTCTCTCCACTCTGCTAAGACAAGAGAATCTGTCTTCAATCACTCTGAGTTCAGGTACAAATATATATTAACTAATTCTCTTTTCTCTCTCTCGAAACACACACACACACACACACACACACACACACCACATTCACACAGAATGGGAAACTAGTATATTAGCTTTTTCATTAGATCTAATTTTTTTAGGAATGTTTCTTTTAACTTCTGGGAGCGAAAATAGGAGTTATTTTTAAGGCTACAATAATAGGCTGTAATAAGAGGCCAGAAAAACAACCAGTAGACTCAAATAAAGATACAAATTCATTTGGAAGAAAATACAAGTGTAGTGAGATACTTGACACTACAAACATGACCTCAATAGCTGATCAAAAGCATTGTGCTTTCCAAATAATCAAGATGTAGTTTAATATAGTAGTAACTGCCCAGGTTACAAGATCAACTGTCACAGTCTGAATTTTCTTGAATTTATGTTTACAAGCTCTGAATATCTCTGCAGTACAAAAAGCTCGAGCAAACATACCTCACTTGAAGAGAGGAACTGACCGAATGCTTCTAGACTGATTGATTAACTGAACGGCATCCAGGTTGAGTTGAAGGTATTCTTCTACGACTCTGTTTCTGCTACGAAAGCAAAATACAGGACAGAAGTGGTACAAAGATGACAAAACTTGATTCAAATGGTCACACTCCAGTTAACATCATGGATTAAAACTCCTTATCTCATACCTGTATCCTCTGGGGTATAACGTAAGCCAAAAAGAAGCATGGCACCTCTCAAAGGGGAAATTTTAAGATGAGTAGAAATATGCATGCAGCTCACACACAGATGCACACATGTGCACATACGTGTCCAGCACCATGTTTTTTATGAATATACATACGCTTAAAAGGTAGGTATTACTTGAAACTGCCTAGGTGTGCTCCAGACTGATTCATTAAAAACCTCTGGGATCTGACAGGATCTTCTGGAAAAAGGAGATGTCCCGAAGTACCACAGATATTAGTTGAACTAGAGGCCAGCCTACCCAGACCTGAGAATCCTCCAAGCCATCACTGTGGTGTGCTGCTGGCAATACCCATGGTGCTCTCAGGACCCTGGAGATCCCAGAGCAAAAACAAGAGGGAGGTCTGCTGTCTACTGGCCAGAAGGCCCACCCTGGGCTGCATAACTCTTACTCTTCTTATTCAAAACTCAGGGAATCTGCATCTTGCCTGTTGCAAAGGCTCTCACATTAACACTCAGTTTCAGTCAACCCTGACCTCAGTGAAAACTCTCAGTGTCCAGTATACGTCTGGAGGATGATACCATGACGACTGCCAATCACTCTCCCCTAGACTTTCCTCTACTCTCCCATATCATTTTCAATTCATAGATTACTAAATGCTGAGTCTAATGCTAAGAATTAGTGTGTACCATAACACACTGACATATTCAAAAGTAGACATGATGCCTGTATTCAAGTGTGTCAAAATTGCAAGAAGAGATAGTTCTTTCCATCCTATCATCATGTAAGAATACACTCCATAGCAACCCACCTACAGACGCCTTCAGATGTCTTGTCATCATAAATTCTTCCCTTTGGAAGCCTGGCGTGATGGCAACTCCTCCAACCTTCAGGAGAGAGATCGGGATACTCTATATGCTACACTGGTACCACAACAAAAGGCAGAATTTACTGCAGCAGGAAAAAAATAACCAGGGGTCTCAGAATGAAACCCTCATTCCAATGCTTCTTACTACTTATTTTTAAAAAAAATGAAAGCCTCGGGGAATCTGGATCTTGCCCACTGCAAAGGCTCACATAGAATATGATTGTACCAATATTGGTGCTGAGTTTGGGTGTCGTCTGTGGGCAGAGGTGCAAAGGCTGTATGGAGTCTCAACCCCTCCGTACTGGAAAGCTACACCTCCCTAAAATTAAAGCCAAGAAACCAGAGCAGAGGAGACAAGTAAATATCCCCTTTCCCCGTGGCACCTCCCGCCTAATGGGAATCGTAGTTAATGATCTGAATCGAAAGCGAAGTCTTGTTTTATGGAATGCTCACTCTTTGTTAAGCAAAGCTGTTTGGATGAAGGACCATTCTATTGATTTAAAAATTGATTTCTTTTTTCCCCCTTCATATAACTAAAACATGGCTCACAAATCACAGCTCTTTTATTCTTCTGGCCGCAGCCTAGGCTGAATCTCTCCCAACCTACTCACTCAGGGATGTCTGATGGAGGAAGTGGGAACATTCGGACAGAGATTGTTCAAAATTCTATTAAAGGTTTCGAGTGGCTTCCTTTGAACATTTGGTAATTTATATCTCGAGTCCCTTGGTACAATTATTATAATTATCATTAATCATCAACTTCCAGACCCAGTCGAAATACAGAACACTGGAAAGGTCAAAGCAATGGAGAATTCTACTCTCCTTCATAGAAGATAGGAGGCATTAACATTCTGAGGCGCCACGTGTGTGACAAAGATTGTAATGAAAACAGAAAATGGCACAAGATGAATGTCCTCATGATAAGAATCATCATAAGGAAAAGAGAAAGTGGAGCAAACTTAACCCTCTCCTGTCACGGAGGCAGGCTGATGAGCTGGGCTGAGGCCAAGGGGCCGGCTGTGGCAGTGTGGTCTGACGCTGCTGAAGGTGATCGTGTCTTCCTTCTTTTGTGGAGTAACAAAAGATAGGAAACCAAGGAGCGTGGCAGGTCACGGCAGTGGACTCCTTCCCTAGATCACTATCTCCAGTTCAAATCACCCACTCGATCTTCAGACCCACATCACAGCTGTCTGCTAGAAATCCACCTGCACGTCCCAAACAGGACTCATCACCTCTTCCCTGAACAGAATCCATCTCCTGTGAACAAAATAGGATAATGCTCCAACAGCAGATTCTGGAGGCATCCGCACCCGTTTGGCCAGCTATTCTGTGATCCTGGGAAAGATACTTGCCTTTTCCATGCCATTTTCCTATTTGTAAAATGTGCTTAATAATATCTACTCCAACGTGTTATTTTAAAGTAAGGCAATATACATAAGTTGCTTAACCCATAGAAATGCTCAATGAGCGTTAGCTATTTTTTTTTTAACAATACAATCCCTTTATTACGATTATGAAGTCCATCTAATTAAGCAGAAAAAGCTAAATCTGGGAATTATCCTATATTTCTCCATCTCTGTCACCCTTACACAAGCAGAATAGGACCAGATTCTTTCAGTTATAACCCCTTAACCCTCCTCAGATCTTTCCTTTTAATTTTCATTGCTTCTGCCTTAATTCAGACCCTCAGAACTCTTCCCCGTATGAACTTGGTGACCATCTTCCTGCCTCTAGACTTGCCCCATTCTAAACCATCAGCCACATTGGAGCCAAAATTCTCTTCAAAAGCATAACCATCACAATGCCCTTCTCCTGCTTCAATTCCATCAGTGGCTTTCCAGCGCACCTACTATAGCTCGATTTCTGTAGGAAAACATGTAAGGCCTCCCGTGAGCCAGCCCCAGACTCTCTTCTTCCCATCCTCACTCCTTTTCAGCACTTCCACCTTCCCCATGCTCCAGACACGCTCAATTTCCTGAAATCCCAGCAGAGTCCTCAGTTTTTCTTGCCTCCAACCCTCATCAGTGCTGCTCCCTCTCTCTGAAATCAGCGTCCTTCTCTATCTGGTCAATCCCTTGTCATCCTTAAATGACTCAGCACACGCTCCACTGCCTCTCAGAAGCTTTCCCTAAGCCCTCTTCTCCCTCAAGTAGCTCTGAATGTTCTTCATATGCCCTTAAAATACTCCTCTCTCAATATTTATGTTTTATTTTATTGTATGTAGGTCCCTGCCCCCCATTGGGCCATGAACTGGAAAACAGACACTGTTCTCTCAGCTCTGTCAAGCTGTTTCTTAGCCTTGTGTCTCATATATAGGAGAAGCACAATAAGTTTCCTTGAATAAATTCACACATCCTTCTTATCTCTCTTGCTATCTAAGACTATAAATGAGATGGGAAGTGAAATAAAAGTCAAGTACTTCCTTTTTGTTTCTTATTCACCATTAAGATGGGACATGAGTTGAAAAAAAAATGAAATGCTAAACGGAAAATAAAGATTGTGGATTATCTACGCATTTCCAAGATCATTCAGGTTCTTTGCATTGTTGATAGAAGACAATGTAGGGCCTGCTGAAATACACCAGCAGGCTAAAGATAATTTTGGAAATTTGCTACATTTTCCCCCTTAAATTGTCCCTGTATAATAGAAAAACGAATAAGAGACGTTATGAAGAAGAAAATTTTTAAAGCTAACTCTTTACAGGAGCAAGGATGCGGGAGCATTGTACTATATAGCTAGTTTTCTGGAAGTCCATTAAATGAGCCAGCAAGCAAAACCATAAAGAACAGTAACTCCACTTGGCCACACAAAGGTACAGAAGCTGAAGGAGTCCATTCTAATGCCCTGCAAAGGGTGTGCTATGTTTGTCTCCTCGCTGGAGGCAAGCAGCTGCCATGAGAGTGGTAAACGCCATAGCTGATCCCTCTGAAGAGTCCCTCGCTCCACCCCTACTAATGTGAGAGGATGACAGATTTCTAAGTAGGAGAGTGCTGGCTGGGTTCCACTCAGAGGGTTCAAGAGGGTTCCCTGGACACAGAGACCATGGGAGCTGTGCCAGTGGACAATTTCTGGGGTTGGGCTGACCAGGATGGCTGTTTACTCCTGGAGGCAGTGACATTGGAGGAAAACTAGAGTCAAGAAAAGAAGCAAAGTTTGTAGCTGGAGGCCCACGGGGAAAAGCAAGGTCAGAAATGGAAAATAATAACATCAGGAGATGGGAGTGAATGTGAAATGGGACAGGATGAGTGATGCAGGATGAAGGATGTGGATGAAGCAAGGGACTCACAGGGCAGACCTTCATGAGCTGCGTCCTGTGCAGAGAGGGGGCCATTTGAGTTCTCAAAGGAGCTGGTCAGGATTAAGTAGCAGGCACTCTTTTGAGGCAGAAGAAAATATTAAAGTTTACTTCAACCACCCATGTTCCACAACACCACAGTGAGGAAATGGAGAGAAATCAGTCATGAGCCTGGAGAGTAGAGTGCCATGGCCACAGAAAGAAGAGAGGAAAAAACTCAGTGCCTCAGAAGCTACATGATGAGTGCCCACACTGGGTCAGCAGCTTGAACAGCAACCATCCTGTCTTCATCTGAAGAGCCTATAGGCTCCTGATAAAACCCCTGTGAGGGGTCGCGGACAATTCCTCTCACCCTCTGCTCATCTCAGCTGTGATCTGGCTTTCCCCATCCTGTCTATCCCTTTCCTGCTGACAAATTCTTCTGATGGTCTCTTCTGCTTTTTATTTCATCTCTATAAGATGCTGCCTCTCAGCTCCCTTCCTCTGAGCTATGTGTTCCACAGCCCTCAGGCCTGATGAGAGCTCCCGTGTGCTGCATCCAGACCATGCCTGGGGCAGAAAGGAATGTGTCCCCAAGCATGTGTTCATGTGTTAGGGAAGATGCTCATAACAATAAGAATTCCCAAGGTAACAAGACAAAACTACTCTTAGCTCTAGACAGAAATGACTTACGGTAGATAAAGAAAATCAAGTTTTGAGGAACAGTATGGTTTGCTAAGTGCCTATCTATGCAACTGGCACGTAAAAAGACTTTTGTGAAATACATTCCACTGTATGTTTGGTGCCAAACCCTACATGGAAATGAACTAACACTTCCAAAGAAGATGTAGGATGAGTTCCTAGGAACCTGAAAGTCCCGGGCACAAAAATGAGAGTCTTAGAGGAATGGGAGTTCCGGAAATTCATTCCTAATTGCAAACGATCCCTGGGGTTTTGACTGAAAGAAGAATATACACTTAGAAATAACAGGTTTGGGGCTAAGCAGGTTATATATCATAAGAATGGGAATTCCCTATTGAGCTCATCAAAACAACTTTAAAATAATTACAGAGGAACGCTCCCAGATTTAACTGTGTAGCCGTTACCGTGGAAGGAATTATGTATGACCACACCCCCGAAAAAAAATAATAATAAGAGTTAAAAAATATCCAATTATTTTAGATGAAAAACTACTGGAAAGGGAGTTGCAACAAATACTGAAGGCCTAATGGATGATATATAAGACAATATTGAGATAAGAAATACAAAACAATAGGGCTTCCCTGGTGGCGCAGTGGTTGGGAGTCCGCCTGCCGATGCAGGGGACGCGGGTTCGTGCCCCGGTCCGGGAAGATCCCACGTGCCGCAGAGCGGCTGGGCCCGTGAACCATGGCTGCTGAGCCTGTGCTCCACAACGGGAGAGGCCACAACAGTGAGAGGCCCACGTACCACAAAAAAAAAAAAAAAAAAAAAAAAAAAAAAAAAATACAAAACAATAAAAAATAGTTGTCACAAAGGTTTGATGATCTGATATTCACGGCTAAAGCACTAGTTGAAATGTATACCTTATTGGTTATAAATAAGCCCATTAGAAGGAAGTATTAGTAAGTCTTATTCAATACTGTCTCAAAAGGGGGTATCCATTCCACCCCCACTTCTCTGGTGGCTACTAGGAAGCATTCTGCCATCCCAGCCAACCCAGTGCTTTCAGTGCTGATTCCTGAGTTTTAACCAAACCAGAGAGAGTGTGTCATCAGGTACTGAGTGCAGACAAGAAGATCATAAGCCTGGAGCCATGTGAAATTCATATCCAATGTCAGCACTGCAGCCCAACAACCACGTGATTTACATAAATATCCAAAAGATATTGTATGAGTAGAAAGAGTAGCGGAGCAACTTGGGGTGCAGGGGAGAAATAAAGCCATAGTTACTCACATAGTACTTAACATGGATTCTTTTCTCTTTTTTTTATAAATTTATTTATTTTATTTATTTATTTCTGGCTGCGTTGGGTCGTCGTCACTGCGTGTGGGCTTTCTCTAGTTGCGGCGAGAGTGAGGGCTACTCTTCATTGCAGTTCGCGGGCTTCTCATTGCAGTGGCTTCTTTTGTTGCGGAGCACGGGCTCTAGGCACGCAGGCTTCGGTAGTTGTGGCACACGGGCTCAGTAGTTGTGGCTCGCGGGCTCTAGAGAGCAGGCTCAGTAGTTGAGACACACGGGCTTAGATGCTCTGCGGCATGTGGGATCTTCCCAAACCAGGGCTTGAACCCATGTCCCCTGCATTGGCAGGTGGATTCTTAACCACTGTGCCACCAGGGAAGCCCAAGAACATGGATTCTTACTGGGTTCAAATCCTAACCCCACCAATTACTAGCTAGGTGATACTGGGCATTTATTTAACCTGTCTTTGCCTTGCAAATTCATTTGTAAAACAGGGATATTAATGGTCCATATCTCATAGGCTGTTGCGTGGATTAAATAAATTAACTCATGGAAAGCACTTAGGAGAATGTGGGGCACATAGCAACCAATGTGTTTGCTATCATTGCTATCCAGTACAGATCATACAGCTTAGAAATCTAAACATGAAGCAGAGGCTAACATGAAAGCCAGGTCATGGCAACATTAATTGAATCCACGTGGTATTGGATTAGAATGGGATGCATCCGTGTGAACGCAGATCTTCCATGAACATAGATAAATGTAGACATATAGACTGATTCACCGTCAACGTGATGATCTATCACCCTTGAATACTTTAGTGTATATTTCCTTCAAACAAGGACATTCTCCTACTTAATCCAATCTGGAAGGATGGGTTTTCCTTCAGGTTTTAGGTGCCAGTGTAGCTGCCGCTGCCACCACAGCAGTGCAGATCTGTGGCTGGAGCTAGCCTTGGAGCGGGCCCAAGAGAGACAAAAAAAAAACAAAAAAACCGGAGGGAAAAAACAGAATTCCCCCACTCTCTCGGGCTGGCAGGACAGGAGCCCCTGTTCCAGTCCTCTAGTACGAAAGACTGGCTTCTCTCAGAGTGCCTGCACCACTGCACAGTTCCTTATACGGCCTGCTCTTGGGTCAAAGCTGGAAATAAAGGAGTTGGTGAAGGAGGGCAACTCACAGCTACCTTAGCAGTTGGTCTTCATGTTTGACTTTCCTCCTCAATCCACCTGCTATTGTTTACATTTCTGTCCTTAGGCAGTTGATGTTGGTATTTCAGTCAGTCTTTAGTTGTGGTCGCTGGAAAAGGTAAATTTTAGAGGCCCTCCTCCAACTTGGTAGGCACCAGAAATCTCAGGTTTTTTTCTAAATGTGTCAACAACGAAGGCCAGCGTCCTAACTGTGCAATCAGAGCAGTCACGTGGAGCCCAGTTCTTAGAAGAGCCTTGGGTTAATGTTCTGTCGTTGCCATCTTGAAATTCTTGGTGATTTTATCTTTGAACTTGTATGAGCAAAGTTCAATGGGATAATGGAGCATGTGCATGAACATCGGCGATCCACACCATATGCTTGTGTACGACTTTTCCTTGCTGCCCCCTTTGGCATGTAGCATTCATGGTGTTCCATGAGTGCACAATGCATGGGAGTCAGTGGGTCTCAACGCAAGTAGAAGGTAAGTGTATTGTATCTGTAACTAGGTAAGCAGGGGCACTGACATCCCCAAGAAGCCACACTTTCTGTTAGGACCAGAACTTGCTTTGAACACAGAAAGAACGTAATGGTGTTTTTTAAGAAACGCAAATGACCAAGGAAAACTATTATATCCTTATTCGTGTTACTTCCCTATTTCAGCCAACAATTTCCACTGAAAATGATGACGTAGAAAAAAAGGAAAAGGTAAAAATTCCTTTATAAAAGAGTTCCTTTTCCTTTCAGTCCTTCCTTATTTATGAGGGGGCAAACTAGAGTATATGGGTAGAATGTGAGCAAAGAAACAAGAACAGTTGAGTTAGTTTCTACTGTTCTGGTAAGAACAAACTACACATGCATGTACGAATTGTGTAGTTTCAGTGATTCTGCATATAAGTTAAATGCCCTTACGTTTGCATTTAAATTGTCATTGTACAATATAAAGATTAGTATGAATTTTATTAGTATGAATTTATTAGTATGAATTTTATTAGTATGAATTTTACCATTTTAATTTTTTTTTAACTTAGAACAACCTTAAATACCTAATAAAAACTACTATGACAAGTCAAGAGATCAACCATAGAACAAAGGAAAAATCTTTGTATTTAGTTCTTTTAATGATGCTTCTTTCCTGATTTTTTTTAACAAGGGACCCTGCCTTTTCATTTTGTGCTGAAAAGTATGTAGCTATCCCTGTCTGTAACTTTTGGCCTGAATCCGAATCCAAATCCAATTTTGGATTCTCCTAAGGAGCTCTCAGTTTATTTGTGATATGTTCCTCCCCAGTTCAACTAGCTCATAGCCTAATAACCAACCTTCCCCACCCCAAATCTAGCAATAGTGTTGCCCTGTGGGCTGAAATCCAGAACACCCTAGAGATGAGACTAAGCACTGGACCTTCTAAATTTCCTTCAGGGGCAGGCAGTTTGACTTGTTGGTCACATTTTTTGTTTGTTTTATATCCTTGCAGGAATATGGCCAGTCCTGTTTGCCTATGTATCAGAAGCAGTAAAATGCCTCAATAATTATATCAGCACTAAATTAAATTGACTCTCAATCTATGCCATAATTTGCCAGCATGGATTCCACACAATGATCAGCAGAGTTGGAATCAGAAAACCTAGGCGTGGCATGCTGTTTAAGATTACATAAGATTACATATAAGTTTTCATGTGTAAAACTGCAGTAACAAGTCCAAGAATTTTTCTTGGAGTTATATGAAATTGCAAATAGCAGCGTATAGGAGTTGCTCAATAATGCATATATATTTGCACTTGGCTATCGGTCAATTTTGAATCACTGTCCAAGTAGCTTGGCCTGAATTTATTTTGAAGCTCTGTCACCTTCCTCAACTAAGAGACGATTTAAAAAGTAATGCAGCCGGGCTTCCCTGGTGGCGCAGTGGTTGAGAGTCCGCCTGCCAATGCAGGGGACACGGGTTCGTGCCCCAGTCCGGGAAGATCCCACATGCCGCGGAGCGGCTGGGCCTGTGAGCCATGGCCGCTGAGCCTGCGCGTCCGGAGCCTGTGCTCAGCAATGGGAGAGGCCACGACAGTGAGAGGCCCGTGTACCGCAAAAAAAAAAAAAAAAAAAAAAAAAAAAAGTAATGCAGCCATTGTAAAATGCCTTGTGAAATAATGCATACTAGGATCTGAAAGTGCATATGTGGCTTATTAGAATGATCATACTCAAAAGAGTTGAAGATGTATCTTGAATTAATGTTTCCTTGCCCTTCTCTTCCTGGCTTTATCATTTTTTCTCAAAACTTCAAATCTGAGCATTTTCCTTTGTTCTTAGAAAACCATGGAAACTGATCAAATTCTGCCACCCTCTTTTCAAAACTCTTCTGTCAGTTCGCTGTCATGCTTTTTTCCCCACCTGATCAAATCAATGTACAGAATGTCTTAACTTATAAAATTCATAAAAAGAAATGGACTCACCTGCTGCTAAAATGATGACACTAGAGATGGCTATGATCAGAGCACAGTGATATTTCAGTGGCATAAAATTAAATGCTAAAATTATACTGGACCCTAGTTTATTGTCACATAAACTTAAAAAAAGATATTTTCCAAGAACCTTAGGCTTATCCTTTATCTACATATTTTTTAATTTGGTTCTACTAGATGCAACTAGGATACAAAACTAAACACATATAGACGTTCATAAATTTGAACCCCTCTCATTCATAACTTTGATAGGTGTACCTGTTTTAGTTTATGATTCCTATAATTTTCTCTAGGACAGAAGAAAGACACACGAAGTGATGTGAGCTTAAATTAGGAAGGACAAGTGTTACCCAAGCAGGTGGACAATTTACATTTGCCATGTAAATGCAATTTTTTGCAGTGATGTCTCAATTATTTACGGTATTAAAGGACAGGGATAGCACAGATGAAAGAATCGTAGCGTCTCAGGGTTGGAAGTGCTTAAAGGTCCTATAGTTCAATCATCATATGATGGTTAATTTAATTCCATAGCCTTCTTCCTACACCAAGTAGACTTCCAGCATGTGCTTGAATATCTTTAGTGATGGCAAAAGGCTACCTCATTTCATACTTGAATAATTCCATTAGATTTTGGCTCAATCTAAAGGACAAATCTTTCTATCTCTCCATAACTTCTACACCTATTCTTTGATAATGGAAAACAGGGACCACGCTTTTCAATCTTTGTATCTCTAGTGCTTGTGACAGTGCCCAACTGACACATAGTAGGATTTCATTCAGGTTTATTAAATAGGAATGAAATGCAGATCTAAAAATAGTGTCTGCCAGGCCATATTCTCTCCAGGCCTTGAAGAATTCCTCTTTAGTCATGACTTTGAACTTATCATCCCAATGCCTTCTCATTGAACGACTTTTATTTGTCATCTCTTTCTAGTTATGTTGTCCCCAAAATAAAACAGAATATTGCACATCTGTTCTTACAGGTGCAGAGTATAGCGTACCGGCAATCCCATCAACCTAAAAACTACTCTTCAAATAACACAGCCCAGAATTAAAGTATCCTGTTCCAGCGGCTACCTCCTATAGAAAGACACTGATATTAAACCAAGTACTTTATCAGAGGCTGCTGCTACAGGCCTATATTTTCCTGAATTATATTCATAGATTAAAAAAAATTAATTTGTTGACACGAGCACAAAACTTCAATGTAATCTTATTAAAGAATGGAAACATCTGGAGACAGTGAGCATCAGACCAGTTTGTGTTTGACCCTGACACTACTTTTTTTTTTTTTTTTATAAATTTATTTATTTTATTTATTTTTGGCTGCGTTGGGTCTTCATTGCTGTGCGTGGGCTTCTCTCTAGTTGTGGCGAGCGGGGGCTACTCTTCGTTGCAGCGCGTGGGTTTCTCATTGCGGTGGCTTCTCTTGTTCCAGAGCACGGGCTCTAAGTGCACGGGCTTCAGTAGTTGTGGCACACAGGCTCAGCAGTTGTGGCTCATGGGCTCTCGAGCACAGGCTCAGTAGTTGTGGTGCACTGGCTTAGCTGCTCGGCGGCATGTGGGATGTTCTCGGACCAGGGCTTGAATCCATGTCCCCTGAATTGGCAGGCAGATTCTTAACCACTGCGCCACCAGGGAAGTCCGATCCTGACACTACTTATTAATGGCTGCGTAATCTTTACAAAGACCTTTCACTTCTCTGAGTCTCACTTTCCTTTGTTAATAGGGGATGAAGTATCTATTATTTAGGAATTATCTTTTGAAGGACAGTTACAAGAATGGAGGTACCATTTAGTGAATTAGGAAGACTGCAGGAGGAGAAATTTGATAATGAGCAGAAGCTTGGCATCCAGGTTCTGTTTTAGATGTGCTAAGCTGGAATGCCTATTAGACAATGAATGGTGAGGTCAAGTAGGCAGTAAAAAAAACAAACAAAAAAAAAAGACACATGCCAAGAGTTCAGGAGAAAGGTCTAGACTGGAAATTTAACTTTGGAAGCTCAAAGCTATAGATGTGTATAAGTCATCGAACTTGTAAAATTTCCTAGAGAACGAGAATAAAGGAGAGTGTCCTTGGGCCCTCCTATATTGGGAAGAAACAGCAGTGGAGACCAAAAAAGAGAGATCAGTGGGGTAGGAGGGGAACCATGAGAGAATGATATCCTGGGAGGGAAGAGAGTTTCAAGAAAGAGAAATTGATTGCTACTGTACTCTGTTAAATCCTGCTAAGAGGTTGGGTAATTTGAGGAGTCACACATTAGCTCCAATCTCCAGCTCCTACAGCACTGCCTGGTGTGTTACATGTTAAACGTTATAATGATAGATCTTGGTATTAAGTGGTAAATGTTATTATTTTAGATCTTGCCTCAGTCATCCAAAATGTTTGTCTATAACTTCCAACTTCAAAAATTTTACCTAATCACAGATTTAAAATAGAAGTCATGACAGATGCATAAGAAACAGCTTTCCGGGGATGAAATCTATTAACTGCTTAGGACACTTTGGTATGGTTGCCGAACCAGTTACGATGCATTTAATAATGGTAATACTCTTGCCAAATGTCTCCCTTTTGCTCGAAGGAATAGCGTGGAAAATCTGACCTACTGCCCTGCTGCTGAAAAATATGGTACTTGTAATAAATGCCCCAATTTACAGCCTAATACGTCTATCTACAAAAGAAATCGGATTTACCTGATGTGATTTTTTCTACAGTGAATTCATGCCGGTTCCTGATGATCCTTTTAACTCTGTACCTGATATCTTCATAATAGCATGTTTTTTAAACTCACATGAGACTGAAGACAAACTCTTTGGTTTGTGCACTTTTTTCCTACTGCTCTTTATCTTTTAAAAATTAAAAACTGTACTTTCTCATCTTCAGTATGTCTTTCATCTGTGCCGGTTTTTTAAATTTAGTATCAGAAAGGCACTATCAATATTCCTTCCTGATTAGAAAATCTACAGTATCTGTAAAGGTAATATTTCCTAATTAATCTTACGAGAGTAAATTACTGACACAAACTTGCAGACTCGAGAAATTCAGTGAACCCCAAACAAACAGGAGAAGGAAATCATGCTCAGACACGTCATAATCAAACCGAGGAAAACCAAACGTAAAGAAAAGAGTCCTGAAAGTAGCCAGAGAAAACAGCACATTACATGTAGGGAAATGATAGGATTAACTGCAGGTTACTCATCAGAAATCACGGGGGCTAGGAAAGAGTGGAAATAATATATTTTAAGTGCTGAAAACAGAAAACAAACAGCGACAAAAAAAATCCATCAATCCAGAATTCCAGACCCAGTGATAATATCCTTCAGGAATGAAGGGGAAATTAAAACATTCTCAGATGAAGGAAAACTAAGAGAGTTTGTCACCATCAGACCTGCTACAAAAGAAATGCTAGAGGAATTTTATCAGATTGAAGAGAAGTGGTATCAGAGGGAAAACTCAGAGCTTTAGGAGTGAAGGAAGAGCAACAGAAATGTTAATATTTGGGTAAATGTAGTAGACTATTTTTCTCCCATTATGTTCTTTATAATATGTGTGACTCCTGATAGAAAATATATATATATAACTGGATGGGAAAGGTTTAATGTATGTAGACGTAACATAAATGAAAACTACAACATAAAGACAGGCTAGATGGGACATATGTGGTTGTAAGGTTTCTTCTAGATTTTACTTGAAGTGGTAAAATATGAGTTATAAATAGACTAGAAAATGAGGTATGTGTATTATAATCCCTAGAGCAACAAATAAAACTTCATACAAAAAGATATAGTCAAAATGTTAATGGGTGAATTAAATGAGATACTAAAAATATTCAAGTAAGCTAAAAGAGGATTAAAAAAAGAGAAAAAAAAATCAGAGGGAACAAACAGAAAAATGATAAAAGAATAGACAAATACTGATATATCAGTAACTACTTTGAATATAAATGGTCTAAAGGCAACAATTAAAAGACAGAGATTGTCAGATTGGATTTAAAAGATAGATCAAACTCTGTATAAGCTGTCTACAAAAATCCACTTTAATTATAATGACACAGTGAAACTAAAACTATAGAAAAAGATACCATGCAAGCACTATTAAAAAGAAAAGAGCTGCATTGGCTATATTAATAGGAGAAAGTATAGATTTCCAAATTAGGAAAATCACCAGGAATAAAGCAGTACATCACATAACGATAAAAGGGAAAATTCTCTAAGGAAGCGTAACAAACCTAAATGCATGTCCACCTACCGACAGAGGGCTCAGAATACATAAATCAGAAACTGAAAGAACCAAAAATAGACAAGTCCACAATGATACTCAGAGACCCAAAGACGCCTCTTACAGTCACTGATACTACAGATAGGTCAATAACCAGCAAGGATATAGGAGACTTGAGAAACATTACTGAACTTAACCTAATGAACTTTATGGGACACTCTACCCACAAACAGCAGAACATGCCCTCTGTTCAGGTGTACTCGGCATGTCTGTAAGATTGACCATATTCTGGGCCATATTTGGAGGTTAAACGACGCAGCTTTCTTTCCCTATCTCCTTGGTATGCTTCAGGCACAGGATGAGTGGCAGGGGGGTGAGCGTGGCTGCTTAAAGAGGATGCTCGGGGTTGAGTGACTAATTTGAAACCTGAAATACTCAACCTCGCATTTGTCTCTGAACTATCTAAAATATGTAACATTTCTAGTGTATCAATTTTACACGTACAAATTAATATTAAAATAGATAGGCTAAAGCCAGAGTATAAAGCAAAACTTTGGACTTAAAGCATGTATCTCTTTTAAGCAAGTAATACTGATAAAGCATGTATCTCTTTTAAGCAAGTAATACTGATAAAGTAATACTGATAAAGATGAGTATTGCTCGTTCATTAACAATGCCCCTTCCACTTGGAGATACTAGTGAAAGTTACTTTGGGCACTTGAATGCAATTGCAATCCTGGTATTGAGAAATGATGCCTTAATCCATGTGGCTTCAAATGAGAGAATTTTAATATAGTCATTCAGACCACGCTACTCTTTCTGACCACCTTGATCCTCTATTATATGCCCTCTTGCACTGATTCTTTCCCATTCAATACCTCAGGTTGCCATTAACACAGGACCCCCCCCCCCCCCGCCTCGATTAATAAGAAAAGGAGCTTAGAATGTGTTTTATCATCTTCAGCTTCCTGGTGTTTGTCAAATACTCTTGTTTTACAAGAAGCAGTTTTCTTGTAGGGCTGTGAGTGTGTCTGCATGATTTTTCATCAAGGCAATAATGTAAGATCCTAAATCACAAGCGTTCTTTGCAAGTCCCTTAAGTGTAGTGTAATTTGGAACCGGCAATCCATTTCAAGTTCGGTAAATTAAAGGAGAAATAGCCAAGCATGAGTCGGAAGAACAGGCCTGACTCCTACGCCTGCAATTTCAACCCAATGGCATAAAATGCCAAGCCATTATTCTTCCAATTTAGCTTCCTCAGCTTTCATGTTCAAAACCAAATTCATTCTGAAAGTAATCAGATCAGATAAGGACTGTGTTGGGGAGGAGGGCGGCGGGATGCTAATGACGCCAGCGGAGGAAACGGTTGGAAGGTTCTGGTGTTTTAACATTCAGGTTATTTGATGGAGCATATTTTAAAATGATTTTTCCAGGTTAGTTTAATTGGAGTATCAGAAATCCTTTCATCTGTTTTGACAATTGAAATGATGATGTGCAGTCTGCCCCATGTTTAGACTGTGAGAGACAGGCACATCCGTATTGATGTTCCAGCTACTGAGAATTTAAAAGGACAGGAGCAGCTAAAGGCCGATTAGCCATGGAGAACATTAGCTTTGCTACCTCTCAAAAGGAGACAGACATTACGTCAAGCATGACAAGCCACTCTAGCATAAAAGTCTTAGCGGCCTCCCAGTCTCAGGCTTACCCTTAAGTTATTTCATTAAAATACAAAATCATGTTGACCTAATTTTTTGACAGGTTTCGAAGACAGTAAAGATTTCCTCCCTTGCCGTACCTACCCTGTCTTCCTCTTCATCCTGCCATAACTCTGGGGACTTTGCCAGTTTCATTCAAGTCCTTGCAGAGCGCCAATCCCTTTTATTTTAATCAAGGTAGAAGCTCCGGCTTTAAATGCTTTCTTCGCTCATCTCCAAACATGTATGCCCAGACACTTCATCGCCATGGGTACTTCTTTCAATAGCAGTAACTCTTCACGTCCTTGCGGGGAAGAGAGCTACTCAGCATTCAGTGGAGAAGCCGGAACCGCCTGGATCAGTCTCATTATGTAGGCCATATGCAATAAGCCATGGTACCTAACAGCTGCCGGTGGTAGGATTAAGGGGAAAATATTTAATTTGATGCAGGAGCGCGTGTGCATTTCAGCCGGAGCTCTTACCTGCTCCCTGGGGTGTGTGTCAGATACATGGTAGAACACAGAAATCATTTAATTGTGTCAACACCATGTTCGGATGTTTGTTTAAAGTAAAATTAGTTTTTGCCGCATACGTTGATTAGTTGACGGGCTATTCGACTGTCACAGAGGCTACTGGATACAAAGACAAAATTGGCTTGGTTAATCTGAGCAAAGGGGAACAAGTCCTCTGAGATCAGGGGAAACACAAGCAATGTAAATTCGGATGAGTCTTTGTGTTCTGTAAATCAATAAAAAAACAGGGAAGTGTGAAGAATAGGCTAGATCATCTATCAAACTGGTTTTTATTGTGTTTCTGTTTCTATCCCCTAGTAAACACGTGCCTTCAGTTTCCCATGAATAAAAGCATTTGACAAAGGAATAAAAATGGACTGGAGTTCACTGTAGATGCAGTGCCAATGACAAAGCAAGGATCGCGGTGGGTGGAGAAGATAGCGAGCAAAGATGAGAATCAAAAAGGTTGCTTCCTGCAATCTCAAAGCTAGATCATCCTAAAATTCTCAGGTGACAGGTGGTGAAAGTGAAGATAGATTTTATGTATCTACTGCAATGAAGACTGTACCTCCTGAAGAATATTAATCAGGATTTTTTTTCTTAAGGCAACTGCATTGTCTTAACAGGCTTTAGAAAAAGAGAGGTGCACACAGGCACACACACACACAAAAGAAATCAGCTAAGGAGGCTTGTGTTCAACCAAGATTTCTCCCCACCAATCACTTTCAATCACAGAAGAAATAACACACATGCTAAAATAAGCGAACGCTAATTCTGTGGCCCAGTGAAGGGCCTGGCTCTTTTAAAACCAAACAGTCTTCTTGTTCTCTAAGCCCCTTTTTCAAAGCAAGCATTTCACCTGATTGCTTTCATGGAGGGACTCCGTTTATCTGTGTCGACAGCTCACACTGTCACTGTGTGTTACCTTTCGGTGCTCACAGAATCACAGAATCGCATCCTAAGACCACCTTTCCCAAGCCGCGCCGTGCCCTGAGACACTGAGGAGAAAGAGGAAGGGAGAGAAAAATGCAGATTTCGGAAGTGAGGAACGGCACGTTATACTGCAGGAGTCAAGGCGAGCTGGGCAGAGTGGTACAAATCTTCCTTTCCGAGTGTCTGAAAGATGGGGGCATGTTTGTGGCATTCTCTTCCCAGGTGCCCCAGATGGCACAGTGTATTTCTAATGGAAAACCATTCATCTGGCCCCGGGACTGTACGTGTTGTACATCACGATGGTTCATGGAGGAAACGAGCTCAGACGGCTTAAGCAGAAGGCGCAGGGCACACGGTTGTGAAGCCATAATGGAAGAGAGGAACAAAAGGGCAGGCGAACGAGTCAGAAGCTGGGGAAGGGGAGAAGGCAGCTGTTATTTCTCCGTAATTCCCCAGGATCCACTCCTGCTTGGGTTGGCGGTGAGAAAAAACCAATTCAATTTGAAGGTGGTTCAGGGTAAATGAACCAGGGAATTGAGCTGCTGGAATCTAATTAGGGACCCCTCAAATTACTACTACCTGCCCAACAGAAAAGTCAAATGGCTACACCAGCCAAAAGAGTTAGGGAAGTTGGCAGAATAAGCAGTCCTGAAGGAGAAGGTTTGCAAACCTTCCAGATTCTCTCTCTAAAACTCTTAGAAGTGAATTTTTTTTTAAATGGTAATGCCACAGGCATAGAAGATTACAAAGCAGAAAATATGGCCACAGAAAGGGCAGATGTAGGACCCCCAGATTTGAAAGGCCAGGAGCATCTCCACCCCCTCTGGGGAAAGGCGAGATCCTTGGTATTCCCATCTTCATCCTCAGGGAAGATTCATGAGAACAGGGACCAGTTCCCTACTACATAGAGAAAGCACATAACCCGGCCTCATAGAGACATGGTAAATGCTGGTGGATACAGTGACGGGGGTGCAGGAAGGATAGGGTGTGCAGGATTGGTCCTCCGAGCTCACCCCTTGTTTCCTGGCATCACACGGTTCATTTCAACCTTCTGATATCTGCTTATTCAAAGGTGACCCACTTTGGGGCTTTGTGTATTTCTCCTTGAGGAGAAATATAGCAGGATATCTAAACATGGTCTTGGGAAAATAGAACTAGAACCAGACTCGGAGTCAAGACATCCAGTGGAGCCCGGACATTCTCGCTAATCTGCGTAACTTTGGGAAACTATTTTGAGTGTCATTTTAAGCTCATTTGTAGTTGGATCAGAAAATCTTTAAGAGCTATTACAGCCTCTAAGTCTGAGGATTCCCCTCACCCTCAAAAGGCACATTTCTGTAGTATTTTCTCAATTAATTTTAGACACATTTTGGTACAAAAGACATGGAATGAACACCCAGGATAAAAGATCCAGCAGCTGCTGGCACCTCTGAAATTGATTTCCATCCTGGCTCATACTTCAAACCTTTATTCATACACAGCAAATCAAAAATCTACATGAGGGGCTTCCCTGGTGGCGCAGTGGTTGGGAGTCCGCCTGCCGATGCAGGGGACACGGGTTCGTATCCCGATCCGGGAAGATCCCACATGCCGCGGAGCGGCTGGGCCCGTGAGCCATGGCCACTGAGCCTGCGCGTCCGGAGCCTGTGCTCCGCAACGGGAGAGGCCACAACAGTGAGAGGCCCATATACCGCAAAAAAAAAAAAAAAAAAAAAAAAAAAAAAATCTACATGAAAGGCAAAATGTACTTTTATTTACTGCATGATTATTGCCGTTGCCACTGCTGATCTCTCCCCAAAGCCTTGTAACAACTACAGTTGCCTAGATTTCAGGCAGATCCCTGAGGACGGAAAAGGGAGCCAATAAATCCAAAGGAAATAAGTGAAATGGAATAATGGTGTCCTTTTCTGCTTTCACCAGGAAAGAAAAAATTATGTCTCAAGGGGTCAATTAAATGAGCAGCTACAGTTTTCCTCCACGGAATAAAGAAGGCTCTCATACCAGAAACACACAGTAATATAACACATTAGCAGGAAAAAAGATTAGTAGCTAACCACAGCACACATGAACAGGAAATGCGCGCGCGCACACACACACACACACACACACACACACACACACACACACAAGGTCCACCGCCTATCCCTTAATACGGGATCGTCGTATTATGTTAAGTCAGGCTGGTTCCCCTGTCACCTAGCACATGATGTTCAGATTGTCTTCTACCATCATCAGTGGTGGGGAGCTCAGGGAATTCGAGTTTGTTACCAGTCTAAGCCAAACTTAATAGGAAAACTTGCATCGGGAAAATGTGTGATTCATCCCCAAAACAAAAAATGCTTGAAATGTATCCGTTCTTTGGATGAATAATTGAGAGTCTGTCATGTAAAATATTACGTGCTGACACTTTGGGAGGTGACAGTGTGACTTCACATTTATAAAGGTGGGGTTTTTTCCCCCCTTAAAGTAGCCAATGGGGGTGGGGGGTGGAAAGGAGTCACTAATGGTTCAATTAAGCTTGAAGGATCTAGAAGGTGGTAACTATCTGACACCTCCCATTGTTCCCCATCCTATTAACTAAAAAGTTAGTCTCTTCCTCCGCGAAACTCTTGCTGTTAGTACCGTGACTCATTTAGTT
The DNA here is from genome assembly GCF_008692025.1 of Phocoena sinus. Lineage (NCBI taxonomy): Eukaryota > Metazoa > Chordata > Mammalia > Artiodactyla > Phocoenidae > Phocoena > Phocoena sinus. Next base: position 104,955,238 of record NC_045764.1, on the reverse strand, counting down.
GTCACCAGAACAATACGAGTTTAAAAGACTAGATTTAGAGAACAGGGTAGCAGCAGGTGCAGGGCTCAGGAGCCCATCCCACATCATCCCCCCCCCAAGTTCCAAAGCAGAAAGCAGATCAAAGCCGCCCTTTGGGCGTTCCTTCTGATTTCCAGGTTTACCTTGTTATCAAAGCAGAGAGATTTCTTTTTTGTTGTTTTTTCAAAACCTCGCTTGTACTCATTCCAGCACCAGGCTAGCAGAGATCCAGGACCACGACAAAGCTTCTAGTTTTTCTGCCAGTATACCCTTCTTTTTCATCCCTACTCCAACCCCCTTAAAAAACAGACAATAACAAAGAAATCTAGAACCGTCTCTACACAAATCCCAAAATACAGTTTCATTTTGAAGTCACGTGATGCCGCGTTATTTGTATGTATACACAACTGATCGCATCAGCTATTCAAAGACTGCTGGAGAGAAAGGGATTGCTCACTTGAGAAGTGGTCACTGAATCCAATTAGCTTAATCATTTGACTTTAACCAGCATGAGTCAGTTATCTGAATCATGAAGCAGGCAGACAGCGTTGAGCATTTGCAAACTGATCTTTTTCTCTGTGATTAACTTTAATGATGACATAAATAACAAATGTGATGCAAAACTGGATAAACCTGTGACTTCCTGAAGAATTCTTGTCTTCCAGGATGTGCAAAGTTTACTCTGAGTAACAAATCCAGTTGAAATACCTGTTGAACGTTTCTAAGTTCAAGATGTTCTATTCGACACCGAAGCAGCACACAATGACTCAGACTTAGTTTCTGGCCTCAGGTTTTCATGGCCTCAAGTTTTCAATCTTAAGCAGAAGACGTATATGTAAACAGTTATTCATAAGGCAAAGAAAACACAATGTGCGAAATAAAGTCGTAATATGTAATGAGAGCAATTAATTGTGAGGGGGAGGAAGTCAGAAGAGGCTTGGGCTGGCCCTTGGAGGGTAAGGAGAATAATTAGAGGTAGCAGAACAAAATGCCTTGAGGGCCAGCCAGGTAACGAAATCTGAGGAACACTAGAGGGCTAGAGCTGGCAGCAAACTGTACCATCAACGCTGCACTGAAAAGATTTCAAAGTCAATTTTAAAACTGTCTTGACAAACCAAAATATAGCCGTGGGTCTGATTTGACCTTCCTTGGTCACACGCACTTGAGTTAGTTAGAAACAGAACGATCAAGAAAGCACTGCTGACGAAGAAGCAGAGCAAAGGCAAGGGCCAGGGACGTGTCTGCCCTCTGATCGCCAACCTTCCTCTCTCGGCACACTTTTCATCTTAATCCGATAACCTCTGGGATTTAGGTCAAAGGTGTTTAGAAGAATTGAGCTTCCCATACTGGAACCCATCATTCAAATTTCTTTCCTATTAGTTCTGACCTTACTCCCTCATGGATGAAAACAGAACTTCACCTTGAACCTATTCCCCCTCAAAGTAACCCAGACTTTAGAACAGAATTCCTAATGCATTCCTAATGCTTAGGTTTGCCATCAGCCAATCATCCAGCCAGACCACAGTTACAGAGACCCTTCAGAATGCATGTTCTGCCTTCTCTTTTTCTCCCCTCCACCTACAGCCTGAGGAGTGGCCCAAGCCCCAGCCTAATGAAGTGAATGCTGCCTCCTCCCGACGGATTTCCCTGATGCCAGCTGCCTGTACGTCTCTTCCACCTCTGAATACCGCTGCTGTGCTTCTGCAGGCATCGCGACTTACCAGGACTCCCCCCAGTTGTTTCTTGGCAGATGCTTGGGTGAAGAATGCCATCCATAAGTCTCAACCTGCTCAGCATCTATAGCAAGTCCATCCCAGCAGAACTAGACCAGTCCCAGGGGGGCTTACATTTCTAAGACTCAGCCCTCTCCTCTTTCAACCCATTCTGCTTTCGTTCACAGAGCTGTGCTGAGGTATTCTCTGAGGTACCTTGATGAACCTCGATCTATTCAAAATATCAAGTACATAAGTCGTTCAATAAATAGGCATTGTGTCCTGCCATGTGCCAGGCCCTCTTCTGGGCAGATAGCTATGAACAAGACAGGCACAAACCGTTCCCTTATGGAGCTGACATTTTTATAGGAGAGACAGACAACAAGTATAATTAATAAGGAAAGCTCATAGTATATTGGTAAGTGCTATGAAAAAAAAATGAGCAGAGAAGGAGGACATAAACTGTTATGGGGATGCTGAGGCCAGGGGAACCTCTCTGAGATGGTGAATTTAAGTAAAGACCCTAAGGACATGAGGAAGTTACCAGGGGGCTTTCTCGAGAAAATTAATATGGGCAATGAGACAGTTAGTGAAAAGGCCCCAAGGTAGGACTGTCTCTAGTACTTTCGTGACCTCTCAGGAGGCCAGGGAGCAGAGGGTCTAAGGGATCACGTGGGAGAGGGAGCTTATAGGTCATGAAAAGGACTGGGGCTTTACTTTGAGCAAGATGACAAACCATTGGCAGGTTTCAAGCAGGGGAGTAACAGGCTCTGAATCAATGTCCTCACACAGCAAGAGGCCCGTTAGGAGGCAGTTGTGATTCGGGTCCAAGGTGAAGGTGCCTTGGACCAGTTGAGCACTAGATCCATGTAGCTACATTAAAGGGGGCCTGAAGAGAGGTCATGGAAACATACAGATGAAGGAGCCTTTGAATGATATGCTAACAAGTTTAGACTTTATTTTCTGAAGAGTGGAAAGAAACTATAGAACTTAAATATTTTAGGAGAATTTTTTTCTACAGAGTTTAAATATTTTTAGAAAGGGAACTCTGGCGGAAATACTGAAGGTAATTTGAAGAGAAGAAAAAGAGAGTTGTTAGCAGGTCCTTGTACTGGACAAGGCAAAAGGTAATGCAGAGCTTAAGCAGGAGAGAAGCAGAGAAAGACTTTGAAGATACGAGATAGTGAGATATTTGAAGACAAGCAAGTAGGTTTTAATAATCTTCCTATTCCCAGTGTTCACTACAGTGCCTGGAACACAGGGGACATTCAATAGATGCATTCACTCATTCAAAACTATTTATTGAATGGCTTTAAAAAGCAAAATAGTTTGGTCTATTGGTTTCCTGGAGTTACCATAACAAATCACTACAAACTTAGTGGCTTAAAGCAGCAGAAATTTATTCTTTCAGAATTATGGAGGCCAGATGTCCGAAATCAAGGTGTTGGCAGGGCCATGCTCCCTCCAGAGACTCCAGGGGAATATCTTTCCTTGCTTTTTCCAGCTTCTGATAACTCCTGGCATTCCCTGCCTTATGTCAACGTAACTCCAATCTCTGCCTCTCTCCTCACACGGTCGCCCTTCTATCTCTCAATGTCTTCATTTTTGTCTAAGGACATCCACCATTAGGTTTGTGGCCCACAATAATCCAGGATGGTAACCATAATTTACGATGGTATCAGATCTTTACATTAATTATATCTGCAAAGACCCTATTTCCAAATAAGGTCACATTCACAGCTACAAAGGGTTAGGGCTTGGACAATACCTTTTTAGGGACAGTATTCAGCCCACTACATTTAGATTTATAAAGGCATGACTCTACAGTTAAACTGTCCAATTTAATCCCCATTTCTGCCATTTAATATCAGTATTTCCTTGAGTAAGTTATTTAGCCCCTCTGGGCCTCAGTTTCCCCATCTGTGAAATGGGCTTAGTAATAATATTTCTTTTTTCTTAGAGCTATTGTGAGGCTTATGAACCAACCTATGTCAAGTACCTGGCCCATACTAAATACTCAGCAAACGTTTTATTATTATTATTATAAAATATTGATATATGCAGCCAAGCTTCCAGAGGTATAGAGACACAGCACATATGTTATGTGAGGCACATCTTGAGGAATGCATCAAAGTTAATCAGACACAGAAAGAGTCTAGGGTATGAGGGAGAAAAGAGTGATAAGGTACAGATGTGAGTTCTAGGCTGAGGTGGCAACATTTGCAAAACTGTGGAGACTAGAGATATGAGAGCATATTGTCCATTTAAGGACCTACAAATAGCTTAGTGTATCTGCAAGGAAGGGGACAGGGAGAACATGGCCGGAGACAACAGTGGAGAAAATAAGCAAAAGTCAGACCATGAAAAGTCCCAGTGTGCCCTGCTAAAGAGTTGGAATCCATCCTGGAGGCAGTGGAGAACCACAAAGAATGAGAAATCAAGAGTGACATGGGGTGGACATGCTCACATTTCAGAGCAGTCTCTGCAGCTAATGAAGACCACGGCTCTCCAAATGTTGCCTTATTGCCTACCACATGAATGAACGTGGGGGACATACCCCATGCTTGCATATACATTTATTTGTTGTATATTTATTTTTTACATGGATGTACTAATAATACACCAATGTAAAAGCATTAAAAAGCTTTAAAAATAATAATATACAGTCATTTTAATCTTAAATGTTATTTCATTGTCAGTTCAAAAAACTCTTTGCAGCCACTTAAAAATTACCAATAGGGCTTCCCTGGTGGTGCAGTGGTTGAGAGTCCGCCTGCCGATGCAGGGCACGTGGGTTCGTGCCCCGGTCCGGGAAGATCCCACATGCCGCGGAGCGGCTGGGCCCGTGAGCCATGGCCGCTGAGCCTGAGCGTCCGGAGCCTGTGCTCCGCAACGGGAGAGGCCACAACAGTGAGAGGCCCACGTACCGTAAAAAAAAAAAAAAATTACCATTAATAATAATATTTTAGTGAAAATATGTGATTCAATATTTTATTAATTTGAAAATATTAGTTTAACATTTTAGGACACAGTGATTTGAAGCTTTGATTCGAAATTCACTCTAACTGGGTATTTAACCTCACAAAAACACATAGAGCCAAGACAGGGCCACCTTTGGCTGTGCTTACTGAATCATGACAATCACTTTTCAATCCCCTCTGCCAATTTCGTATTTGTGAAATTCAGCTTGTAAATTTTCATCTTCCCTGATGTCACTCAGTTGTACTGGAAAACTAATAAGATGCAGCATTTTTAACAAAGGTGTTCAGACACACATAAAAATCTATTTCTTTGGAAGATTTTCAG